>NC_143014.1:146025803-146332053 GCF_055824585.1 Amblyomma mixtum | reverse complement strand
CCTTCGACGGTGTTTGCCACGACCACATCCTTTCCCAACTCGCCTCCCTAGACTGTGGCTCCCGCATGTACTGTTATATCCGCTCATTCCTCTCTAAACGTGTCGCTCGCTTTCGAGTCGACACCTATCTGTCCGACCCCCACAACCTCACCCGAGGCACTCCTCAAGGTGCGGTTCTCTCTCCTACCCTTTTCAATCTTGCTATGGCCCCTCTCGCCTCCCAGCTAGCTGAAATTCCCGACCTGCATCATATATTTTACGCCGATGACATCACTCTCTGGTGTTCATCTGGATCTCCCGGTCACGTACAGGACACCCTGCAACGTGGCCTAGATCTCATCGACTCCTTTCTCACCACCGCTGGCCTCTCTCCTGCTCCTGAGAAATCCGAGCTTCTCCTTCTCAGCCATTCCTCCTACCAGCGCTCACACAACCACTTCGTCTCTCTCCACCTTTCTGGCTCTCCCATTCCTGTCGTCACACAGTGCAAAGTTCTTGGCTTCCCTTTGCATGCGGCTAAGAATGTGCAATCCCTTCACCGCGCTGTCACCACCTGCCACTCTGTAACTCACCTCCTGCGGCGCGTGGTCACTCGACGCTCAGGTCTCCACGAGGCTCACGCGTGCCGAGTTGCCCACGCGCTGGCCCTCAACAAGGTCTTGTACTTTGCACCCTACGCTTCCTTCACTCAGACTCAACTTAACGCTCTCGAGACTGCTCTTGTGGGCCTCTACAAGGCAGCTCTCAACCTTCCTATCACTACCTCTACCACTAAGCTCTTTGCCACAGGCCTCTTCCATCCTCTTCGTTCTCTTCTCAGTCTCCATCGTGACTCGCAGCTTGCCCGGCTTTCCCTTACCCGTCAGGGTCAGTGGTTATTGACTCAAGCGGGTATCTCGCCCATTCCAATCTCCCCGTTTACCTCTCCTATTCCCACCCCCGCCCCCAATCTTCGTATCCTTCCCCTCCCGACCAACATGTCCCCCGTCCTGCACGCCGGACGTCGTCATGCGGCCGCACAGCACCATTCCCCTCTCTTTGATACCCAGGGTGTAGCTTACACGGATGCCTCCTTCGTGGCTCCTCGAGGTTCCTGCGGCTACGCCCTGTACCATCCACACCTCCCTGCTCCTGAAACCCACACCAGCGGGCCGTATCTACACCCTCCAGACGCATTGTCCCTCGAGGTCCTCGCCATTGCGCATGCCCTCCAGTCATTTTCCCTCCTTCCCTCTCTCCAAGAGTACACAGTCTATTCGGACTCACAAGCCGCTATACACCACATACAGAAACGCACCCTGACCCCTTCTCTCCAACAGGAGGTCGAACGAGCGGTCTCCGCACTGCAGCCTTCCATCGTTTTCCTCCGCTGGGTCCCTGGGCATTCAGGGATTGACGGCAATGAGCTGGCCCATCAGCTCGCCCGCGACACACTTTTCCGGGCACCGTTGATCCCCTGGCCCAAGCCCTCGGAGGAAGGTGGGAGACTCACCCTTCGCCGCACCATAAAAGAGGTCTACCTTGAGCTCCGCCTCGACAAACGCCTTTACCCTCCCCCTCATCCATCACTCACGGTGCCGGAGTCTCGCCTTCTTCGGCACATTCAGATGAATGCAGTTATCACCCCGTCCCGCCTCTTCCTCTATCGCTATCGATCGGACCCTTCCTGTCCCAACTGCCCCTGTATCTATGCGGACCTGGCCCATTGCCTATTCTATTGCCCGGCTGCTCAGCAGTCGGGTTCCTTCCCCCCACCCTCTCTATCCATCACCACCTGGCTCGACTGGCTTGGCGCTGAAGGGGAAGAAGAACAGCGGCTTCTGGTCGCCCAGGCGGTCGAAATGCTCGGCCTGTAAATTATGGTTGATTAAAAGTCTTTTACTACTACTACTAGTGAGTTCACTATAGCTGGTGACTCACTTTGGTGTGTCATGGAAAGAAAACGAAGAACTTGCGTATTTTGAGGCTGCCTTACGTCGCTGTCAAGAAAATGAGCCCATGGAAGATTGCGAAGAAGGCTGCTTATGCTGCCAGGAAGACAGGCCTGCTATCCATGTATGAGTGTAAAGTGGGTGACGCAGACTTGCAAGTTTTTTTTTTTCTGCTGAAGTCACAGCACAAGCATTTTTCCATATTGTTTTGAATGTATCCTGAAACATACTGCAGTAATAATAAAGTTTCGAGGAGAAAGCTGGGTTGAATCTAATGCTTCACTTCTATATGAGCCAAATCCAATGTTTCCATTGTTGTATAGGCCAAACTATGCACGTAAATTTTTGGCGATTAATGCTGTTCGACTGCTCTATCTGCCCCATAAAACTTGTGAGGTACTAGGTTGAATAGCAGCGCATTCCTTTCAGACAAGAAATTATGGCCTTGTTCTAAGTTTGTTTTGGTGGATCTGGCTCATTTCGAAAAAAAAAAAACTTCAAATTTCTTACAGAAATTATGCTTGAAAACGCTGATATAAAGAGTCAGCACGAGTAAATGTTGCGTTTTTACGTCGCAGTGAGCTGTTAACATGCGGCGTAAGACGCGCGGTGGCCGTGCGGGTGGTTTGTTTACAAAAGTAAGCGAGTGCTATGAGGGAGGCATAGCACGAATGAATACAGCATAGACTCATTGCGCGGTGCAGTTTTAGGCCAAACTGCTGCGCAGTCTTGAAACCTTGGACCTTATTACTGTGACAAATATGATATTGTTTTATAGGAAACGGCGCAGTATCTGTCTCACATATCTCGGCAGACACCTGAACCGCGCCGTAAGGGAAAGGAGGAAGGTGGGAGTGAAAGAAGAGAGAGATGAAAAGGTGCCGTAGTGGAGGTCTCCGGAATAATTTCGACCACCTGCACACGGGCGCCTCTTGCGTTTCGCCTCCATCGAGACGCGGCCGCCGCGGTCGGGTCCCCTAAACTCATTGAGGGGCTTTATAAACTCAGAGATATGAGGACCATCTTTAGGGTTGCGACCATGTCCATAGGCGGCGCTTGGTCACGTGGTGAATTTGCTGCGCAACTGGTCTACGCTGGCTCGCGCCTTGCATCGTCTGCGCCGGGTGCGGCTGCTTCTAGCCGCGCGTCTACAAGACGGCAGGATGCTCGGGTTTGAGCTAGGGTACCTGATGTCCGCGCGCCGCCGCTGGCCATCGAGGCACCCTAGTTTGAGCTTTTGGGTGCAGATCTCGGACGAAACTGAAAGCCCTTCTTTCCGTGGTTCCACCTAAAGTGCCTAGTTTATGTAGGGCCTTTAGTTCCACCGGGTAAAACCCAACACAACGCGCCGCTTGCCTCCTCGTGGTTTGGTTTGGTTAAATTCACGCAATATACGGCGGTGCAAAGTAGATTTGCAGGTCCACGTCGTCAGCCGTGTGGCCGCATCTTTTTTTGACCGTCTGACCTTCCTTGTCTTACCGGCAATGTGAATTGCAACAAGTAGGTAGGAAAGACTTTTATTGTTCTAGAAAGGTGCTAGTAGCAGACGGGAAAGAAGTCCATCTTCCTTCTTCTCACAGGGTCGGTGCCCCTATTCCAGGGCTCCGCTGAGTAGTACTTACATTCGCTCAGAACACCTCTAAATTGCGGCTGAAGTCGCAGTAACAGCACTAAATTTCGTGAAGTGAGGGCCCGTTAGTGCTCACCTTGCAGCACCGACTGCACCAGAAAGGCACCATATGGATTTTCCCTTGGCTTCTTTTAACAGTTGTCTTAAGGAATAAAATATTAAGTGATTGACATTTCCAGAAGTAATTCAAACACCTATGAATATCGCAGCCTCGGCATGGGTGCAAAGTCCCATTTACTTCTTAAAGTAACCTCGTTAAGTATGAAATCTGTCGTTTAGAAGCCGCCACATCTGCCGTCTAGGATGTCTACTTGCATTACTTCCCAGACATGCCTGCAGATACGGTTAAAGAGGCCCGAACAACAAACATTTAATTAAGCTTCCATGACGGAACTCGGCAATCCCTCACTGTATCGGCTCCCTGAAAGTTTGCGCAGCTGGGAAGTCACGACGGGGCCAACAGCCGTTTGCCAACATCTTACCGCGCCCACTGAGCATATCGTTAGCTCGCCAACGATGATCTCGAACTCCTGAACCTCCCGCGTTGCTTACAACCACGCTGCGCGTCTAGCCCGTAGCCAAGGAGCAGAAGTTTCGTTTCCGATGTTTTTTTTTTTTTTTCTCCTGCTACGCGGAATTTTTTTAACGCGCTACGGAGACGCGGTACCGCGTCCATTGCCCGCTAACGACGACTTCGCCGCTTGACTTTGGAGCCTTCGGTGCTGCTTACGGGCACGCTGAGTCATCTGGCTCAGCTGCAGTTTTTTTTCCCATAGGCGGCATTTTTTGAACGCACTTCAAAGACGCTTGGCAGCCTCCATGTGTGACGCGCGCTCTATAACCTAGCAAATCTCGGGACTCCACTTTGCGGTTGATTTCATCGATCACCCGAGCAGCAGCGAATCTGAAGATACTGCCTTTCCGTCGCGGCACCGCGCTCGCGTGTTTTCGTCCGTCTCTCCGACTGCGCCTGACCACTGGAAAGCCTTTCTCTGCCATCTCGTCGCCATCGCTGTTAATTGTTCCTCCTATTGTGTCTGCTGTTCCATTGCATCGCATGACACAGTTGGCTGTTGCGTTCCGCGGCCATGGATCACCAGCCGAGCACCACTACACGATAAGACCGGCGTTCGCCCAATGCATGTATACAGCCCTCGCCGCTCATGGACCCATTGTGGTGGTGAAAACTATTTATTAAGGCCTAAAAAAAACGAAAATTATGCAGCAGCATTGCATGTGGCCTTGAGGCTAGTCGCCTAGTCGCGTGCCTAGTCGCGACGTCCTCTGCCGAGGTCACCAGGCGAAGTTGGAGATTCGCATGTGCACATCGCTCCGCGTCCCGCTGCTGTCCAGCTGCCCGAAATGGGTGTGCCCTTTTCGTTTGGGGCGTGTTATAGCTTCCAGGTGTGTTTTTGTTTGCTGCTGCTGTTAAGTCATCAGACAGCTTGGTCTTGCACTGATCGTTCGGGGTCGTGTTGTTTCCACTTCAGCAGCAACTGTATATGCGGCAACGTTGCTGCCATTTATTCGGAACGCAATAGTATGCCTTTTCCGACGCGAATAAGTGTCCGTGCGATAGGAGGGCTGTTTCGCCGACAATGCTTCAGCCACCGCTTGGGCGTGTGATGTGGTGTTGCGTGAGAAAGCGTTCATATATGTACGATGAAAGGGGAAAGTTGGGCAAGCATTAGCAGCATACAACCGTCTCTTCCGATAGCGATGAAATGTTGATGTCCTTTCTCGTGTTGTTACTACAGCCGGGTACGCAGCACTTTTAACCGCCGCCGCGATTCTCCTTTGCAGACATTTCGAATGTCTAAAAGAGTCACCACAGAATTGCAGAAAGACCAACACATAACCAGCACAGCAGTGCGCTGCTACATTTTGCTAAGAGACACCAACAACGCGCACGAGAAGACGCACAACTCCTGAAAACAGCGGCACAACACAGCAACACGCTTGACAGCAGCCGACGCGGGCGGCGATCGCTCCTTTCTCCCATCATGCTTTGCGCGGATCCGCTAGGGGATGGCGCGGCGCTGCAATTTGTAGAAAGGTCTATTGGAGAGACATGAGAGTGGCCTTTGCCCTGCAGTGGGCGTAGTCAGGCTGATGATGATGATGATGATGAGGATCGTTGCTCTTGGGCGTAGAATGATACTGAAAATTTGTCGTGGCTTGGAGCGCATACGGTGCAGGGCAACCATAGTAGGCTCCATCTCAACCAGAGTAGTTTCCATTCCAGTACCGACGATAGGGATCGTACGGTGGCCATGCAAAACCGCCGTAGCAGGAATCCAGCTGGAATCTGGGCAGGAAGCCGAGCGGAGGGGGAGGAATATGGCGCCAGAAAGCGAAGGAGTCGCCCTCGGTAGAGTTCTGGATCGGCGATGTTGCCTGTCCATACGCGTCATCCCCGACACAGTTCTGCGTTATCGACGCTGCCTATGCGGCGTCCCGAGCAGAGTTCTGGTCCAGCAGTGCTACCTGTCCAGACGAGTCATTCCCGGCGCAGTTCTGGTTCGGGGATGCTGCTTGTCCACAAGAGGCGTCCCCGGCAGAGTTCTGGTTCGGGGATGCTGCTTGTCCACAAGAGGCGTCCCCGGCAGAGTTCTGGTTCGGGGATGCTGCTTGTCCACAAGAGGCGTCCCCGGCAGAGTTCTGGCTCGGTGATGCTGCCTGTCCCCAAGAGGCGTCCCCGGCACGGTCCTGCTTCGCCTCTGCTGCCTGTTCACTCTTGGCCATGGCTGATTAGAAGCAGCACCCTGGAGTACAAATGCAAAATATGTAACATGTGATTGACTCAGCTCTGTTTTCTGACAGCATAAACTGCAGTTCAAGGTTAATAAAATTTACCCGGACCTTGGAAGACAGAAGTGAGTAAACTCTACTTTCTTTATGGGTTTCGCAAACGCTCACGCCTTTCTGACAACCTTTGACGTGCCTGCGGCTTTTAGGTAGATTATTGCAGCTAAATGTGCTAGGTGGATGCCCACATTTGATACTTGCACAATGAGCGACCTGTTTAAAATATTAATTCAACCAAACGTAAGAATGGTGCCATCATACTCTTACCGCTACCACTGTCACAACCACCACCATCATCATTAGCATTCCGTCCACTCTAGGACAAAGGCCTGTCTCAACGATGTCCAGTTAGGCCGCACTGCGCAAACCGCAACCCGTTGCATGCCAGCAAATATCCTAGACTGCGCTCCCTATTCGACTCTCTCCTGCCTCTGCCTACGTCCTTTCCCTACATCCCATCCTGTTACCCTAAAAACACGTCGGTCATTTTTCTACCGGTTATATGCCCCGCAAGTCCATTTAACTTCTGCTAGGCAGTCTCCTGGTTGAAAACATTTTGTGAGAGAGAGAAATTCCAATGCTCTCTACGAAATAACGGGTAGCGAAACAGTAAATGATAAAACTGTGAAGTGTAGCATTGTGAAACAAGTTACATTATGCAGCACGTTGCGCACATAAGATTTTATGGCTTTGTACGCACAAGAACTGCCATATTATCAAAGAAGTAGCTGTCAGTGCAGACAACCATCTTGCTGAAACTTCAGGCACCGGGAGCAGAAATGTTCATTAGCTGCAGGTTAGTCGTAGTAGTGTTCTCTGCTAATTGTGACTATTCCTACTCTCTGTGGTGTAACATAACTGCAGTATGACCCAGTTGGTACTTCACAGCAACACAGTCCTCCGCGAGACATGGAACACGAGAAGTCAGACGTCCGACAACAACTTAACCACCAAGTGACTAGCAACTAAAAAGTGCTGAGTAGGACTAGTAACTGAACAGTACTGAACAATAGTTATACTTGCGTTTTTGCAAATTTTGCGCTGTCGCGAAGGTCGCAAGAAGTGTGCCACGGGCACAGATGAATTTCATTTCATTTAACTTACCCTCAAGGTACACAGTACATTAGAAACGGAGGGGCTAAGAGAATACAGAGTAAACATCAGTAAAAATTCGCACAAAATTCACGAGAAGGGATTCCAAATTTCAAGTTGACATCTGTTGATGACAAACACACTGGTACAAAAGATACAAATAAAAATGTAATGAACACGAAGAAAAATAAGTATGCGATATAAAGTAGTTCTGATATCCGAAATTCATTGTTAGCATTTTAGCAGTAATCATCACGAAAACACTGAAATGGAGAATAGTATATACATGTACTGAAGCAAATCTAAAATACATCACAAGAAAGAAGGAGCTGCCGTACTGGAGGACTCGGCAATAATTTTAACCACCTAGGGTTCTTTAATGGGCACTGCCACCACACAGCGTACGGTCAGCGTTCCGCCTGCATCGAAACGCGGCCGCCACGGCCAGGTTCGAACCAAGGTACTCTGGTTCAGTAGTCGAGCGCCTGACAGCTGAGCACGCCCAACCTGAGGGCTTCTGCTTAACTGCGACCACGAGCGGTTTCTTTTCACAACCATCGAAATCACAGTTAACGGCAATAGCGGCCGCCGCAGTGATGATATAACTGCGATCGGTAACGCGGCACGTCAGTGGCGTCGCGGGAAGACCATGGATATAGCCGAGGCGAAGCGTCATGCTCGGATCGCTGTTCGTATAGGAAAGGAAAGGCGCAGAAACTGTCTCAATCTCGGTGGCCGTTTCAACCGCGCCGCGAAAAACCCCTATTTTGAGGGAAATTGATGAAAGAGGGAACGATGAAATGACAATGAGGTGCAGTACTGGAGAGCTCCGGAATCTGGCTGACTTATTGATGCGAAAGCATTATACCGCCATCAGTCATAAAATCCGGCGTTTGCCGACCGTCCACGAGAAACGAACCGAAACCTCCCACGTGACCTCATGATGTCATCGGCAGCACAAATATCCAGAAAAAAAAGAAAATGAAATTTCTTCCGAAGTCTGTATCAAACCTATCCCGGCGCAAACAAATCAAGCTTTACTGGCCACTTCATTTGAGTACGGCGCCATCACTGCAGCGCAACCCCCAGCGCGCTAAAACGCCTGTGCCTCGAGCTGAGTTTGGGTATCGTCGTCTTCCATTCGGGCGGCGCGAACAGATCACCTTCGCTGGCCACTGCATTACAGTAGTACGCCACCGCCGCAGCCAAAATCTCCGCATGCATGTTTTCGCATCCAGAGCACGTGAGTAGTCTTTAAATGTCCTAGTTAACCTTGCCGTCGTCGGTTATATAGCAGTCAGAGGGTGGAGCCCTTAGTTCAGGGCTCCATAGCCCCCACCGCCTACAAAGATTATCCACGTGAGGAACTGGTGAATTTAGACAGAGACATAACCGAGCAAGAAATCGTAGCACAGCTTGTGGGGATCTGGCGTTATTCCTGCGCGGGGAGGGGGTGGACGGTTTTCTTCGGCTCGGGAACTTGGACGCGTGCTGACGTTCGGGCGCGAAGCTCAGCTCTCCGCCGGCGGGGAGAGGCTTTCTGGGGAAGAACGTTCTACCGCAACTCGTCCCGTCCGGCCGGAGTGTCTCCCCTGCTCTAGCGTGGGCGAACATTCGCTCGTGACTGTGCTGGTGAGTCGGACGTCCTCGATTCCTTACCGTATTTCCTTTCTAGATGTGTTATTGTTGTTGTAGCAATAAATGCCTATTTGAGTCAGCCAGAATGTCGCTCCTTTGTTCCCTCAGATCAAGGCTCGCCGTAGTCGGCACATCACATGCGCTAGGTAACGCACGCGGTCGCGGGGTGGGGTCCGGGAAGCTTTGAACTGGGTTAGCCGCGGTTAAACGGGGCAAACGCATTTATTTCCCCAATGAAAACTCCACAACCTCCACCGGACAGCCCGCAACACCGCACTGGGGGCGGGCGGCATCGACGACCGGTAACGACTTCACTTATTGTATCGACGACAGGTCGATGCAATAAGTGACGTCGTACACCACTGGCAGGAGGGCACACTACCACAAGAGTGGCGCCATGCCGATATCACCGTGATGCTCAAACCGGCCAAGCAGCCATGCCTAAATTGCGACCCATCTCGCTCACGTTATGTGTAGGAACGTTATTCCAACACATATTCCTAGCCAGGCTCCAACTGTTCATGGAAGAACACGCCTCACTGCCACAAACGATGTGCAGCTCCGGAGACTGTGACATTGCAACTAGCGTGGGAAGCAGGACAGCGACAAAAGGAACCGACGGGACAGTTCCTTTTGTCGCTGTCCTGCTTTCCACGCTAGTTGCAATGTCGCAGTCACTAACGAATTCACACCAACTAGCCCAACTGTCTTCCATGATCAAGCTCCGGAGAAGAACAACTGGGGTTCTTCAACACATCCACGAACGGTCTCCAGGTCAAGAACTACATAAACCACCAAGTGAACAGGGCGGTGTCCCAGGCTTGCGGCGGAACCACTGAAGACTCAAAGTACGTGGTACGCCTCCATCCAGTCTCTAACATCATTATTCTCAGCATTCCCGTCGAAGCGGTTGCAGAGATATATACTGCGCAAAACCATTCTAATCACGCTAGCTGGCGTGAACTACCTGGTGAACATCTGCGTGACAGCCGTGGACGGAGTTTCGCGAGGGGTAATACACAGCATTGATCCCAACACCCGACCCGAAGAACTAATGGCTGACCTACGAGTTCGCACTCAGGAAGTAGAAATCCAAGCCCGCATGCTCGGCAATTCGTAAACTGCGGTGATAACATTCAGCTCGCCCCCACCCCCCCCCCCCCTCCTGGGTTTATTACTACGGTGGCGAAAAGACGTGCTTTTCCTACAAACCCGCGCTTTAAGCCTGCCAGGTGTGCCATAGCCTCGGCCACCACTCGGACGTATGCCCAACGCCCAAAATACAGATATGTCACATTTGTGGCGTCCGCGACCCGGAAGAACCGCACACCCGCTCCCCGCGATGTGCAGCCTGCGGTGAATTGGTACGTCATTAGAGCACGAGAAAGCCGGAAACGACTCCGACTGGACTCTCACCGAACCCCTCCTCCAAGTGACACGGGAAAAGAAACAGACGGCCGTACAGAACACCCCCCACGCCTCAGCAGGAGAAACGGGCAACCGAACCACCGCGTTCGACGGTTCAGCTCGAACCAGGACAGCTCCTCCCCATCCAGGTCAAGGTCTCGATCCTGGTCCCGCTCGAAAGGCCGCAACTGTCAGGAGGAGCATAATACAGGCTCCCACCAACCCAACGCCCTCAAGAAGATCAAAAAGCACAGAAGAAACCATCGCCGCAGCCACCCTCAAAAATTAACGATCAGGTGAGCTGGCCAACCTTGGGTTCCTCCCACCGCTTAAATTCTAGTCCTCCCAATCCCAGCCAGAATAGGAAAACAAACAATTTAAAGAATAGATTGAGGACCTCACACGGTGCCTCCAGCCCCAAGAAAGGCAACCCCAGCAACCAACATCACAAACTCCCCATAGACCACTCGCACGACCAGTGCAGGTTTCCCACCCCGCACACCCCAGCCGGAGGCACCACCCCCTGAAACCATTACCCTTGCCAGCATATACGCGGCTATTAAGGCACCTAGCTCGCGGGTGCACGCAGTTGAAGCGCGGGTTCAAGCGACCGACACGTGAGTCCAACAAGCGAGAAAACAGCTCGGATAACTCTCGTGTCAAACCCTGCAGACGCACGAACAGCGCTAATGATGTCAGCGATGACGATGGCAGTCTCGATGCCAGCGTCATCTAATAGCTCACGCAACACCCGCCATCAGCTGGAAACATGGCAGTGCAACTGCCGTTCCCTCCCGAAGAAAATTTCCTCACTACAACTTTTCATTCAGCACCGTGCACCTTCTACCACCGGACGTGATCTGTATCCAGGAGACAGGAGCTCACCCTCCTCCTATGAGAGGATACTACCGAATATACCGTATTTTCCGGTGTATAAGACGCACCCTTGTAAAAGACGCACCCGCCATATATGCAGGCTGTAATTGGAAAAGTTGGTATATAAGACGCACTGATGTATAAGACGCACCCCAATTTACCCTGTTAGGCTAGTAAGGGTTAATTAAACATGCTTGTGCGACCATCGCCAAAATGCACCGTACCTGTGAGAGGTTATTAAACAACGCGAAGTAATCGAAAAAGCCAACACTCCCGCCATACCCGCCCACGTTCTTGGAAAAAAAGAAACAAAAAAACGAAGGAACACTCCTTATGTCCATAACAACATTACATTTTTACTTAAAACCTTCGAAGTTTTAATCTTCGGATGCGCTATCAAAAAGTTTGCCCATTTCTGGAGGCAACGCGGCTGAAACATTCTCTTCGAACTATGTAGCAAACAAAGTTGCAAAGGGTGAAAAAAAAAACGCCGGCTTGTCTTGACAATGGCGAGAAGCACGATTGTCACCACCTTTTGGCATTTCATATTTCTTTTGCTTGGGGACTCTGAAACGGCCGCATGTTTATGAACCCGGAAGTCGTCATCCCCGCCGTTTCATGATAATGTTCACCTAAAAAAGTTCCACACCGTGGTCCCGGTATGGAAGTATTAACCGTGTTACAACCGCATCATTGGTAGATATATTTTGGTGAAGAAAGCTTGCACGTGAACCTGAGTAACTTAGAAACTCGCAAAAAAAAGAAAAATTCGCATATAAGACGGACCCTTGTATAGGACACACCAGCAAGATTTTTGAAAACAAAGCCGCGTCTTATACACCGGAAAATACGGTACGATCCGGCCTATCCACGAGTTGCGCTGTACATATAGCTAACCCCATAGCCTCAATAACCATTTTGACCACAGTCACCGAAATTGAACACATAATATTCAAGATCCTCCCTTTGAAAAGAGGCAAGAACCGCACCTTCATTGCCAACCTCTACCGACCATTGCGCAATTTGACAAAATCATTCAAGCATGCTCAGTGAAAGCGGGCAACAATCAACTTGTTATCGAAGAGGACATGAACGCACCTCACATGGCTTGGAGCTATGACACAGACACCCCGCAAGGTTCTTCAATCTTAGAAGCAACATACAGGGAAGGTGCCGGACTGGCCACACACCTCGCTACACTGACCCGCATCGGCAATAGCGTTTGTGGAGACACCAAACCGTATCTCTCATTTGCGAAGAATGTCCACAAGGTCACCTGGACACATCTAGACGAGGCGTTAGGTGGCGACCACTATATCCTCAGAACAGCCACCTCCACGCCCAAGCACAGGAGAACACTCGGAGATACCAAAAAGGCGAAAGCCTTAAGCGCGGTGTTGCTCCTTGTGTCAATGATGTGTTGTTAAGATGTTAAGCTTCACCTGTAAGAGTGGAACGCGGCAGCGTGCAACGCTGCCAGGGAGTCCACATAATACCATCGCCCTTTCGGCTCTATGCCTTGCGCGTCGGTAAATTGGTTTTTGAGGAAAGGAAATGTATCTATCTCGCATAACTCGGTGGACACCTGAATCTCGCCGCAAGGGAAGGGAGGGAGATGGGAGTGAACGAAGACACCGTATTCACTAGACGCGCCTTTGTTCATTCCAAATCGTCGAGCTGACATGGTGGAGTGGTTAGCGTGCTCGTCTCGCAATGCGGAGACCCTGGTTCGATTCCTCAACTCGACGAATTTCCTTCTCGGTTTGTTTATTTTTCTGGACTGACAAGGAATTAGGATAATTGGTTAATTAACGAATTAACTAAACACAGTCCCACTTATTTCGAGCATCACTATACCACCCCTTCAATTTGTTGCATGATTACTAGCCAAAGTACAATTGGCCCCGCTTGAAATTCGAGCACTGTGACGTCACGACCATTTGGACCAATTGAAAAGCGTGACATTTCTCTCGACAACTTCTGCTTACAACGATGAGGCATTAAAGGCTTCCTTCCGCCTTAAAATCACAAATTGGGACATTTTACGAAAAAGCCCCCCACCCCCCCTTCGAAGGAGGGATCGCCAACATCAGAGAATGGAAACAACACTTGAGGGAAGCACACGCAGCCACCCACACTCAAGTGATCCAACGAACAGCTCAGCGGCAGATAAGATCGCCATCTCGTCCAGTTATGGCAACGTAGAGAAAAACTCATTAACCGATAGAAACGTTAATGTCTCAATAGAAAACTCAAACCTCGCATAGCCTCTATCACGGAGGAAGCCCAAGAATGTTCGACGCAGTTGGCAATGCAAAATTGGGCCCAGGTCTGTTCATTCCCGAAGGGCATTCTCTGCACCGCCCAGACGTGAACAATCCTCCGTAGTATGACTGAACCCGATAAAACCAAAACGGCTACAAACCGAACGCTTCAAACACTTTCAAATCAATTCCCTGGCACGGAAGAGGCGCGGAAGGTAGCTCTGTGGACGCTCTATGTAGGTGACACTGTCATCCCTCCCTGTACACTTCGTTACACCAGTCACAGCAACCCCTCGCTGGGCGCCCCTATTACAGTGGCAAAGGTACGAGCGGCAGTTCACGCCCCGCAGCGAAACACTGCACCCGGAGCAGACAAGATAACGAATGCAATCATTCGCAACTTCAGTTGGGTTCATATTACGGATTACCTCAACATTGACCTGTGGAACAACGGAGTAGTGCCCCAGGGTTGACGACACGCTGACATTAATCATCATTCCCAAACCAGGCAGGAAGCCTACAGTGGCTGCACTACGCCCATTTTCCTTAACGTCTTGCTGAGGCAAATTCTACGAACGGGTCGTCCCCACCGCCTTCAAAATTACATTCTAGAGCCCCGCGTACTGTGCGATATCACTGCACGTTAAAGAACTCCAGATATTCGAAATTACCGGAGCGCTTCACTACGGCGTCTCTCATAGCCTGAATTGCTTTGGGACGTTAAACCCCAATAAACCAAACCAAACCAAACCATTAAAATTCATCACGAACTTGTAAAGGGTCAAGCGGGCGTTGAATGCTTTCAGAAGACTGCTTGAAAATGCGGTACGCCTCAAAGTCCCTGAGTCTAGGCCTACACGTGTCTCAAACCTCAAAGTCCCTCAGTCTAGGCCTACACGTGTCTCAAACCTCAAAGGATCCCGTTGTAACTCTTCAGATGGTCGCTCCAGCAAACGCGACGTCATCCCCGCATTAATCACTTCGCGATCCAGCAAACTGGTCACTCGTCGTACCTTTCAGGTACGCAGCTGTAACTTTTGCATTTCTCCTGGATTGCATTGCTCCGTGGACACCATGGGCACAAAATTGAGCTCGCCATAAGTAAGCAATACTCACTGTGCCAGCCAGACGAAAGCCCACGACGGTACAGGTGCTCCTGCGAGAGGTAGAAGCTCTTTTCCGCGGAATATTTCCGGTAAGATGATGGCCCGAGGCGGTCGGTTCCGATCGTCCAACGATAACGCGTGCGCAAGACCAGAACAGAACGCTGCACCACAGAGAAAGAAAAAATGGAGGACACTCGGAAGAAGCTGGCCTCAGGAAGTACGTCACGACTACACACGCGTCTGGTGATGATGATGTCCTTCTTACTGATCTCCACCTAGTGGAGATCAGTGGATATTCTCACCGAACGCCAGAGAACGCAAACGTGAAAATAAATGTTCTTATATTAAAGCACACAAACTTTTTATTGGTAAATAATTATGTTACGCTTCAACGCCACTGTTTTAAAACATATATGAAGATGCAATTTATTGAAAAAGGTTTCGAAGTTTGTTTTTTTTTTCGACCGTCGTCTGCACTGTCATTTGCACGTGATTGTGGGCGTAGGATGCGTCGGTGTTGTGTGCTGCAGAAGCGACTCTTGTCATGTTGGACAGCAGGTGAGACAAATGAGGAGTTTTTTTTTCGAAATGAGCCAAATCCACAAACCGAAAGTAACGCAACGCCAACTGTAGTGGCAAGCTAAGCCAGTCAACTTTCCTTTAAAATACAGATCAGAACAAAATGGGTCAAATCACACCAACTGAGCTAGCCCGCAGATCACGTTTCAAATCGAAAACGAGCCAAATCCTTCCACTGCGTGGATCGAAATGAGCCAAATCCGTTCAACCAATAGGAGACTCACCCAGAGACCACGTGATTCAGCCAACATGGCAGCCTCCTTGTAGGCTCGTTCCGGCGGTGCTCGTGCGTGATAGCGCGGACTGCGTGGTCTGTTTCGCGAGCTCCTTTGTTCTTTTCAAGACTTTTGCTTTGACGGACTTAGTTCCGCATGGATTGCGACGGGTATGAAGAGGTTGGTGAACGTTCCCTGGAAGGCGTACTGTACGGAAGTAATGAGATCAACGTCCAACCTGCCTTTCAAGATTACTGAAACGAAGGTTTTTTACATTCAGAGAAATGTGACAGGCCGAAGCCCTCAAATCAGAGCCGAACCCCACTACAGGGTTTCGGTGTCTAATTTTGTATCGGTCCTAAAGAGGGGAAAGACCCTTGTACAAACACCGAAACAGTGCGAGCTGTATGCACACCACCTCAACGAACTGAAGGTGAGAGATGTGACCAACCTTCTGGTGACTCACTTTGGTGTGTCATGGAAAGAAAACGAAGAACTTGCGTATTTTGAGGCTGCCTTACGTCGCTGTCAAGAAAATGAGCCCATGGAAGATTGCGAAGAAGGCTGCTTATGCTGCCAGGAAGACAGGCCTGCTATCCATGTATGTGTGTAAAGTGGGTGACGCATACTTGCAAGTTTTTTTTTTCTGCTGAAGTCACAGCACAAGCATTTTTCCATATTGCTTTGAATGTATCCTGAAACATACTGCTGTAATAATAAAGTTTCGAGGAGAATGCTGGGTTGAATCTAATGCTTCACTTCGATATGAGCCAAATCCAATGTTTCCATTGTTGTATAGGCCAAACTATGCACGTAAATTTTTGGCGATTAATGCTGTTCGACTGCTCTATCTGCCCCATAAAACTTGTGGGGTACTAGGTTGAATAGCAGCGCATTCCTTTCAGACAAGAAATTATGGCCTTGTTCTAAGTTTCTGTTTTGGTGGATCTGGCTCATTTCGAAAAAAAACTTCACATATAAGTTCATCGAGATGGGTCGGCCGGATGTGACGACGCCCCTTTCGCTCTCTGCTGCGCATCCGCTGATAGTGCGCGCTGGCATGCAGTTTTTCCTGGTAGCATATACAGTAACTAATTTTTCCCAGTTCGGCCACCGCTCGCGTGCTCCGTTTTAAGCCTGTTTCACATGCCAGCGAAAATGCTAGCGAATCCTGCCGCCGCGGCGGAAAAACCTGTTTCGAGTCGTCGCTGCGACGAGCGGCGAGGTTTCAACAAGTTGGAAATTTTCGCTGCGACGCGCCGCTCAATCGCTCATTCGCTTGCATGTGAACCGGCCTTTACTTTTGGTGCACCTGTACAGTTCTACTGAAGGAAGAAAGCCCGTGACAAGTTTGCAGCCGCTGCTTCTATCTCGTGTCGCCGGGTCTGCCTACGCTCACGTTTACGATACCTGGAAGAAGAAGAAACGCCTTTGCCGACTCGATAACGTAGTCGCAGTTTTGCAAAGCTGCAACCAGCTGAGTGATTCTTGACGTAACAACATGAGTAGAAGTAGCGTGCTTGCTTCCGAAGACGAATTTCTGGCCTAGTTTGACCCACAAGCTCCGTTCGAACGCGCGCGATAGCGCAGACCGTGACTGAAAGGGAAGAGGGCAGAACTGCGCTGCGTGTCGTCTTCCGCTTTAGCCCGTGTGTGGATTGTCGACAGCTGTTATGAATTCAAGCTTGTTTCCCACGAAAATACTTCAAATGGAACACTTGCGTTCGGGCTCGTAACGAGTAGCAGCCGGCTATAGCAAAATACGGCGCACAACAATCTGAAATGCGCTGACATTTTCTATTCATTAAAAGCCGTGAACCAGTGCAAACGAAGCAGGCAGACAGAAGGAGAAAAAGTATATAGTGCCTGGGTGTCGAACCCAGGGTGTAGTATCCAGGTGTCGAGCTGAAACCGAGCACATATTTGTAACCGAGCCGAACCCATTTTTTTTTTGCCATCTTGGAACTGAACCCGAACTGGAACAATTCAAGGAACTGTTCCGAACCGGTTCGGGACTTGGTCCAGCCTCACTTAAATTGCAACCGGGTACTTTTTTTTATTTTCAGACAAGGCATTCGTTGTGTCACACAGCAGATACAAATAAGACTCCTTACGATGGCTCGGTGGCTGTGGCGCTCGGCTGCTGACACCGTCCGCGGGGGCCACATTTCGACGGCGGCAAAATGAAAAACGTGCGTGTTGAGGAAGCGCATATTGAGGAAACCCAGCTGGTCTACATTTTATATGGAGTCTACTACAGAATCCCTGATAGCCCTCGTGTCGCTTCGACACGTTAAACCCCAGATCTTACTATTATTACGAAATAAAGTATAAATTGGTGAAGATTTTTTTTTTTTTTTTACAGGATCCGAGCATTCTATGTTGCACGCGACGGGAATAAGCAAGGAAAGGCAGGCATGTGGCAGCTTTAAAGATATGAAAAAAAATAGCGATTGCACAAACGGGCAATGCGGAAATGCATGCGCTAGCTGGCATGTGTTGACGATTACTCCCAGAGAGATTAGAAAATAACACGAAGGACGGAATGAACTACGCAGACGAGCGCTTATTCGCAACTGAGGTTTATTGCTGAAACACGCAATTCATACAGTCACTTAAAAAAACAAAAAAAAAAACAAGCAGCCACTCCTCGGAAGCCCAAGTGAAAGGGAGAAAAGAATAGTAAGCAACAAGTGCCGCTCATTGCTAGGGAAGAAAAAAATTAGCAGAAAACCGTTTATCGAAAAAAAAAAATATCAATGCAATGAGGAGACTAAAAAAAAATAATTTCAGTCTGCCATGGTAACAGAGGGCTCGCTGACACAGATTTTGGCATTTCCTTATATGGTATGCCTCCATACTTTCGCGTTCAAGCTGATCGCGATGTCTGAAAAGTACGGTGGTTCTAGAAAAAACCGGTGTATACTTTTTCTTCTTGTGGTGGTCTTTTTTGCTGCACTTGCGGCAACGCTCAGGAAGATTCCGTACTGATCTTTTAGGGAATTACGTTGTTCGCCTAGCCTGCAATGTTGCCGCACCGTCCCGTTTGCCCTATATTACCCCCACCCCCCGGCTACGCCCCTTACCCTGAGCCCCGAGGCATAATCAAGAAGAGCTTCGGCAGACCGGGTGCTGTAAGACAGGATCCTTTCGTCATACCGAATTCGGACGCTGTGATCGACCTATTGGGGACCAAGAACACGGGAGGACACAGTGTGGTGTTTTTATTAGCATAGGCGTTGAGGACGTACTATTCGATGCCTCATGAAGAGTTATTGAAAAGTGTTAAGGTGTGCATGACGAATGATAATGATGAAATCGCCTTTATGGGCAGATGTGATGTGTCAGTAGAATCCTTCATGGAAATTCTGCCTTAAGACCTTTCTTCAACAGTCAGTGAATAGCTATAGCTCAAGGATTCGGGATATCCCATGCATGTTATCTTGATGACTTGCGCGAAACTGGTGCGATGGATTAAGGCGGATCGCAAACCCTATGAGTTTGGACGAGAGCGCCAGAGAGTTGGTGTGGTGCCCTATGTGCACAGTAGAATGGCACATGGGCTAAAGAAGGTAGGAAGTCGCCATGGCATTCCCCTGGTTTTTTTGGGGACGAATAAGTTGGGCAGTTAATTCGTGCTTACAAATTCGGAACAGGCAGGAACGTGATGGAGACAAGACGAAAAGGCGTGGGTGCACCGTTAAGCACCGCTCCCCGTTTGTACCCTACAGTGTGGGTGTAGTATACAAACTGCCGATATCTTGCGGAGCGGTATATATGGGGCCATGGAGGAAGGAAAGAACTAAGGAGAGGCCCTGACGTCACTTTTTGTGAAGCCGCCCCGCAACCGGAAGTTGGATCGGCTCTCCTCACTATCTTCTTTCTCCACCGAGCTACGGGGCGGGGATCGCGCGCGGCTCGCAAGCGCTTCGTAAAAGGAAGGAATAAAAAAAACCGTGCCGCTCGCCGCTACACTCCTCCACCTCCCTCCCCGCAAACACGCACCTAGACACAGACCGGCGCACAGGTGCGGTGAACCTTTTCCGACGCCAGGCGAAGAAAGACGACATTGCGCGCCGCTTATAGCTCATGGATGGAAAAACTTTATTTTCGTCAGAGAGCATGTGTGGACGATTCCGTGTTAGATGGCCATCAACCCATAGCTGACGGCGACCTGGGTGGCCCACTCCACGGCCCTGGTCTGGACGACCGGGTCTGAGCTGGCCAGCACGGCCTCCCACTGCTCGAGGGAAGGATCACGCATAATGTCCGCCGGTGGCGGTGCTATGCTACAGCTCCATATATGTGGTCATAGGTTGTCAATTCGTGACACCATTTGCACTCCGGCTGAATGTCCGGGTAGATTTTGCTCAACACGTATGGGTTGAAGAAACATCTAGTCTGCAATCGTCGCCAAACGCATTCCTGCGCCTTCACCAATTGCTTGTCCGGGGGTGGGTAAATCCTCCGCTCAAGTCTGAAATGATTAGTAATGTCATGAAAGGATACCAGCCCATCTCTCGTGGACCTTCCCGGGACGTCCGGCTCACCTACTCGGCTGACGAAACCTCGAGCATTCATGTGAGCCGTCTCGTTCCCAGGGTTCCCAGAGTGTGCAGGTACCCAGACAATTTCCGCCTCCGTAATCCCTCGCTCCGTGGCTCGATTCAGCAACCGCGCCGCTGTGACAGATATTCTGCCCCTCGCCAAATTTCGGATAGCTGTTTTTGAATCGCTGAAGATCAGGTCAGCATTACTACTAGTCATAGCTAGTGCTATCGCCGCTTCCTCTGCAGTTTCTGGGGAGCGGGTTTTGACTGATCCAGAGGCGATCAAGCGTCCCCGCCCGTCCACCACCGCAATTGCAAATGCATCCTTGTCCTTATACTCGGCGACATCTACATAGACTGCCCCGTTGTACTTCCCGTACTTAGCATGTAAAGCTTTGGCTCTTGCCTTCCTGCGGTCCTCGTGATGTATTGGATGCATGTTCTTGGGCAAAGGTTTTATGTACAAGCCCTTGTGCATTTCCCGCCTCATCTGAATTTTCGTGTCACCGGCTGGAACGTCAACTCCAATGCCGATCCTTTCCAATATGTCCCTTCCTGCTTTTGTTTTTGAAAGCCTACCGAGCTGCATCACCAAGTGCGCCTCCCGTAGTTCTTCTAGGGTGTTGTGCACCCCTAATCCCAGCAGCCTTTCGGTAGACGCATTCTGAGGCAACCCAAGGGCCGCTTTATACGCCTGCCTAATCATAGCCTCCACCTTTCCTTTTTCCGCCGCGTCCAACTTCAAATAAGGCGTCGCATACACTATTCTACTGAGCACAAATGCCTGCACTAGCTTACACAAGTCTTTTTCCTTAACACCTCTCTTACGATTGGCGATTCTCCTGATTAGCCGCACGGTAGCATTGACCGTATTTTTAAGCCTTTGCAAGGACTCGCTATTCTTCCTGTTTGTCTGCAGATACATACCCAGGATCCTGATCGTTTGGACCTCAGCGACCGGTACTCCCCCCACTTTCACCTCTAAAGGTGATGGCGGCATATAGTGCCTCGCATGTATCCCTCAGCACAAAAAGCTCGGACTTGGGCTGAGAGCACGAGAGTCCTGCTTCCCCTGCTAGCTCCTCCACAATATCCACCGCCTGTTGTAGAGTTTCTTCCAATTGTGCGTCACTGCCTCTTGTTACCCATAGAGTAATGTCATCGGCATAAAATGTATGTTTAAGTCCCGATATCCCTTGCAGCCTGGGTGGTATCTTGATCAAGGCGATATTAAATAGGAAGGGCGATAATACCGACCCTTGCGGTGTCCCCCTGCCCCCCAATGGGAAGGGATCCGATTTCATTTCTCCGACTACAATCTCCGCAGTCCTACCCTCCAGAAACGATCTGATGTACCGGAAGGTTCTACCCCCCGGTCCTATGTCCGATAGGTTCCTCAATATTGCCTCATGGGTAACATTGTCAAAGGCCTTAGTGAGGTCGAGCCCCAAGATAGCCTTGGTGCCCGTGCCGTACCCAGGATCAACCACGCCTTTTTTGAGCTGTAACATGACGTCCTGCGTCGATAAATTAGCCCTGAAGCCAATCATTGTTTCAGGTATCAACTCATTGTCCTCTACATAACCCTGAAGCCTGTTCAGGACTACATGCTCCATCAATTTGGCCAAGCACGACGTTAGCGAGATGGGACGCAGATTCTCAATGCAGAGCTTCTTCCCTGCTTTAGGAATAAATGTAATCCTAGCATGCTTCCACTCTGGCGGAATCTCCCCGGCCGCCCAAAATTTGTTCATCAAATTCGTGAGTGCCCCGACTGACTTGAAATCCAGGTTCCTCAGCATTTTATTAGTAACCCCGTCCGGACCCGCTGCTGACGTGGTACGAAGCTGGCCCATTGCAAACTCCACCTCCGCCACCGTAAAGTCTGCATCCAATTCAAGGTTTTCCTCTCCCGAGTAATCCGGCAAGCAACCGCCCGCCTCACTGTTTATGTAACGACTTCGGAGTTCATGTATAAATTCCCCAATCGTGTCTTGATACCGATGCACTAACCTATAGCTCAGCTCACCATCCTCCTCGGGCTACCGTACACCCGCCGTGTGGCCTTCGACACGCAGCTCAGCATCGCCGAGAGCGGCTTCATGTTTCTGTGCTGTTTGGTGAGGTGCGAAAGCTCGCTGATCAAAACAATCAACGCTTCTTCGCGTGTCGAAGCGCGGTTCCGGAGTGCCACCTTTTCACGAGATTCATTTCAATGCATCGATCGCTCCGCGTAACGACACCAAGTTCGACGAACAAAATATCACATGAGCGGTTATTTGCTGCATTTAAAAGCAATCTTATATTCGTGCGTAACCTCACGACGCCAGGCATGTAGACTTTAACACGTAAGGCCGAACACACCGTGCCGAAAGCCCGTCCACCGCCACCGAGAAACACTCGGGCCCCTAGCAACAACGACGCTAACGACGCCGTACGCCGTTGCTACTGGCCCGAGTTATCATAGCAACAACGACAACGTTGCTAGTGGCCCGACTTTTTAAGCCTAAATTTTGACGTCACTTCCGCCACATTCTTGTCAATGCATTGGGAATACGAAGAGCCTCTCCTTAGTTTTCCTTCCTCCATGTATGGGGCAAACGGCGCGGTGCGTCAACATTAGGCTAGGCGAACATCGTAATTCCTTAAAAGATCAGTGCGGTATCTTCCTGAGCATTGCCGTGAGTGCAGCAAAAAAAAAAAAGACAACCACAAGAAGAAAAAAAGTGTACATCGGTTTTTTCTAGAACCACTGTACTTTTCAGACTTCGCGATCAGCTTGAATGCGAAATTATGGAGGCATACCATATAAGGTTTGGTTTGGTTTATGGGGTTTAACGTCCCAAAGCGACTAAGGCTATGAGAGACGCCGTAGAGGAGGGCTCCGGAAATTTCGACCACCTGGGGTTCTTTAACGTGCACTGACATCGCACAGTACACGGGCCTCTAGAATTTCTCCTCCAAAGAAATTCAACCGCCGCGGGCATACCATATAAGAAAATGCAAAAATCTGTGTGTCAGCGAGCCCTCTGTTACCATGGCAGAATGTGAAATTAATGTTTTTAGTCTCCGCATTGCATTTTTTTAACGTTTTTTTGTTAATTTCTTTATTCCCTAGCGATGAGCGGCACTTGCTGCTTGCTATTCTTTTCTCCCTTTCACTTGGCCTTCCGAGGGGAGCCTGGTTGGTTTTTTTTTTTTTCAAAGTGACTGCATAAATTTCGTGTTCCAGCAATAAACTCCAGTTGCGAATTAGCGCTTGTCTGCGTCGTTCTTTTCGTCCTTCGTGTTACTTTTGCGCTATTTTTTCATCATGAACGTACACCAACTCGCCCAACTTTCGGCACTGCTTAGTGAGATGCTACTCAGATGAAATGTAATGCGATGAAATATTTTTCTATTATGCCGATGCGCTGAAATTGTTCCGCTTATAAAAAAAAAATACGGATGCCAATCGCTAGCGGGCGGCTTCGTCACGTTGTTCTCGGACTGCTGCATTTTGAATTCTGTGACGAGCGGCTTATATCTGCCTCTCGAAATCACACTTCGGATTGTTGGTGTCGAGAGGATTATGCTTGTTAGCGTTATTTCGTAGAATACTTTGGCGACGGCATGCGTTGGGCAGTCACAGCAACAGCTATCGGCCTCGGCTACATCGGCTGCAGGTGGGTGGGGGCGTGGAAGATGAAGGTGTGTGAAGGTGCATTTGTACCAGTGAGTGCCCAGATGTGCGCCCACCGGAGTGTGCATCAGGGGTTGAGGCTGCGCAGAAGCACACCACGGTAATTTTTGGGAAAGGAGGCTGTACTGCTTACGCAGTGAAGGAAACAACTACCATACTCTAACCCCGAGTGGGATTCGATCCAGTGGCGGCGCAAGGAAGCTTCGTTTACCGGCGCCTTAGGCTACAGGGCCATCTCGGAAGCTTCTTTTTATTGCTGTCGGATGGAATATCGGGAACCTCCCTGACCCTCCGCGTGCCATACATGACCGGGTCGAATTCAGCGATCTCGGCTTACGGCCTTACGCCACCATCCGTTCACACTTGTCCGAAAATCCGGTGAGCGAAGCGGATTCGGCCGCTTGTGACGCCGACCGGTTCAGGACCAATTTTCGCGGCCCGAAAAATTTCGCGGTAACAAACATGGGCGGCGCCCTTCGAAGCAGGACCGCCTAGATTCGGACTGGATTTGTCGTTTCTGCTTTTTTCAGCGCGTTCACTGGCCATAAATGGGGCACTGGTCTTTCGCTTCGTCTCACCTCACCTATAAGAAAACGTATGTGATAAATTTGCTTCATTTTTTTTTACTTAAGAGTGACGATTCTGGCGCTTCTAGGCTTAAGAAGAGCGTCGGTTTGTTGACAGTAAGGGTTCCCGTCCTGACAATCAGATGGCGCCACTAGGCTGAGTTTATCGTTTCGTTTTTGCTTTGTGCATGCGTTACGTTTAAGCGGGCATACGTTTATGGTACGTAGACAGCGTCGCTTTATGGTTTTTTTCTAACCATATCTGTGTGCGCCGGGAGCGGCGACTTGGTGGCCGGGAAGTATGTGGAAAAGCGAGTCACAGCAGCGGCGCGGCGGTTTCGCCTCGTCCAGTCGTCGACAGATGAGAACACCGGCAACCGAATCCGCGTCGCTGGCCGTATTTTTGGACAAGTGTGAATGGTCCTCCGGCCGCACATGAAAATACTGGAAGGCGCGCACTTCAAGAAAGGGTAACCAGTCATGAAGTGACCTCGTTGAACGCGGCGGTTCTGCGGGTTTATCAATCATGCGGCTTTTCGACACGCTAAACAGTCCTATTAACACGAAAAGTGCACACAGAATTCTGGAGTCTTTCTTCACAGGCAGAAATCTTAGAGCGTAAGGCGTGATCTCAATGTCCTTTTTAATATTTTGCAGAAAGTATGTCCCAAACGAACACAGCATCACAACACAAATGATTTGATTGTTCAGTAGTTCGTTGTTGCTTCCGCAAGCAGTCACTAACCACGGCACAAACGTCTCTTTGGCGCGAATGCACGTCCTAACGCGTAAGGTCCACGTTTGAAGTCTAAAACAGGTTTTTGTGGTATATGGGTAAAGGAAGTAATGACCGATCAGGACCTTTGTCACTGCCTTCTGTAGAGACCTTACATGTGTTCTAAGAAAAAATGAAGAGTGATGGAACAACGTATCAGCACAAAACTCTCACGACCATGTCCAAAAAAGACTGATGAGTAAAGCTGCCAGGAAGGCAAATACAAACTCTGAAACAAGTTGGCGGATAAAAAGTGCGTGACAGATTCACCAGAATTTATCAAGGTAGGAAAAAATTGACGCATAGGCACCCTTTGATAGCGCCCCAGAAAAGTCACAAATTCTATGTAGCGAGTTTGCGTTCTTCCTAGCACAATGCAACACCCTCAACAATGCAACGTCGCAACGAAGATATTGGAAATTTGTGTCCGTATAGACAAAGTGTTCTCAGCCGATCCAAGCCTGTTTTTTTTTTTGTCATATTCTCTTCTTCAGAACAAAAGATGGAGACGACGTGGGCGTATGCCAGAACCTTAATTTTACACTAGCCGCGTTTCGATGGAGGCGAAACTCTAAGGGCGCCCGTGTGTTATGCGTTGTCAGCGTACGTTAAAGATCCCCAGGGGGTCAAGATTATTCCGGAGACCTCCACTACGGCACCTCTTTCTCTTTTTCTTCTTTCACTCCCACCTTCCTTCCCTTAAGGCGCGGTTCAGTTGTCTACCGAGAAGACAGCTGCTGCGCCATTTCCTTTCCTTAAAAAAGAAAAAAAAAATACTAGCGAGAAGACACTATTAGCTGTTTTTGAAGATACTGAGAGGGGATCGAGAATATAACGAGAGTTACAAACGCGATGTCGAACAGGCGATTTTATAAGTATGTTCGGTGAACTCTTGAGAAGCATGTTGTAGGTGTGCCTGGGGGTTAGTGGCTAGTCTGTTTTGGGGTGAGGGAAAGGTGATAGAGGACAGCTTCCTCTATCACTAGTGTGCTATAACGTAGTGGGCGCATGCACTAATTGAGTGCATTTGATTTTGCGTCTCTTGCCGGAAATTCTTATCGTTCTGTTAGGGACAGTAAATTTAAATGTGTAAAGTAAAAACATCTCGCACTGAGCAAATTTTGCATTCTTATTTTATATACCATGCAATGTCACACAGAACAGTAAACAGCATAATAAGGTTGATTAAAGCAAATCTACGTTCAAAATTTGAAGCCGTTCGGTGCGGCCTGAACCGGAACGGAATGTCCTCAGGAGCCGAACCCGGAACTGAACTTGAAAGGCGTTAACCCGAACTAAACCCCCAAAAATTTCGGTTCGACACCCTGGACGAGACTGCAGGGATGCGCACACGTGGAAGTCGTAATTGTGAGAAGAGGCATTCACATGATAGAGATCGGTGGCGGAGATAAATGATGTTTATTGACTTTTCAAACCGAAGAACATAACGAGAAAGGATGATATTGAACTGTTGGAATGTGTCGTAGCGAGCAAATTTTCACTGCTGCGAAAGAAAACCAGGCGAAAACAGCTCTTTTGCAGTCGAACGTAATTCGTATAAAGCGGCACTGAATTGAAAAATAGTTACTGCGGCCAACAGTAAAATTGGTGCAGGCCACAAGAACGTTGACCGCAGCCGGCAGGTATGATAGGGAGGCTGAGGAGGCCGGATTGCAGGTTCAGATCGCGCGTAGACATGCACGCGAGTCTCGCATAACGCCTACAAATGCACGAGGGCTCAAATGCGCCGCCGCGAGAGGCTGCAAGCCTGATGTTCGATTCTCCGTGAGCTTTTTTAACAGGTGCGTAGACCACTTCGCAATTAAGCCGAGCAAATCGCAGACTGTGGCGTTACCTAACTCTACGGTGGAAAGGCCTTGTCAACAACCCTCCCGCGAGCAGCATGCAGCCTCAGGCGAATCGCGTTGCCTGTTTATTTTGACAGAAGGGGTACGCTATAAGTGAGGAACGGTTGTTGCAGTTCATTTGGCAGAAAGAACGCCGAACTCCATTGCGATGTGACGCTGCCAAACCGCATCTGAACGAAAGTAATCGCACAGTTTAGGGCAGCACGAGGGTTGGCACCGTGCGAGGGTTGATGTCTGTCGACTGTTGAGCAGCTGGCACATTATTACATACTGGTTCGCCACGAACCACCAGCATTCTTCAGTGAGTTCACATCCTGCACTTTTTAAGTCTGATGACGTCGGCACATCGCTCTCGTGCGTGACACGTGAACTCTTCAGAAACGTTGCTTCGAAGCTGCTGCGCTGCTGTGACGGTTGATACTTGACTGGCATTGAATGTTTATGAGGAATAGCCTTCATTCTACTATTTCTGTAGGTTGCTATGCACGACGCTAGAAATTTATGTTGTATACCGAAGTTGCAGCGTTCGTTTAGTGGCTCGTTGATTTTGACCCTGTGATCACATCTCCGCGCCATCATCCCAGACTTGTCTAGTACATCAGAACGGCACTTGTACCGTCAACTTAAAAACGAAACTCGGATAGAGGTTTAAATTTATTTTGACCAGCACACTGAATCGCAGTATTTGATATCAGACAGTCGCCAAAAATATAGCCCAGATCTGCACAATACATGCAAGCGTTCGCATGCAATGCACGTTTATATACCGCAACGGGTCATGAGTGATCTTTTGGAGGTTCTGAACTCACAGTACAGGTCAATACTCGAGTTTACACATTCTGACCACTTGTATAAATCGGAGCGAGCTGTTTGCGGCATTTGCGGGCTCACTCTTTTAGAGGCCGTGGCGGGCTGCAGTTCTGAATAGCCCCTGCCTCGTGCATGTAAGACACATGGCCATCGAGACCCGGATGTACATCCATTCTAAGAGCTAATTTTATTTGCGGGTAACCTCCATGATTGAGTATATCGCCTTAAAGCGGGAGCGTGGCGTACAGACGACACTTGGAAGAAAGCACCCACATAAAGTGCACGCGGGAGTATTGCTTTAAAAAAAGAACGGCGGCCGCGGGCGGTGCGGCGGGAAGCATCCAGAGTGGGACCGCGCGACTAGGCGCGCAGGCACGACAGTTCAAGTCTGTAGGGACACACTTGTTCCGGAGCGTAGGCCGCCGAACGTGTTTTCGCCGCTGTAGGCGAGGTAGAGGAAGCCGTCCTCGTCGTGGTACGTGGTGTATAGATCTCCCATGCTGAGGCTGCGGAGAAGGAAAAACGAGGTGAAGGTTACGCTGTGGACTGAAAGGAACCCGCGGTCAGCGGCGCTCCACCAGTGCTTAAAGGAGAGAGCGAGCGCATACCTACTGCCAACGAGAAAGATGTTCGCGCCAGCGAGGAACAGTCTTAGTTTTACAGAGGACGTATAAAATTCTAGCGTTCGTCGGAGGCGCAGCCTGTATAATAGCGATGACGGTCTTCAATGTGTCGTCAAAATAGCAGCCGTCGGAAAATGGAGTTGCGTAAACTTTCTAGGTGCTTTCAGCAACTACGCTGTGTACGACTATGGAGTGCATATTGCAACCGCGCAAAACGACGAGGGACGAAAAGAGGAAAGCACAGGACAAGACGCGGATCCGCGTCTTGTCCTGTGCTTTCCCCTCTTCGTCCCTCGTCGTTTTGCGCGGTTGCAATATGCACTCCATTGTCAACCACCAACTGGCCTGCCTTCACTTGTTACATGTGTACGACTAGTGTGTCTCTTTTTAAACGCACGTCACCTCGAAAATGTCCTTAAAATCCGGTGATGAACTGTGTATCAAGTAACGTAAAACACGGAGCTGCTCGGGAGACCAAGTCTCCGGACAAGGGTCAGTGGTACTGACCCGTTGACGACTGTCAGTTTTAATTGTGCTCAGTAATTAGGTATGTGGCCACTGGTTGTTTCTTCTGCTCAAGTTTTACTCGACGTTTGTGCTCATCCCCTTGACGTCACACGCGCGCAATGTGCCACTTGCTCTGCAGACAAGTAGTCTCGTCCAGAAGGGGCAGCGCACCGGCCGCAGCTGAGCCAGCCAGCTGCTACTCAGTGCGTTGCGCCGCGTGCACCGAACACGAGGTGAAGGCGGTCGCCTCGTTATGAGCAGGACAGGAGCATGGGATGCGAGAGAGGGAAGTGCAGAAACAGCAACCGAGGAAGCGTGGGGCTGATCGGTTCCGAAACTCCATGTCATCGTCGCCGGGTAGGCAAGAGTGCGAGGAGAGAGTTTCTGAAAAAGTTAGCGCAACACAATCACGAGAAAGAAAGACAGGTCGACGCGCTACTGACAACTGAATTCTTTATTGAAAGACACAGAATATATAGGGTCATCGTCACGCCACCTTCAGCTGCAGTAAACGTCAGAATCGGTAAGAGATGATAAAACGATAAAAGAACCCCTTTAACACGAGGTGAGTTAAAAGCGATTAGAGAGTTGATTCTTTAAAAGCAAAAAAAAGCAACGAAAAGATGTGACATGGTGTATAAGGCCAAAATAACATGTTTGAATAGAATCCGAAAGGACGAAAGTGATATGAAAACGTCAGAAAACAGAACACACCATTTAACATACGAAAATTTAATTCAAGCACTCAACACCACAGACTACAGCAGAAAAAAAGCCGATACCAGTACAATCGTTGCTGACATATACAAATCTTTCTAAAAACCATTCTTCAGCCTTACACAGAAAGATTGACGCATCAAAGACACAATTCAGGCCTCTTTTCTTAATCAAAAATGCTTCTTTCAGTTCTCGGGCAACACGTTCGCGCCCCCTACCTACAACAACGGTTTCCTCAAGGATGGGCCTGCACGAGCCCCCAACGCAGCCCTTGCAAAGAAGCGGCAAATTAGAACCTGTTCCGGTCCCCATCGACCGTTCATGCTCCCTTAACCTTTCATTTAAACAGCGCCCCGTCTGGCCAATGTACACCTTACCACATGTGAGGGGTATCTGATAAACTAACCCCTCTATGCAACGAACATACCTACAGGCATGTTTAGTCCTGCAAGTTTCACCCGTTCTCTGCGCATTAATGCGTGGACACAAAGTGGCCAGCTTACAGGGAGCCGAAAAATCTACAGGAACCTTGTGCTCTGATGCTACCTTCTTCAAGATATGTGCTACTCGATGCGAGTAGGGTGCAACTGCTGGGCTTATTCTCTAATCTTCAAGACTGGTCTGCTTGCTTTTTTTGCCTTTTGCACTTCTAAGTATGGTGGCCCATAACTTGAAGAAGGTAGCATCAAAGCACAAGGTTCCTGTAGATTTTTCGGTTCCCTGTAAGCTGGCCACTTTGTGTCCACGCATTAAAGCGCAGAGAACGGGTAAAACTTGCGGGACTAAATATGCTTGTAGGTATGTTGGTTGCATAGAGGGGTTAGTTTATCAGATGCCCCTCACATGTGGTAAGGTGTACATTGGCCAAACGGGGCGCTGTTTAAATGAAAGGTTAAGGGAGCATGAACGGTCGATGGGGACAGGAACAGGTTCTAATTTGCCGCTTCATTGCAAAGGCTGCGGTGGGGGCTCGTGCAGGCCCATCCTTGTGGAAACCGTTGTTGTAGGTAGGGGGCGCGAACGTGTTGCTCGCGAACTGAAAGAAGCATTTTTGATTAAGAAAAGAGGCCTGAATTGTGTCAGTGATGAGCTGATCTTTCTGTATAAGGCTGAAGAAGGGTTTTTAGAAATATTTGCATGAGTAAGCTACGGTTGTACGGGTATCGGCTTTTTTTCTGCTGCGGTCTCTGGTGATCAGTGCTTGAATTCAATTTTCATATGTTAAATGGTGTGTTCTGTTTTCTCGCTTTTTCATATCACTTTCATACTTTCGGATTCCATTCAAACGTGTTATTTTGGACTTATACACCGCGTCACATCTTTTGATTGTTTTCTTTTTTTTTATCAACTCCCTTATCGCTTTTAATTCACCTCGTGCTAAAGGGTTTCTTTTATCGTTTTGTCATCTTTTACCGATTCTGACGTTTACTCCAGCTGATAGGTGGCGTGACGATGACCCTATATATTCTGTGTCTTTCAATAAAGAACTCAGTTGTCAGTAGCGCGTCGTCCTGTCTTTCTTTCTCGTGATTGTTTTTGTGGTGCGCTAACTTTTTCAGAAACTATGCACCGACTGGCCCAGCAACAAGTTTTACTTAAGGAGAGAGAGCGCCGGACTCGCCATTGGCGGCTACGTGATAATTGCACACTCTACATTGAGTGAGTAAAACGCTTAGTATAATGTCGGCATGTATAGTGCGAAAAATGAGCGTCCGAAATTTATTTTCAGGCTTCAACTGCTGCTCGGAACGTGCGCGCCTCTTCATACCGGGTGCTTCACCCAAGATAATCCGAGATTTTTTTAAAAAATAGGCTTTTTGAATTAGAAGAGCGCTTTTTTTTCGACATGAGATGTGTGGCGCATCAGAATACAGCTAAGTTGTGATCACTAATAGGTAGGTAGGTTAACTAATATGGAATAGTTCACTTTTAACTATTAATGTTAGTCTCTTATTACTGAGATGAGTGTAGCCCACCGTAAGATATATAAAATTGTTTTGGGGGGAAGGGAAATGGCGCAGTGTCTGTCTCACATCTCGGTGGACACCTGAACCGCGCTGTAAGGTAAGGGATAAAGGAGGGACTGAGAGAAGAAAGGAAGATAGTGATGTCATAGTCAAGGGCTCCGGAATAATGTCGACCACCCGGGTATCTTTAACGTGCACCGACATCGCACAGCACACGGGCGCCTTTTGCGTTTCGCCTCCGAGGTCGGGTTCGCCGGGGTCGCCTCCGAGGCCGCCGAACCCGGGTACTCCGGCTCAGTAGCCGAGCGCTCTAACCATCGAGCCAACGTCAATATCAGTTTTTAGAGTTTCGAAAACGCGGTTACCCTCGGCGCTGTGGCCGAACATATTTTGGCTACGCCGCGCCAAAATACATGCTCTTTTAAAAAGCTTGCGAGCAAAGCAACTCCTCCAACGCAGGTAACTCGTCGAATAGCCATCGTTTCTTGGGCCACAGCGCCGAAGTCAACTGCGTTTTCAAAATTCTAAAAACTGATATGGATATTACTTACGGTGGGCTACGCGACTCTTATAGATAGGGCGAGTAACTGTTATAGATAATTTATGGGGTTTAACGGCCCAAACCAAGTCGGGCTATGGGGGACGCCGGCACCAGATAATTTCGACCACCTGGGGGTTCTTTAACGTGCACTGACATCACAGAGTAGAAGGGCCTATATCATTTCGCCTCCATCGAATTGCGACCGCACTGCAGGAGACCAAGGGCGCGCAAGTCAGTGCGTTCCGTCCACTTGTGCGTCCTCATCCTTGCCTCCGGGATGCCCGTTTTAGTGCCACTGCAAAACATTATGCGCAGTTTTCGGTTTCTGGGAACTGCTGTGCGCGAATTGTCAGGGGGTATTCGCTTTCACTGCGTCAGTCGACACACCGATAGTGATATTCCAGTGGTTTTCTGCATCGTAGTCGGCCGAAGATTGTTCAGTACGACGCCTCGCGTGCACAGGTCCATGGTACTGTGCACGCTTAAGACTTCCGATGAATTGGATACCTTGATGCAGTGACGCGAGTCTCTTTTAGACTTTAGTCTAGTGCTGACTTCCAAATGCTATGGCAAAAGTTAACATGCAATGTTATATGTTATATCATATAACGTATTAAAGTTCCAAAGAAGCATCGAAACTATAGTCTTATAAATGTTATTGTAATGTTTGAATCAAAACAACATTACAAATATATTTCAAGCACTGGATCCCTGAACTTTTTCCACTGTTGTTACAGTAAAGAAGTTTTCAAATAGCAGTAGTTTGCCACTTAATCTCCTAGAGTGTGCCTGCCATAGATGGCATGCACAGCCCAGTTATTTTGTTAGAGAGGTTATGTTCATTCACCACTTGGACTGATGGGACACCATTCAGTTATGGCTATATAAGCTTGACTCCATGGTATCAGTTTAGAGGTGAGTGTACGAGCTGCATGTTGTGCTGTATTGTGGAGCTGAAGTGTCGCCCTCATTGCTGGTCCTTGCAAAGCGTTAAGTTTTGCACCTTCACAACTGGCGTGTCTGCATGCTCGTGCAAGGTTGCTTTGCCATTTTCGAGGGCATCGCATTTATGTTTTAATTGTTCAATTAATGTTAGGTAAAGGTTTCTGCGCCGTTTATTTGTAACACGACAGAAAAGGGACATTAAGAACATTGATTTAACGTTTGACCGAAGCCAGAGAGTAACTTCGCTGTAATAGTTCGGTGCTACCTCTGTTGTGAGCTCCGCGCGCTTTTAAGTATTTCCATCGCTGCACGTGGCATGTTTATGCTCTGGAAAATGACCGGCGCTTCTCTGCGGCATAGTGCGACTAAAGGGAGAAGGCGTAAAAGGTTTACCGAGTTTGGACCGGACTGAACCGGTTATTTCGTTTCGTGCTAAATAAGCGGTGATCCTCTTCGTATATATACTACAAAAAAAAAAAAAACGCGCGTTCTACTAAGTGTGTTGAAAAAGGGAAGTGAAAACTGCAACTTTGGTTGTCCTGCATTGTCTGGATTTATTAGTACTGGCATTAGCGAAATTTCTGCGCAGCTTGCAGTAGTTTCGCAGCTTCGCTGCTCAAAATGGCACTCTTGATATGTCAATGAGCCACCGCCTGGATTCGCGCTTAATACTACGCTAACAATAAAAATGATTCTCTCTCTCCCTGGAATAAGAAGTGTTAGGTACGGTAACCAGCGAGTTCTCCCCCGTCCGCGAGAATATACGGATGCGAGCCGCGGACACCTGGCGGTCGCTGAGGGATGCCAAGAGAAGGCGAGCTACCCACCTTGACTGCGGCATAAGGCGGCCAACGAAGACGAAGAGTGCCTTCTCCGGCGAGAGATGGATGCGCTTGCGCACGATCCACATAAACTGCGCCACCGTGATGTCATTGGGCACCAGGAACTTCTGCTTGTCGATGGAGGGAACGTGCGAGTTTGGCGCCCGCTCCACGATCACCTGCCGCGGGAGAGGGAAATGTAAGCGCGCGGCGCCAAGGCTCTGCGGTGCGAGGCTACATGAGATTTATACTCTTCCAGCGGTGGCTTGGGCACTAAGCCTAACCCGCGTGGCAGCGCGAACTGTGCGGAGCGATTAGTTTACATCCACAAGCGTGACGAAACGATTAATCCAAAAGGAATTTGAGCGACAAGCTCCCATTGAGGAACCCAGCGTCGCATTTTATGCGGGCCGTTCTTGCGTCATACTGTTATCTATTTCATTCTGGCTTCCAGAATGAATGCAAGTCATGGAAGAGCGGGCGAGGGGTGCTACGGAACACCTTACCGAGGCCTGACCTGAAAGCTTGTATGCAGTACATTGGCACTAAAGTAACCTAGTTTCGTCGTTCCTCTCACAGCCATGGCGCCAATGTGCTCGCACAGAGTATACAGAGGCCACTTAGCAACGCAATTTGTCCTTCAGCTAACCCCGTGCGACGAAATACAAGCATTCGCCAGAAGCCCAGAGGTTTGGTAGGCTGCGATGACTCTCCGACTGGGCACTGCAGTTTCGACTAGCAGCCTGGCTGACCCAACCTCCAATTCAACGCGCTTCAATTTAGGACAGCATGAAGAATAATAAATAAAACTTTTCTAAATAAAACTGCACATGTTTGGTCTGACCATAAAATACGAATGTCGTAAGTATGACTTCATTGACTGTATGACTTCATTGACTGTATGACTTCATTGACTGTATGACTTCATTGACTGTATGACTTCATTGACTGTATGACTTCATTGACTGTATGACTTCATTGACTGTATGACTTCATTGACTGTATGACTTCATTGACTGTATGACTTCATTGACTGTATGACTTCATTGACTGTATGACTTCATTGACTGTATGACTTCATTGACTGTATGACTTCATTGACTGTATATAGTCAATGAGATCAACCTTCCGTAACGTTTCTTGAATGAAGGTTGACGCTGACCATCTGGTCTTAATTTACGTAGCTTAGCTGTGACCACGTTCACTTTGAAGGCTGCATTGAAGTATAGACAAGCGCGACAGCTGTAGTATTGAATAGCGTTCGGGACGTCAACATTCGCTCGTGCTCAGTGCATTTAAAAATGGCGACGTTTCCATCTGCCTTCGAAATGGCGAAGATGGAGCGCTAGACGTGTCACGAGCGAAGTTCGCCGGCTTACTTTGGCATTTTGCATTGCCCCACGTTTCAAGAAAATACTGTACGATGCCCTCAGGCAGGCGCATGTCTGCGTTACGTGCAACCAAACGCAGTCATGCATTCATTTAATTTTTTTTTTGTCTAAAACAAAAGCACATCGGCCGTGGCATCATCGAACATTTCAGGAGTGAAGATTTCCACCGGTGGTTCAGAGTGACATCACTTACTGGAATTCGCTGCGGGTACTTCTGGAGGATAGCGTCGGCCTCTTGCTTCCTCTGCTCTGAAAAAAAAAAAAAAAAACATCGCTTTGAGCCGGTGAACAATCAAAAGGCGCAGCTTCGACCTCGGTTTAACGCATACATCTACACTGCGAAACCGGTCGACCATGCCTCGTAGCTACGCGTTTTCGACCGGCACTAGTATAACAGTCTCGTCATGTAGCGCTAGTGGGCTAGTAAGTTTTTTAGAGGCGCACTTCTGAACGATGCACAGACTGCCCACCCTCGCGGCAGGTCGCGTCGGTGACGGAACGTTGCCCGGTCCTGGTAACGCGTTCTTGGGGGGCTGATTCTGATAACGCAATGACACACAAGCAAACACACACACAGAAAAAAATGCTGTCACTTCCTTTTCTGTCCTTTCGATGTTTGAAGAGTTTTACGAGCTCCGAGAACGCAGCGGTATGCACGCGCAACGACGATGCTCTGACTCGTAGGAAACTCGAGCACCTGCCCAGTGGGCCGTTCCCGGTATCAGGTCGGCTACTGCGTGAATCGACGCAAAGGCATCATTTCCACGGATTAGCTTCAGAACGGCCTGACCCGTTGGGCGATGCCCAGCCGCCTCCGTGGAACTTCGAAGCGAGTGCTCACCAGTTGGTAGCTATACATGACAAATTACACGCGCACGCGCAAACGCACAAAAAGGTTACCCACAAATGAACTTGTTCCAGCTGAAGAGCAGCGCACACAGCTGAACGGAAGAAAGTTGCAAAATGCCCAGATACTAAAGACCACTGCATAAAGAAGGCGTTATCGACCTTATCAGCATTGTCAATATCAGGAGCATGGCGTGCGGCGGATCAAACCACTCTAGGTTGCCGTCTCTTACGCAACTACGCCGGCGCTCAACGTGTCAACTCCACCTATCGTGTAACATCCACTATGCCATATTTGGCGTGGCAGATTCAAGCAGTAATTAGGGACGTTACGCGACAGAGTGACCTCTTGAAATCTACTCTGCGGAAAAGCTGTCCTTTTGGAGATATGACGCGTTCACTGGGGCTACAGTACACGTGGCATATTATGCGTTTTCATTTTCTCTAGGTGCTATAAGGAGGTCCGAGTGAAATTATCGCTATGATGCTGGCCCCTGTCTTCGGTAGGGCTCAAAGTGAAGCAATATAAGGCTCATGCAGTTTGTGCTTCGGAAAGGCAGAAGGTAAGTGCACGTGTTCAGCTAACGAAGTTCAAATTCAGGTTTTCCACGAGTGAAGCGGCATGAAATATCTCGAGCATCTGGCCTATCTTTTACGTGACAATATCAGCGCCCTACATTTTACTGACCGGGCGGAGCCTCGCAGTCAAGAGCTAACGGCATTACAATGCGTAAGTTCAGTGATCCGTGTTCGCTTCGAAGCCTGAAAGACCCGATCCATTCAAGGAGGAGGAGAGGCTGCGATAGGGAATCGCCAGGCACTGCCCCGGAAAGAAGCAACGCGCTACGCAAATTGGATATATCATCATATAATCAGAGTCTACGATCGCAAAGGGATTGTGGACTGTGGAAAAGAATGCGACATACATAGGATAAGCCCATAGATCCTGCTGCAAAGGAAAGTCCGCGAAGCACGCACACAAACGAAAAGAATATATACACTGAACACCGTTGAACACTACTAACGTACTCTAGCAGTGAAACTTTCGCACAATAACCAAATCACGCTGTCTCCACACTCTTCACCAGAATAACCGCAATTTAAATTATGCTAACGAATACTGATCTGCGAAATCGTCAGGTAGCAGCAGAGAGACTTATGCGTCAAAAGTGTGAGGTGCGAGCAGAATGCACAGCAAGCAGAATGCAAGGGGGCGAACAAAATTCACAGGACAGGGAAGAGCAAACAGCACATCTCGTACCGTGTACTTTTTCAGCTGTTCTGCGTATTCTGCCGTCGTCTTCACTCTTAGATTTTAGTTCGGAAGTAGCCGCGGTCACCACTTAGGAAGGGAAATGAATCGACAACGATAGACGGCACATTTGTAACATATCAGTTGTTTTCGCAAACCAAATGTTTTTTTGCCATTTGTGGCATCTTCATTATGCGTAACCAGAAAGCGCGGCCGACGCCAGACACGTTTCGAAGAAAGTTCGGTCGAACGTTAGTTCGCGGATATGAACAAGGCCAAGTTCATAACGAAAGCATCAAACAAACATCGCGGACATAAATATGCAGCAGAATCACCTCTTTCAATGCCTCTGTATACAACGCGCCGCTTTCCCCAGAAAGTGCCGACATTCGCTGGAAAGTTGCTCTCGAAGTACATTGAGTGGGTGACTAGCAAGGGGCGGACCGCACTGGAAACATCAAAGGCGCAAGAAATTATATTCTGAACTGCATGAAATGCAGTGCTGAAGTATACATAGAGCCTGTCCGCGCTGTCAATGACACTCCGAACATTCACGTCGTGCTATCGGACCTTGTAATTGCTGGACGAGACAGTGACCGAAATATATGCAAGGTTGCTAGAGTGATGTCATCCTGTTGTGTTCTTGGCTAAAGAGCGGCTCTAGTATCTTCGTTTGCAGGTCACAGTGCAACAATCAAATCAGTCAGTAACCTCTCTTGCGAATCTCGGAAAACTGACGACGACACAGTAATAATAATACAATAAAACGTGAGCATTTTTCGAATACTAATGCGACAACCGAGATTTGACGAAAGCTGCAGTGGCGATTTCTGGGAAATTTAAGACCACCGCTCAAGACGCATTCGCTTGCGGTGAGGTATTGGCGTGAGCAGGCTTGCTTGTAGCGCTCGAGCGGTGCCGTGTGGAGCGAAGAAAGCGAAATCTTAAATTAGATGGCGGTATTCAGGTACAACGCTCCCGCTGAAGCGCCGACGCCTAGCTACATGAACGACAAACGCACAAGCGCTGGGCCTCCAACAAAACAGTTGCGCTAAGATTTTACATTTTCTTGCAGCACAGCTCCTGCGCTCTGGACAAGCCTGCTCGTATCTGTACAGTTGTGTTCGTGCAAGTGGTGCCGCCTATGCGGCTAGTCATCGAAAGTCTGATCAAGGGTGTCAGAACTTTACAACACCAGCTAGTGTCGCGACTGAAGACTTCAGCAGAAATTAAGACAAAGGGCCGAAGCTCATAACTAGTCTAACACCGATCGAGTATTTCCCAGTAGAACTCAACCTGTGGCTTCTCGAGAGCCAAGGCGAAAGAAAATATCGAGACGGTCCTTTCGACATCAATAGTGTGTCGCTAATGCGCCGCGAGCTAGCATTCAGAATCAGTTTATTGTAATAAAGAAAAAATAAAGTGGACAAATTTATACAGAAGGAGGTCCCGTAGTCACTGACTACTGACTGTATTGCTTGCAATCTAGCGACTGATCACGGAATGGCGAAGCGGATTACGCGAATAAAGCAGAATTCAAAAGCAAATAAAAATGTCTGCATTATTCGAGCGGAAACAGACGAAGACGAGAAAGGAGGACGTCCTTCTCTCTCGATCTGTTTGCGCTCGAGACGTGCAGAACCGGTACCAACTAGCTCAACTTTCCGTTTTAAATATGTCTCTGCGTGCACACATTCCCGCAACATTCTTCCTCCGTCTTAGGGGCTAAGTTCCGCCGCTGCTTGCTTGTATGTAGCAATCGTGTTAGCCGAGCTGCAGCCACGGAATCGCAACGTTTGCGGACGAAGACACCGCGGCGGCGCGTGCCCCGAATTCGTACGTGACGGCGCGGTCGGGGGCGGTTACCTCGCATAGCACCGTTGACACGCTACTCGTCGCCTTCCGTGAGTGCTGCATCTACCAGGCCGCATTAGACGATGACGGCACAGACGCCTCTGGTGAAAGCAGTTTCCAGTGTGTCGCCAGCTGACGGATTGGTGTCCTCTGAGCACTTCATGTGAACAAATAGACTCGAAGGGACTCACTAACTCAGGCCACTAGACAGGAGAGACGGGCGCTGCGTGTTGTTGGTGCCGGGGGAACAAAATTTCCGTACTTTTTTTTTTCGTTGAGGGGCAACGTTCGCGACACGACTGGCCAATCTTCTGACACTTGAGGATGGAGGCGTCCGATTAAAGAGAGCGCGGCGACACGACGTATGCGCAACCCAACACGCGTACACGCCACAGTTATCTCGCGCCAGAGAACTAAGGACAAACTGAGCCCCTGTTTTTCTCGACCAGACCAGTGCGAGTCGCGTACTGGCGTGCGCTGCTGAAGACAGGCGCACGGGAGCAGGGCGCCGTGAAACGCGTGTAATACTACAGCTCGAGTGCGGCTGCACCGCTTTGGCCCGCGGCGGCGCGCTCACCTGGTGTGTACTGCTGCTTGAAGCGGAACCGTATGCCGTCCTCAGTGTTGGCTCCCGCCCGTCGCATCGCTGTGGGCCTCAGTGAGCGGATCGCGTCCCCCGCCGTCGGGCACGCAGGGTTATCTGGCGGCGATCGCGTATTGTTCGCCTCGGCCGCCCCGGCCGCTGATAGGGGCTTTGTTTCTCGCCACCCCGGGCGAGATTGGAAACTTCTTACGCCGACCAGTGGCCGAATCGAGAAGCGAACAAAACAGCCGGGCGCTGCGCGAGACAGGCGCAGAGGCGCTCCGCTCGGCGCGCTGACAGGTCCTCGGCCGGCCCTGTCATTGGCGCGGGGCAATCCGCTGCTGATGGTCGCTTTCCTTGTTTCGCTTCTCTGCGCAAACGTGCCTATCGTTATCGTTTTTAGAAAGTTTTAAAACAGGATCGCCATGTTGCGTGGCTAACGGAAATTTTGGAGCGACAGTTTCGAGCTCTTCGCCTGCGGCCGTGTCGCGGCGCTCTAGCTTGCGAGAGTGATCAGAGATGTGCTTGTATTTCCAAAACGCCATGAAAAAAAAAGCAGTTTCAAAAGATTAGAGTGTTCTGAATTTTTGCGCAAGAAAAAAAAAGGGGCATTTTGGACGTAGTTGTAAAGGATGCCTCCCACCTTCAGTCAGATAGCGTGCAGCGTATTTCACTCTGCTGCTATCTTACGCGCATATGGTTGTAAGATTATATGTATATGCGTCGGCTATCTCCCTGGCTACGTTTAAACGCTTCCTTTCGCGTTTCCCTCACCAGATGCAAGAATTATGCTCCCAAAAGCGTGACTCAGTTGCTTTTTGTGAACGTTTTTGCGCTCGGCTTACACCAAACGAAAAACGAACGCGGCTTTAAAACTGCGTGCATTGTGGCTGCACTATACGGAACTTGTGACGCACGCTGTGACCATGCGTGCATGACCGTACCACTTCCTTGAGGCACTATACACGTTCCCTAGTTCCATTATGTCGCACGCCACATATTAGGCCAGTGGGACGTGCTTTGTTTCCCTCTCATGTTCTGTTTTCACAACTAGCAATAGTGAAGTCCTCTGGCGCGTGAATGTGACTTGCTTTTGGATTTTGCAAGACGTTCTTAATGCCTTGAGGTTAGCAAATTGCAAAGCGATATCAAACACAATCAAGTTGTTGCAGATGAGGCTGAGTGATAGATGCGATTGTATGTACTATCGAGGTCAAAGTACCCCCCCCCCCCCCCCCCCCCCTCGAAACTCAAAATTCCCAAATCAATCGATTTCAACACAAGAAGTGCACCGCCAGGTGGTTCCCGCATGCAGTGTGGCATAGAGTCACTGGAAAATTTTTGGAGGGGGGTCAGTTACTTTTTACCCCTATGGTACCTTTTAAGTAAATCCATGCCCGCCTCAAGACAGGTACGGCGGTTCTTGGCCTCCTGACTACCCATTTCGCATGCTTAGGTGAAGATTAAACTAGCAAGCAACGTATCTCTCCAGGTTCTCGGACACCAAAGAACATGGAATATCCCAGTCCCAGTGCAACAGTAGAGGCAGGGCATAGAAACACAAGCAAAAAGACAGTGGTCATTTTAAAGATCTCTAAAGTGTGTGTTTTTTTTTTAATTTGAACGCATGGATAAGCAGCAACAAAAACTAAACAGCCCATTTTCTTCCCAAGAAGGTAACTCGGTAACTTCCCGGACCAATGATTTTCAGCAAGACAAAAAACGACTGCCCGCTTTCTTCCCTCTCTCCCTCGCACCAAGATCGGCGGGGTGGGAAAGTTTTAAAGCGATAAATTTAGGGATCCCGTCGGCGTATGGCGTCGTGTCGCGAAACTCCGGGTTGGTTCAAAAGGTTCGTCGTCGCACGTGAAGCGGCAGAATTCAAAAGTGATTAAAACACTTCATGTATTATGATTACAAGATCACAACATGACTCAAATGTCACTACTAAGTCTAAGTATGCAAAGTGAATGAATTGAACTGAGAACAAAATTTGGATACCTAACGGGGAATCGAACACCGCCCCTTGTATTGCGAGTCAAACATGCTGCCCGTAGGCCGCGCAGGAATTTTTGTTTAAACATGGCATTTATTGGAGTGAAGCAATGTTCTATGTAAACGTTCTCACGGTTTCCTTAAATCGGGGCTTTATATGTAAATTGTGTGGTCTTTCACAAAACGTGGTAGCTTAGGACTGTATGTTTGATGAGTATGTTTATGATTAGATACGAACTAATTAAGAGAGTGATTAAGCGTGTAGCAAGTGCACCTCGTGTGGCACTGGCCGGCCTTCGCGGCAGCACGCACACGACACTGGTCCCCACATGTCGACTGCTGCAATGCGTGGATCCAACCGAGACAAGATTTTTCAGCCACTGTAATAAGCATGTGGAACTTTGCCCGTGAATGCAAGCTCCACCTCGTAACAGTGTGCTGTGAAGTGCAGCAGTGCTCCGTATTGTGCAGTGATCCCTCAGTTGACCATTTTCCCTCCCCCACTACCCTTACCAACCCTCTTGGGCTTCGGGCCCTCCTTCAAAAATAATTTCATTCATTCATTCATTCATTCATTCATTCATTCATTCATTCATTCATTCATTCATTCATTCATTCATTCATTCAAGTGCATGTCGGTGAGGGGTGAGGGTACGCAAATGACTGTATGCATGTGTCATATGACACTGTAGAAGAACAGTAGATTGGGCGAGTTGGTGTTCCATGGCGAAAGTACATATAAACAGCGCTAAACGACAGGACTAGACGAGGAGTAGACAAACACGGCGCTGGTTGGCCATATTATCTGATTTTTGCCTAAGAGAAATATTTTTGTTCTTTTCTGCTTTGTTAACGCGTCGCTGAAGCTTGCTCTGGAACTACAGCGATCGAGTCTGTACACGAGGGGTGGTTCAGCTTGTAGAAAATCGGTGACCTGAAACAGCTTATTTGTAGCGTAAGCCCATCCCGTCTTTTCTTTTGGTTTTCCAAGTTGCTTTTTACATGCGTTTGCTCTTGTGTATATATATATGATTTTGAAGTTCTTAGACGGTTTGCTCAAGGTGCCTCAAATTTCAGCCTAGTTTATGTTTTCTTTATTTATCAGATTTCTCAGAACTCGAGAAGAAAGTGGCCATCTTTATGTATACGCCAATGCCGTAGTGGTATGTAAATTGCGTATTAAACGATGCATACATGCGTCTGCTGATTGTCTTCATTTCGACGCACTGGATACATTAAGAACAGCTTGAAAACTAGCGGTACAGTTTCGGGCTGAGTATTGTACACATGACCGATACAAGGACGCCATGCTGTACAACATGATATAACGCAGTGAAAACCGCAGCCGAGAAATTACGAAGCAAGCTTTTCGGGCCTTCCCTTGGACGCATACCTTTTCGAACACTGCTGGCTGTGGCAACGTTGTTTGGATGTGCTCGGGGAAAATGAACATCGCCTGGGGAGATTCCAAATGTCTAGATGGGTTATTTTGGGACATTTTGAGTAGGTTTTGTGTTTCCTCTGATATGACCCAACATACAGCGGAGAAAGACTTGCTCATCACGTATGTACCAAGTTGATAAGATCCCGCCGCTGGATTTTTTGTTTCCGGTCCGCATATCTGTGCATAGCATATTGCGGTGAGCGCGGAAAACTTCAATTTTTATAGCGAGCATTACATTTAATCTACCCGCACCGCAAACTCACACAACTTAAATTCTATATTGTCGACGTCGACGACAGCCGGTGATCTAAAGGAGCGATTCTCACTCGACATACCCGTGCTTCTCGACGGTCACAGCATTAGCGCGTTGGTGGACACAGGAGCAGAGTTTTCAATTATTAGTGGCAAATTGGCAGCGCTTCTGAAGAAAGTCACGACTCCCTGCTCTGGCATGCAGATCCGGACGGCGGGGGGCCATATCATTACTCCGCTTGGACAGTGCACGGCTAGGGTCCAGATCATCGATTCGACGTTCGTAGTGAGCTGCCTGGTGCTCCGCGACTGTTCTCGTGACCTGATTTTGGGCGTAGATTTTCTCCGTGAGAATGGTGCCGTTATCGACCTGCGGAACAGAACCGTTACGTTTTCTAGAGCGAAAGCCGACGACACCTCCGATGTTCGTCAACGCAGCTCCGCCCTTCGTATTTCCACTGAGAGTGTTTTCATCCCGCCGCGCGCCAGTGTTTTTGCAAGAGTTGAATGCGATGATAGGCTACGTGATGGACCTGCAGTCGCCGAGGGCAACCTTTCCTTGCTACTGACACACGGCATTTGCTCGGCCCGAAGCCTTGTCCACCTCCATAACGGTCGGTCGGAGCTCCTGATTACTAATTTTACCAACGAACCTCGTCGCCTTTTCCGAGCTACTGCCATAGCGTGGGCCGACCAATTGGCAGATGTTACTGAGTGTTTTGCGTCCGAGGGCATGGTACAACCGGCGACGTCCCTGGATCGCATCGATATTAGCTCCGGGCTATCAGCGACTCAACAGCGTGACCTACGCGCCCTTCTGCTTCAATACCAAACCTGCTTCGCATCCTCCTCGAAAGTGCGGCAAACGGCGGTCACAAAGCATCGAATCATCACTTCCGATGATGCTCGCCCCATACGACAGCAGCCGTACCGCATTTCCCCGAAGGAACGCGACGCCATCCAAACGCAGGTGAAGGAGATGCTTACAGACGGCATAATTCAGCCTTCTAAGAGCCCGTGGTCGTCGCCTGTTGTTCTGGTAAAGAAGAAGGATGGGACTTTGCGCTTTTGCGTCGATTACCGTAAGCTGAACGCCATAACGAAAAAGGACGTCTACCCGCTGCCTCGCATCGACGACTCACTCGACAGACTTCGCCGCGCCAAGTATTTTTCATCGATCGACCTAAAGAGCGGATATTGGCAGATTGAGGTTGATGAACGTGACCGCGAAAAAACTGCCTTCATCACACCCGACGGCCTATATGAATTTAAGGTGTTGCCCTTCGGCCTTTGTTCAGCGCCTGCGACGTTTCAGCGCATGATGGACACTGTCCTGGCTGGCCTCAAATGGCAAACCTGTTTAGTTTATCTAGATGACGTGGTGGTGTTTTCAGAAACCTTCGACCAACACCTTGAACGACTGCGGACCGTGCTGGATGCCCTGCGGTTGGCCGACTTGACACTTAAACCCGAGAAGTGCCACTTTGGCTACAAAGAGCTCAAGTTTCTTGGCCATGTTGTGAGCGCCGACGGTGTAAAACCCGACCCCGAGAAAACTGCCGCCGTAGCCGAGTTTCCCCGTCCTACTACAAAGAAAGCGCTCAAGCGCTTCTTGGGTTTGTGCGCCTACTACCGCCGTTTTATCGCAGACTTCTCCAACATCGCTGAACCTTTGACCCGCTTAACGCGTGAAGATACACCGTTCGTCTGGACTAACGGGCAAGAGGCTGCTTTCACAGAGCTGCGACAACGGCTGCACACTACCCCTGTGCTTGCTCACTTTGATGAGGAGGCTGCTACCGAGATACACACCGACGCTAGCAATATTGGGCTTGGTGCCGTCCTCGTTCAGCATCAAGAAGGCGTGGAACGTGTGATCGCGTATGCGAGTCGCACACTCTCGCGCACCGAAATCAACTATTCCACCTCAGAAAAGGAGTGCCTCGCCGTCATCTGGGCCACGATGAAATTTCGGCCCTATATCTACGGTCGCCCTTTCAAAGTCGTCACAGACCACCATTCCTTGTGCTGGCTGACCAATCTCCGGGACCCATCAGGCCGCCTGGCACGCTGGAGCCTTCGCCTTCAGGAATTTGATTATACAATTGTCTATAAGTCCGGACGTAAACACGAAGATGCCGACACGCTCTCGCGCGCACCCGTTGAGCAAGCTGATGATAGCGCAGAGGACGACCATCGTTTCCTAGGTGTGGTCAGCAGTTCGGACTTGGTGGCCAGGCAGCGTGCTGACGCTGACCTGCGGTCTGTCATGGATCACCTAGAGGGCCATGCTTCCAACGTACCTCGACCCTTTTCCCGCCACCTGTCCTCTTATTGTATTCGCAATGGCGTACTCTACAAGAAAAACTCACGTAACGGTGACCGGACCTACCTCCTAGTCGTGCCATCAGACCTCCGCGACGACATCCTTTCAGCGTGTCATGATGAGCCCACATCTGGCCACTTGGGATTTTCACGCACGCTCGCCCGAGTGCGTCAGGCCTATTATTGGCCTAAACTTGCAGCGACCATCCATCGCTACGTCAGAGGTTGCCGTGAGTGCCAGCGTCGTAAGTCGCCACCGCTCAAGCCTGCAGGTTTCCTCCATCCAATTGAACCACCTCGCACACCTTTCGACCAAGTCGGCATTGATCTTCTGGGCCCATTTCCTGTATCAGCATCTGGCAATAAGTGGATTATAGTTGCGACTGATTATTTGACGCGCTATGCGGAAACCAAGGCGGTGCCGCGCAGTACATCCTCGGAAATCGCGCATTTCTTCATACACCACATCGTTTTACGACACGGCGCCCCGTCTTCCGTAATCACCGACAGAGGCACTGCGTTTACTGCACAGCTCTTGCACGAGGTGTTCCAGCTGAGTCACACGACCCACCGCAAGACTACTGCATACCACCCGCAGTCAAACGGGCTCACGGAGCGCCTCAACAAAACCTTAGCGGACATGCTCGCCATGTACGTCGATGTACAGCACAAGACCTGGGACGAGATCCTCCCATACGTGACGTTTGCCTATAACACGGCGCTTCAGGAAACGACTCGCTTTACGCCGTTTCGCCTCGTCTACGGGCGTGACGTACAGACAATGCTCGACGCCATGCTTCCGTGCGCCCCTGACGACCAGGAGCTCACGTCGGACGCCGAGGAGTTTACCCGGCACGCAGAGGAAGCCCGGCAACTGGCCCGTATGCACATCCGACGGCAGCAGGCCACGGATGCACAACGCTACAACCAACGACATCGACACGTAGAGTACCACCCCGCCGACAAAGTGTGGGTATGGACCCCAGTACGTCGCCCAGGCCTGTCGGAGAAGCTCCTGAGCCGCTACTTTGGACCGTACACAGTGTTGCGCCGTATCACGGATGTGACGTATGAAGTCCTCCCCGATGGCACTCTACCGAGTTCGCGCCGTCGACCTCAGCCTGAGGTCGTGCACGTACTGCGCATGAAGCCTTACTGTACACAGTAAGGGACGTAGCCTCTTCCGCGTGTTCTTTTTATTAGTGCCTGCAGCCGTTGAGCGGCATGTGACCGTTTGTTCTCTTGCTTACTTCCTCCCGTTCACTCAATGTGCGCCCACGTTTTTGCTTTCTTTTTTGGGGAGGGGGAATAATGCCGCCAGGTGTCCCCGGGCGGCGCCGAAAGGACGAAGAAGTGAGGAACTCGCGTGCTCTCGGAGCTGGGACTCTGCTTCTCTGTTGGCGGCTTGCGCCTAGCCTGTGTGATTAAGGACCCATCCGTGACAATATAAACAGGCGCGTGGATAAGAGAGGCCAAGGAGCGGGGGCATGCAGGTATGAATTAGACATGTTTGGCTTCTGGCTGGACATTTTAGCTTAGCCATAACTTATTACTGCAGGCCTGTTTCGTTACCTTCGGGGTAGAAAACGTTGTGGACAAAAAAAAATTAAAATTGGTTTTGAGGAAAGGAAAGAGGCAAACCACGCTGGCGAACCGCTCAGCTACGGTTCGGTTTATGTGGGACAAACGGGACGCTGCATTAATAGGCGTCTACAAGAACACAGCAACTCTATGGGTTCGCGCTGCGGGCAGGAACTGAACTTAGGCCGCGAGTGCTTGGAGCGCATAGGCATTGTTGTTGATGAATGAAAAACGCGCTGCTTCATAAATAGTTGCAAGTCCACGCTCATCCCGTCTACTTTTTTTACTGAGCTTCGTTTTTTTCGTGGTTTTTGTTTTTAAGGTTTTTGTGTATCACCAACTAGCCTCCAGTCGCACACTCCTGGATGCAGTAACTGACTGGCTTCACGGTGGGCGCGTCAACCGCGCCGTGAGGGAAGGGATGAAGGAGATCTGAAGAGGCGATCCGATTTATGAGGTGAAGGAAAGCTCGGTGGCACTCGAGTGCACTCGCACTTAGCGTTGAGAGGATGAGTACTAGCGCAGACGATTGGGCCAGTTGGTTCACTATGTCGGCTGAAAGCAACGCAACACACATGAACGAATACGGCACAGTCAACGCCATTGTGTGTCTCGTCTGTCGTCTTCGTTCTTGTGTGCTGTGCTGTTTTCAGTCGATGTGAGAGGAGGAGAGCAAAAGCGAGGTGACACTCGAGTTTTCTCGCGCTTAGCTTGAGAGGATGAGTACTAGAGCAGACGATTGGGCCAGTTGGTTCACTATGTAGGCTGAAAAAAACCGAACACACATGAGCGAAGACGGGACAGTCAGCGCCATGGCGTGTCTCGTCTGTCATCTTCATTCTTGTGTGCTGTGCGGTTTTCAGTCGATGTGAGAGGAGGAGAGCAAAAGCGAGGCGACACTCGAGTTTTCTCGCGCTTAGCTTGAGAGGATGAGTACTAGAGCAGACGATTGGGCCAGTTGGTTCACTATGTAGGCTGAAAAAAACCGAACACACATGAGCGAAGACGGGACAGTCAGCGCCATGGCGTGTCTCGTCTGTCATCTTCATTCTTGTGTTGCGCTGTTTTCAGTCGATATTAGAGGAGGAGAGGAAAAGCGCATGAACTCCTGCAGTCCGTACCGCAGTGCAATATATGCTCTTATTGAGGTTACACCCGATCCATGCACACGCACTGAGTGCATTTTGACAAACTCGACGTCAAAGCATGTCTCCTTCTTTCACAGTGCATTCGTTCGCAAGTAAGACGAGCAACTTATTTTTGTTTCCGTGGCGGCGAAGTTTCGGGTTACGCATGAAAAAAGTTTATGCTGGACTTATTGGGCATTAGCATCGGCTTGCGGTTGCCTGTGCGCTTCGCTGACTGGTGTGACGTCGATTGTGGTCAGGCTGCGATAGGCGGCGTGCGTACTGCTTGTCACAGGTAAGTTATGGTAAGTTGTACGAAACTAAGTGCAATGCCATCGCTAAGCGCGAAAGACGACCGCGGGGAAAAACTGCCACATGAATTGCTTGACACTGCAATGTCTGTAGCTGGGAAGCCATCGATCTTCGCAAAACAAGATTCGAGCCTCCATTTCGAGCGTTCGCGTATGTGGATTCCTTCCTTCTCAGCGGAACATTGCCGTCGTTCAACTCTTTCTCTGCTGATAGTGCCAAATGTTGTGAAGCATGAGCTTTTAAAAAGGGAAGCAGCTAATTCCCGATCATTGCCATCTGCTGTATTTTCTGACTGGCTGCGGCGTTCTACTGCTGAGAATGATGTCGCGGGTTTGATTACCGACTACGCCGGTCGCATTTCAATGGGAAAGAAAAGCAGATGCGCTCGCGTACTTGGATCTCAGTGTGCGTTAAAGAAAGCAAGGTTATCGAAGTTCACTGGCACTCTTCAATACGACGACGCTCCTCGCAGCCCGCAGTGCAGCTTTCGGGGGTAAAACTTCGTTAAACCGTTAGAAATCATTCTCCGTAAACGCTCGCATTTTCGCATGTTTAAGCTCGCTCGCAGACGGCATTGTGCATCCTGTGTATTATGGTACCTCTGTTAGCAGAAAGTTCACTAAAGCGGAAGACTGGGCGAGTTGGTTTGCCATAATTAAGGAGCAGCGCAGTAAAAGAAATACAGACAGAAAGAAGGGGACAAGCGCTCCCCGGTCTTCCTGTCTTTGTTTTTTCTGGTGTGCTACTCCTTAATTAATAATAAAAAGTTCGTGGTGATACCATATCGGTGTTGTGTTGTCTTTCGTTCGTTCTTTTTGCTGTTCATTTGAAGGCGACCACTTTATCAAGCGGTATAGACCGATGGAACTGCAGATCAATGCGGGTCCACGGTGTTGTGTCCGTGTGAAACTTGAGCACGTGAGGCGCAGCAGTTACAACGAACAGTCTTAACGCGGGAAGCAGCTCTCAAAAGGTTTTCGTGACCTGGATGCGCGTATCGGGCTGATCACTTTGGAGGTGTCGTTTAACCACAAGGGCAGCAACAGTTTATCGCAGCTTTTCGTGCCATAATTACGTCGAGGCTATGAAGCACGTCGGAGACGAGGACCTCAAATTATTCTCGTCAACCTAGGGTTCTTATACGGGATCCAAAATCTCAGTACACTGGCGTAGCCAACTTGGCTATGTTAACGCTGAACGGACTTCGGTCCTCGGTGTGCACAGGTGCGTCGTTGCGGGCTGCTGATCTCAAGGTCGCGGGATCGAATGCCAACCGCGGCGGCTGCATTTCGATGGAGCCGAGATGCAAAAGCGCCCGCGCGCTGTGGGATGCCAGTGTACCTTCAAGCTCATATAGCTTACGTGCAGCTTCTGTACTCTAAGCCCCGCATACCATCACGAAGAGTGCGTATACGTTGCCAGCGTGTACGGTCAAAGCTATGGTGAAAGTACGTCTCAGCAGTTCATCACACTGATGTCTTCAAAGGTGCCAAGAAACGAGCGGCGAAATGGGGGAAGCTAAGTTGAAGAAGCAGCCCCCAAATCACTGCTTTTGGAGGGAAGTCGCATTTGACGTTGCCGTTGACATGACATAGAAAATTCTGAAGACAGAACGATGGAATATGAAGGGGGCTCAGAGGAGGCGATGACAGTAACATGAGTACAGTCGCCGCCAAGTGAATTATGCGGAGTGGGGCACAACTCGCTCAAAGGGGCACTAAATTTCGGTTACGTCTCCGCGTTAATATATAGGATGACTGCACAGGCTCACGTAACTTGAGACAATGCTTAAAAATATACCAGCGCAAGGCGGAAAGAAAAGCACGTTATCCCCTCTATAAGCAGGTAAGATGCAGTTTTTGCATTAAATGTCACCGGATAATAAGGTACGTGTAATTAACCAGTTTCTCAACTTTTGAACGCAGGGCACACTTTCGACCCTAATGTGTTAGAGCATAGCATAACACGTCTACTTCAGCAATTTTCATCCTGCTCCTTATTCTATAATGAGCCGCCGCGGTGGTTCAGTGATAGTGGTGTACTGATGCTGACCCGAAAGACGCGGGTTCGATCCCGGCCGTGGCGGCCACGTGTACTCTTTGATGTCAGTGCACGTTAAAGAACCGAAGGTGGCCGAAATTATCTGGAGCGCTCCACTACTGCGTCCCTCATAGCCTGAGTCGCTTTGGGGGGTTAAACCTCATAAAACCAAACGAAACCTTAATCCCTATTAGCCGTATCGCCCTAAAAGATGCAAACAAAACAGAGCTGGTGAAGTGCGTAAGCGAGGAAAACAAACATCATGTGATAACCCGCTCGCGTGCCACGATAGCTGCGCTCATGAACGAATTCCACTCCTGACTTACTCCCCACCACTGAAAAATTGACGGGACGGCGACACAGGCACTGGAGGCGAAATTCCTTCCAGCGGCCAGTTCCACTCCAATCACTGCCCTTAAAGACAACAGGACAAAGTATCTTTTTTTCGGCAACTTTACACTGCTTATCGCTATCGCGAACCGTCCCGTCAGTTGCTTTGCGCAGTACCCGGTGAAACCGGTCGCTGGGATGAATTTAGCCCCAGCGCATGTGTGGCTGCTCTGTATGTTTTTCGAAAGCAACGGACAACAGTCTATATCTTGTAGTACCTTTTCGCTATTCGAGAGACGTCGACGGTTCCTGCGGGTAACACAACTCTGGACACTGGCGCGAGAACGATCAAATGAGCGTTTATTCCTGAGGGCATTCTTACACAGGCATGGCGAAAACAAAAAAAAATGCTCAAAACACATCTTTTTTATCGGGTGAAAAGCGCGACAGTGTTCCCACATCATTATCGAGATCGAACTATTTTCTTCGCTCTTAATTTATCCAGAAATTCCTTTTCTTGTCTTGCCTGGTAAGCACGCCCGATCGTTCGCTTACTCATGGCCCTTCCTTGCCCAAGTCTACGCCTCATTATTATGGGCACTTTGGTTTCTGAGCAAAACTGTCATTTAAGCGAGCCGACTGTAATAACGAATTGTCAACAAAAACAAAGAAATATATATGAAGGGGAAACACTTTCGGCTTTCAGCGGAGCAGAAGCTGCAAAGAGCGTTTCATTCGCAGCCATTTACACACACACACACACACACACACACACACACACACACACACACACACACACACACACACACACACACACACACACACACACACACACACACACACACACACACACACACACGCATGTACGCACGCACACGCACACGCACACGCACGCACGCACACACACAAACACACACACACACACACACACACACGCACGCACGCACGCACGCTGTTGTGCCGGCGCCCACATTTCGCTGGCTGGCCTCTCTAATCCAGCGCTGCGCGCCCGCCGTCGCGCAAAGCGGGCCCAGACTCTCTCGGACATGTCGCGGCTTGCAGCGTGAATCATCCCGCCTCGTCGGCGCCCGGCCCGGCGCTGACCCTTCCTTCTCCCCCTCCTCTCCGTCGGCTCGAACACCTGCGGCGCTTCGCCGGCCAGCCTTCAACGGCCGGCCGCCTCTCGAGCATTCGTCTAATTTGAACGGTGGCCAGTGCCGTGACCTGATTGGAGGATTTGAACTGCTGGCTGCCGCAACCGACACCCGCGGCTTTAAAAACGGAGCCGCGCTGAGCCCGAGGAGCAGACGGACAGCAGAAGAGCCATCACGCCGGAGCTATACGCTCGCCGCCGGGGCCGCCCTTCTTCTTTGTGCTAGCCCGTGGTGCTCTTGGCCCTTGTATCATGTAAAAGCCCTTGTACATACTGTACATAAAAGTCATTTGACTCACCGTCGCCTCGACCGTTTCCTGGCTCGGACTCCCAGTCCCAACAGTGGTGGCAGCGGTGGGGTGCCAAGTCCCAACAGTGGATGGCAGCTGCGGGATCGACCGGCGTCAGCTACCTCGGCGCGGTGAGTGCCTGATGTTTTCCCCTCAATTCGCCAGACTGCTCTAGCACACGTGATTGTAGTCAAGAGTAGGGCTGTGTGTGTAGCACTGTAGAGAGCTTTGCTGTTTCGAGCCAAGTCGGAGCGCTTTGAAACGAAAGCTGGTGCAGAGGGAGTAAACGAGGCGTTTTGGAAAGAATTACTTGCTCGTGTCATGCTAGTAGCTCTATAGTAGTGAACGGCAAGGGAATTCTAAGAAAAGTGTAAACTACAAGAGGCTATTATGCGCGATGGAGAACTTCAAAGTGAAAGAACTCGTCGAAATTTGTGAAGAGTTGGGCATTGATTTGGGCCCCGCAAAACGAAAGCATGCGATTCTTGAGATCATGCGAAAGGAGAATGTAACGGCTGAGGAAGCCAATGAGGCCTGGGAAGAGATCACAGAACGCCGTGAGCGCGAGGAGGCCAAGAGACGCCGTGAGCACGAAGAGGCTGAAAAACAGAAGCAGCTTGAGCGCGAAAAAGCAGTAAAAACAGAAGCGGCTTGAGCGCGAAGAGGAAGAAAAACGGAGGCAGCTTCAATTAAAACGGCGTGCTCGCGCTAAGAAACTGATGGGCCTGGAGCTTGAAGCGCATGAGATCGGATATGAGAGATATAGAACATTGTCCGCTCTGCATGAGACCAACGGTCAGCAGCTGAGAGACAGGCCGCAGCGCTTCGTGATCGCCGAAGATATGACGAAATATTTGGCGGAGTTCGAGCGCGTCTGCGAGAGAAAGCGCGTTGAGCGGAATGGTTGGGCACAGAAGTTGGTAGCCCTGCTTTCCAGCGAAGCGTATGACGTTGTCAAGCGCCTGTTGGACGACGGCTTGGCGGACTACGATGAGCTGAAAAGCTTCTTACTGGCGAGATATAACGTGTCACCGCTGGACCTTCGCCAAAGGTACCTGCGAGAGAATAGCACCCCATCGTTTTACGATTTTCCCTACCAGTTTAAAGCCGACATTTTAGAGTGGCTCGAAAATGCTGAAGGGTCGGAAGATCGTGACACAGAGGTAGAGTGCGTAGCTGTAGAGCAGAGCTGCCAGTGCGGCACAGAGGAACGTAGTCCGTACGTGGCAGATGTAACTGCTGCTGTAACAGTGGGAATTGCCCCGCATTCGCCAACTGAGAACGCCTCTATACCATCGGATAAGGTAGTCACAGCATCGGACGATGCACTTACAGAGGTCTTGCCAATTGAAATTGTGGCGGAGTTACCGGAAAGCGGATCTCCTAGCGTGTCGAAAGCAGGAGAAGTTGTTGAACAGGACAGAGGGGACGTCCGTCTGGACATTAATGAAAAGGCCTGCGCCGACGCAAGCGAAGTAAACGAGGACGGCACACCGTGTTGTGCAGCGCGTTCGGCAGAAATGCAGAAACCCGACACTTACGATCAACGGAAGCGGGTGCATGTAGAGTTTGCGGACTCTGAGTTGTGCGTTGGTGTCTCTGGCGAGCGATGCGAAACGAGTCCCGTGCTTTCGCACTGCTCTGAGCTTTGCGACATTCCAGAAAGCAGCTGCAGTAGCGGGAACACCGCCACTGAGTGCAGAGCCGACCCTCATCCGAAATTGGCTGAAACGCGTCAGGAGCATGACGAGAGCTGCGTGTCAGCAGTAATGTCAGTAGAAAACACTGGGTCGTCTGCGCCTGAAGAAACTAAGGTGCTGGACGACAGTGGAGAACAGAACGTTCCAGACGACATAGGGGTGGTAGACGTCATTCCATCCGAGGAAGATGAGTACGAATGCGCACTCAGAGAAGCTGAGCAGGAAGAGCGCAGCTTTGAGGAACTTAGTAAAGGCGCCAAAGACAGGCCTGATCTAGGTAGCACATGTGAATCGGCTGACAATCAGAGCGGTATTGTCAGAGAGCAGGAACCTAGGCTACGGAAGCAGCATGTGCTTTCGAAGAACCAGCTAGCGAAACAGTATTGCCATCGAAAAATGAAAGGCAAGCATAAGAAAGAAAACTGCAACCGGAAGGAAAGTAACAGCCAGTTCCGAAAAAAGAGCTATCACCATAAGGTGATAGACAAGCAGTGCTGCCGCCGAAACGACAGTAAAGGCAAGCTCAAGAGAGAGAGCTGTCACCGAAAGACGGTGAAAGGCAGGCAGAAGAAAGAGTGGTGCCGCCGAGAGATGAAAGGCAGGCATAAGAAAGACGGGCGCTGCCGAAAAGAGAGAAAGGGCAAGCGCGCGAGAAGTAGTTGCCGCCGTAGGAAGCATCAGCTTCACCGGCACATTGACAGCAGCAACGTCAGTAACGTTGTCAGCCTTGAAGCTAGTGTCACAATCGGAGTTAGAGAAATGTGCGAGGCATCACTATCGCGCAAAGGGAAACACATAAGTGTGCCGAGGCAGATCGGTCTGGGCAGCAGGATAAACTGCAAAAAGAAACCATGCAAGCATTCGCGCGGGACAGAGTTTCAAGGGAGGAAACCGATATTCAAGAGGGCGCTGCGCAGCAGGCGAAAAATTAAGGAGCGGGACAAGCGTGAATCTTGCCGCCATCACGGAGAGAGCAAGACGCGCAAAGGCGCGTGCTCTCATGACGGCTCTCGCTTTCCACGGCAGTCACGGGAGAAATCGCGCTCCCACAGGAAGCGGCACGCGCGCGCAAGGAAAACGCGTGTACGGCTCAAAAGGTGCAAGACTGTACGGGGCCGCAGTGACAGGAGCAAGAAAATTGGCAAGAAGCAACCGTCTAAGCGCTCGGCCAAGCTTAGGTATCGCGATGGAAAGCCCCATGTCAGGATAACGCTCTCCAGTAGGCGTAAAATCAAAAGGCTGGGTGGGTAGAGGCGAACCACACATCGAGCGGAGAGGCAAAAGGGTGCGCGAGAAATTGAAGACTCGTGGGTCTCACTTGCCACCACGAACAAAGAGAAGGAAAGAACGGTCCCATCGGAAGCGTTGCGCACTTGCTATGGGACGTCGCAACTGGCGCGCGAAGCGCAAAGAACGGGATAAGTCGTCAATAAGAGAAAGCAAATCGTTCTCGTACTGTACGGCCCGTAGAAACTGGAAGGACAAGTACAGAGAGAGAGAGAGAGAGAGAGAGAGAGAAAAAGGCGCAGCCTCAGTGAAAGAGGCAGAGTGATTAGCTTCCGCTGTAGCGGGTGTCGTTTAACATTCGTTACAAGTGAGTTAAACGCTGACGTAGACGCACTAAGCCATGCGCTCCGAGCAAGGCTGCCTTTGATCGCCTCGTGGCTTACATTTTGTCACTTCGCGAACAGCTATAAGGTCACTTGTAAATTGGGCAAAATTGATGTCCTCATTCGCGGCCTCAGCCGATTGTTTTCCTGCCCAAATGATCTCGAGGGACCCAATTTACATTCATTTCATTCCTTGTGTTGCTTGCGTTTGACATGTTTGAGTTTATTATTTTAAGGGTTCTGGTATCCCACATGTGTCTCTTGTTGAAGAGGGAGCGAAAAGGGGACAGAACTATTGCTAGCGGAGTTTTATGACCTTTAAGTCTGGCGTTTTGACGGGTGACAGAGGGCACTTGCTCGTGTTGGGTGTAGCCTGTTGTCGGTCCGTTCTTGGCAACATGCAGAACGATCAAACTCTCCGGAAGGACCGAGCGAAGCTGGTCCAGTCACCTGGGCGACAAGGCGGCGGAGCAGTGATCCTGTCCTGACGAGCGGGACCCGTTCTCGGAAAGGAGCCTGGAGCTATCTACGGCTAAACACCGGACGAGAACTTGGAGGAGACTGGCGTACGAGCGCGCCCCGCATCCGAGCCACGCAGAAGTAGCTCGTCTTCGTGGCGCATTGTCTGGCGGCGGTGGTGCTGTTGTGCCGGCGCCCACATTTCGCTGGCTGGCCTCTCTAACCAGCGCTGCGCGTCCGCCGTCGCGCAAAGCGGGCCCAGACTCTCTCGGACATGTCGCGGCTTGCAGCGTGAATCATCCCGCCTCGTCGGCGCCCGGCCCGGCGCTGACCCTTCCTCCTCCCCCTCCTCTCCGTCGGCTCGAACACCTGCGGCGCTTAGCCGGCCAGCCTTCAACGGCCGGCCGCCTCTTGAACATTCGTCTAATTTGAACGGTGGCCGGTGCCGTTACCTGATTGGAGGATTTGAACTGCTGGCTGCCGCAACCGACACCGGCGGCTTTAAAAACGGAGCCGCGCTGAGCCCCAGGAGCAGACAGGCAGCAGAAGAGCCATCACGCCGGAGCTACGCTCGCCGCCGGGGCCGCCCTTCTTCTTTGTGCTAGCCCGTGGTGCTCTTGGCCCTTGTATCATGTAAAAGCCCTTGTACATACTGCACATAAAAGTCATTTGACTCACCGTCGCCTCGACCGTTTCCTGGCTCGTACTCCCAGTCCCAACAACGCACACACACACACGCACGCGCACGCACACACACGCACGCACACGCACGCATACGCAGACACGCGGACACACAAGCCAGTCGGTAATTTTCGAAAGATGATGGTCCTTGGTCTTGGTGATGTTGCCTTCGACATTGCGGGAATGGGCTAGAAGGGTCATCGAGCACTATGTTGTTTATTAAATTACGCGGTTCCAAACGCGCATCTTGGTAAGAGTGGCATTTGCTCCGCTCTGCCTGCCGCAAGCGCCATCTCATCACTCAAATTCACCTAGATGAAGTCTCTAACCGGGTCGTCTTTTGGGCGGCAAACATTACATAGCATGCTGGGGACCTAATCTTAAAGCAACAAAAAACTAGCTTCTCACAGCCAATCAGAGAAATTACTATTAAAATGAACTAACCTATGGTATGCAGGCTGCAGCGAGTTTTTAACCCGCGATCTCTGCATGCTTTCTGCGAAGGTGTTCACACCTAGTTACAATGGGAACACACAAAATGACAGTGACGAAGGAACGGAGTCGAAAGCGTAAAGGCCGGTTCACATGCAAGCGACTGAGCCATTGAGCGGCGCGTCGCAGCGAAAATTTCCAACTTGTTGAAACCTCGCCGCTTGTCGCAGCGACGACTCAAAACAGGTTTTTCCGCCGCGGCGGCAGGATTCGCTAGCATTTTCGCTGGCATGTGAAATAGGCTTGAAATAGACCTTGCGCATTGCTCTGGTAGGGCTTACCACTCGCCGTCGCCTTTCGGAGAACTGGTCCCCGTCACACGTTATTTTACACGACTCTCTTCTAACAGAGGGGTCCGTGTGTCGAGTCTGCTTTTAGAAAAGACGCGGCCTTTACAAGGTGTGAACGTTTCTTAGTCGGGTGACCGTTTCTCTTGCAGTTTAGCGTGTTTGTTTCAAAAGAGACCTGGCGTCCAACGCCCAGCTTCGGTGGTGCAGGCCGGAAAATGGGGGGGGGGGGGGGTTAAGTCGACCAGACTCGCGCCGTGGCCTTGAGTGCATACCTGCTATAGATTCATGAGCACAATAAGAATTAGCCTCTCACCACACAAAGTCAATAGTGTTGTCTCCTCAGGAGGCTAAGCAAAACCTAGAACGTATCGCTCAGGGGCTGGATAAACGTTTCCAGACGCAGAGAACGGAACCTTTATGCACACTCACTCCCACCTCGGACTATACCAAGGTCGACATGTCGGAGCTCCTTTAATGCAGTCTGCTGCTACGGGAGGTGATGGTGTCACTATTGGGATGCTGAAGATTTTAATGCGACACTCCAGAAATCACTTCCTGGGTATTGTAAATGCTTCGTGTGAAATAACATGGATTCTACACAGTTAGAAGCTTGCGAAAATAATTTTGGTTTTGAAAAATCCAGGGATGGATATCATTTACACAATATACGGCCAATTGCTTAAAGCTCAAATTTATGATTTATGGTTTATGGTTTATGGGGATTTAACGTCCCAAAGCGACTCAGGATATGAGGGACGCCGTAGTGAAAGCTTTGGAAATTTCGACCACCTGGGGTTCTTTAACGTGCCCTGATATCGCACGGTACATGCGCCTCTAGAATTTCGCCTCCATATAAATTCGCCTGCCGCGGCCGGGATTGAATCCGCGTCTTTGTGGTCAGCAGCCGACTGCCATAACCACTGCTTCACCACAGCGGCAAACCTGAAATTTAGTCAAGTTGATAGAGAGAGTAGTACACAATCGCCTCACAAAGCATGTTCATGACGTTAATGGCTTCAGCTCCGCACTGTCTGGCTTTCGTCGCGGTTTTTCCATATGGTCCGCGCATGTGGATCTAGAGATACGAATCCGACTCTCAATACGCAAGAGGGATGGTTCGGCCTTGGTGACACCAACGGCGGTCCTAAGAGGGGGGGGGGGGGGGGCGGTCGTACTCCCCAAAAGCCTTTGCACATTTTCCCGAACGTCTGTTTTCGGGCTCTCATAGGGAGAGATGGGATTTTTGACGTAGAAATGGAAAGCTTTTTCGTCTGTGATGCGTCAAGTACTCCCGTACTTTGTACGTTCACCGTGTTAGCGGCTGTCTTATTTCACACAGCTCCACGTTCTACACGTTGGTAGTTATACGAGCACAATTCCTAGTGATTGTCGAGGTATCGTGTTCCTGTCCTGCCCCCCGTGGTCTTGCCATGCCGCCGGCGCGGCGATGATGGCGACAGCGGTGCCATTCACCTGCCGTTGCGGTCGCCAGCAACATCGTCGGGGCGGAAAGGAGCCGCCCATTCATGTCTTTATCCCACTATGGCGGACAGCGATGCCAGCGAGGGGATCATCCCTTCTGTTGGCTGGACAAAGAGCGCCGAACAGTCGCATTGAAGGAGGAGACTGAGGGTGGAACACAGCCACTTCCCAGAACTGAGTAATGAAGGCCGCTAATCCCACTGGTGAAATGTCCGGGCAGGTGCTTTGACCTTCGTGGACATGCCGTGGCGGGATATCTCAGCCATCGGCTGGTTACCCCTGGTATTGAATTGAATATTGCTCAAGTAAACATTATCATTGAAAGAATGAGTAACGGTATAACATCTATATCGTTTGGAAGTTATTTTTCAACAACAGAGCGCACAAAAAAAGTTTGTGTAAATAAAATAAATAAAAATCGTTTCCATTTTTTTCTTCTTTTTGGGCATACAAAAGTCTGCCCCCCCCCCCCCCCCCCCCCCCCCCTAAAACCACTCTCTGGGACCGCCACTGGGTGACACTTCATGTCACTAAGGCCTATGATGTCGCTAGGGACAGTTGAGCATACGGTCCCTCTTAACAAACTTGCTCAGCTATATCCGTCGAACTATATGCCTGGAGTTGTGAATTTTTAAAGGATAGATTTTTCTTCTGTACAGACGGAACCTTCCGTTCTGATACATACGTTCAGTAAAGAGGACCGCCGCAAGGATCCGTTCCTTCACCGCTGCTTTTTAACATATTGGTTCGGGAAATCCCCATTCATCCTGACATTGCAATTTTTGTGTACTCAGATGATATAGCCTTTTTTCGTCTCAGCAAGAGATATTTATGCTCTTTACCAGTCTTTTCAAGCATATCTGAATGCCCTCGAAAACTGTTTGGACCAGATTAATTTATCACTCAACGTCAGCAAATGCGGTTTACTTATATTTCCGCCAGGCATCCCTTTGTACATCTCGCTAGCCTACCGCTCCGACCCAATTCCACAGGTGGAGTCGTTAAGATATGTAGGCGTTACTTATGACCCTAGTATGAACTGGCGCCCTCAAATTAAAAATAATCTGCTTAAAAGAGAACGTGCTCTGGGACGGTTGACACGAGTAGGCAATAAAATATTCGGCATGCGTCACGAAACGTTACTGTTTCTCTATAAGGTTTATGAGAGACCCATACTTGAAATTTTTGTGTCCTGTTCTCTGGTACCACAAACTACAAGCTGCAACCCTTAGTCTTACTGGAAAGGCGTTCCGTGGGGCTCTGCCTAGGGCTCCCAAAATAAATTTCAAACGCTGTACTTTACCTGTAAGCCCATGTCCCCGGTGTTTATTCCCGCTTGCATCATCTCACGGTGCGTACTTTCCTCGGGTCCTTTGACCCAGCCCCCGTCGTCAATACTCCAATTTTTATCTCCCATCCACATCTGTTTTCTCTAATCATTGGCCACAGTACCAGCTTCCGCAAGTTAAGTTCACGCAGAACCTGTTAGCCGAGCTCACGGTGTAAGAATGGCCGAGCTTCAAGATCTGGGCTCCTTGCAACGAGTTGGCGACACGCAGGCTGACCTTGACTTCTATTAGGTCTATATTTTTCCTCCAATTCGAAACATATGCCCGCTAATATCCTAAATGGTATTCTTGCTAATCGTTTAGGGAACTTTACCCATCATACTGTTCTCTCCATTGATGCGCCCGGGAGCTGTGAGAAGGCAGCGATTGGGATATATTCGCAGGATCCGGCTTGGAGCTATTCCGTCCGTATCCCTGGTTAAACTACTGTATTCTTTGCAGAGTTTTTGGCTACTGGTTTTGGCTCTTCACAGAATTTCGAGGTATATATCACAGGTTCCCATCTCTGGAGATTGCCACTCAGTTTTAGCCTCTCGGAATTTCAGGAAAAGCGCTTTTTGATCGTTCCCTTAGGGTTTTGGTTCCATGCACTGTGAGAGAAGTCTGTTTTGTCTGGGGTATACCTGGTCCTTTGGGTGTCTGTTGTAACGAGGTGGCCCATTTATTGGCAAGGTGAGCTCTCAGCGCCGCTATAATATATCCCGTCCCTCGCTTCATTCTGTTTGAGATTCCCCGTTCCCAGTGGGCCCAACATACCTCAGCCAGCTACCATGATCCGTTGCTCAATACCGCCGATTTTCAGCACTTAATTAAAGTACTCATAAAATGTCCGGTCATGCAAATCAAGGCTGCGTGAGGTGTCAAAGAATCTTTTGCGAAGCAAAATTCAACCCCACCCCCCCTAATTTGTATTTATGCAGATGCGAGTTCGCTACCACAAACATTTGTGACACATGCGAGGAAGTTGAAACAATAGAACATTTTCTCCTCTCTTGTCGGCGGTTCACACTTCTGAGAAATACTTATCTGGAGGTCTCTATCTCTCTCGAGTTTAGGGCTCCATTTGTCACTCCCACTTCTTCTATAGTTCAATGCGAGCGCCAAGGGATTCGCGTTAAGTAGGGTTTGCGGATACCTTCACGACTACATTATTGCAACTGTAAGGTTATCTTGTTTACTGTGTTCAAAATTCTTCCGCATGTCTAAAAATATGTATTCTTCAAAATTGCTTTGTTTATTTTTATTTGTCAATGTTTTTTTTTTCTAGTCTCCGTCATTTCACTATTCTACATATCCGTCTCATGCCTCTCTTTTCCTCGCAATCGCCTCAGTAATTTTCCTTGACATTCACTTCCAAACCCTGGCCAATCCTCCCGCGTGGGTGTGCGCCATGTCTGTTGCGGTCTACAACATCAACAAGAGCAAGAGCTACGTGCAGAATACTTCTATTTTACGTTACTGCCCATCTCATATATTTCCCTATAGAGGCAGCTTCGAGAGACCCTGGAAGCACTGAGCTTTTGAAACGCCTTCGGGACATGCCAAAGAAACAGCCATTTCTTTTTCTTCTTCCTTTATTGCTGTTGTTTTTTCGAACGTAGAAAAAACTGATACCAAATTGATAGCAAGCTGAAAACCGCAGAGCATCCAGGACAGTCGATAGGGCGCCATACAGCGTTCTAAGTGCAAGTTTCGCCCCAGGCTCATTGCTTGTCCAGTCGGTTAATTAAATTTGGCTAATTGCGTATTTCGATGAAATTAAAAAAAACTTTGCTTTGTAGCGACCAAGAGACATGCCTTTGGTTGAGTCCTGCTAGAGTGCACTGGTATATTTTTAAATATTGACCAAGTTACGTGGGACGCGCCGTAAAAGACACCTTCATACGAATCGCCCGTCCTCTAGGCCTTTCATTTATAAAATTTTTAAATGGTGAAAACCGTTGCGACTCCTCTGATTCTGATCCTCAAACCGCTGTGCGCTACTGATATAATTCATCACACGTCGTTTTATTTATGCCGGCTTAATCCTTAAAATTATGAAGGTATCAAAGAAAAGAATCGTTACTTTCATATTATGGTAGCTAATATACCTACATTAAAACGCCAATATCAAAATTTTGTTAGTGACGCTAAAACTTCAAAAATCGGTACATCGCCAGTTGACAAGAATTATCATTTACTCCAAATTGTGCCGCTAGTCAGAGTAGCGTGAAAAATCAAATCAAAGACCTCGAACCAACTTGAAGGCTCAGAGACAGTGAACATTTTTTTGCGTAACACATGACCTCCTATTTTTCCCACATCACTTGTCGGAAAATGAGGGACGAGGAATTGCTGGATGCTGACTGGAAGTCGCACATTCGCTCCAACTTCTTCCCACAGCTTGCTCGCAGTGCCGTCAAACATTGCGTCCGGAAAGCTTCGGCTGCTACTTGATGCCCCTTCAAACTTTGTATGCAAGCTCCATGCAGTAAATAATACTCGGCATGCAGACAGTACGTTGCGAATTCACGACACTGGGCATTAAAGGGCTACTTAGCGGCTCGTACTATAAGCTAGGCCAATGTGACAATGTCCAGCCAAACAAACAACGATAAAGATGACGACGTAAATTGTTATGTCAGCGTGAGAAATCTAAACGAACTCCCGGAAGGTCTTCGTACTGCAAAAAGAAAGCACCTAAACGTGCCTGAAGCGCATTGAAATGTAGTTTTTGGAAGAAAGTGGACGATGAGTAAAATTCTCTTCAGTATCCTTCTGAACAATACCTCGCATGGAAGTTCTTCCTCGCTGTTCAGTAAGCTCAGCCTGCCGCATTGGCCCAATGGCTGTTTCGTTCGGTTGCTGATCGCGAATGCTGGTTCGATACCAGCCGCGAAGGCTGCATTTCGACGTAGGTGTCATCAAAACGATTTACGCCATCACTGTCATGCTCGGGGAGTTCAGGTGTAAAACTAGTGCGCGGGTGGCAACGCTGCTCGTGACGTTCCCCCGGTTCGGGTGAATCACGACAGCAGTTCTGGAACAACTCTGCGTTCGATTCACAGTAACCCTTTATTTTGAGAGAGGAGGAATAACCATATCCTTTACTGAGAAGGCCGCCTAGTCATGAGGAAACGCTTTTGTCCCAACACGCACCAACACGCAACGCGCATACCCGGCCCTTAGTGTTCTACGTACTGAAAACTAAAATCTTTCAGTCAAATTAAACTCAAGCTCAAGTTGCGTCACGGCTAAACAAAACACGGACTGTGTGATCTAACTGCAGTGGCGTTAGCAGTTTTAGAAATTTCGGACAGCAGAATACCACGGCTCGAGTGGGACACTGAAATGTTCACGTGTGCGTGCACGGTGTGATCGCGGAACCCAAACTGCATGTTAGCACACTTTGTTCTTAGAACCGTGTTCCATTTCCTTCTGGCACCACATGTATACACCTTGCTGCCTTGTCGCCGAGATAGAAGCACCCTTTCCAGGAGGTGCAGGTCGGCACTGAGGGAGGATGAGAAGTGGGTTTCATGGTTTCTTCTTTTATTTATTGTTCATTTATTTTTTTCATAATACATGCCAATGATTTGACTTAAGCAGGTGGGGCAATACATCAAAAAACACTAAAATCGAGAGGTTATACCACAAAACGACGATCTATTTTTATGCATACGCATGCCTGACGTACCCAAAGTGTGAGTTTCTTATTTAGGTAGCCGTCATCTTCGCGTCCTATGCGTGTGAAACCACGTTCAATTGCACAGAGAGCACGCCTGGGGGGGGGAGTTTGCTATCACCCACATCTCTGATTGAGACCGCGCACCGCCTACCGCGGCCGTATCAACGCAACGTCCTGTCTCGGCCAAGGACTGCAGACACAGCGGTGTTTGCGCTCTTTTGTGGGCCACACGCGATAGGACGACCGCCACCGCTCTCGTGCATGCACTGGGCGAAAGCGCGACGACGACCGGATCCGGGAAACCTGGCGCCTTAATTCTGCCGCCACGCGCCAGCCAGAACTTGCGCGCACCGGGTCTCTAAGCACAAAAACATCCCTGGTCGGTAACTGCGCAGGGTAGGAAAGATAAAGAGAGAGATTGTTGGCGAAGTAATGACTCGCATACTTCACCAAACTAAATACTTGAAAGAAAGGTGGTTAGTCGGGCAATCTGTCGGGTACACATCCATGCGAAGAAAACGGAGCGAAAAGACGGCGCAGAAACACACGAAACAGTTGGGTTGAGAGGACGAGGAGCAGTTTACCGCACTGGATTCGAATTACCGACTTCGAAAGAAAACTGGCAAACAATGGCACAGCCGTTTCACTGGACAAGTGTTTTAACCACGGACCTGTTGCTTTTCCGCAGGCACTGTTACCCGTACCGCTTCTACGACGCGGGCACTCTTCAAGGGGCGAAGAGGACACAGTACACGGCCCTGACTTCTAACTGCTTGTTACGCAGCTCGTGCGAGTGTTTTTACAATAGTAAAAAAATTACCAGGAAAACTTAAGGAACTTATGTGCGAGTGATGCGCAAGCATTGCCATTCTATTCTAATTCCATTCTAATTCTAATCCAATTGTATTTCCGCCGCCGTCGCGGTGGCTCAGTGGTTATGGTGCTCGGCTGCTGACACGGAAGATGCGGGTTCGATCCCGGCCGCGGAGGTGGAATTTCTATGGAGGCGAAATTCTAGAGGCCCGTGTACTGTGCGATGTCAGTGCAGGTTAAAGAACCCCAGGTGGTCGAAATTGCCGGAGCCCTTCACTACGGCGTCTCTCAAAGCCTGAGTCGCTTTGGGACGTTAAACCCCATGAACCAAACCAAACCAAACCAAACCAAACCAAACCAAACCAAACCAAACCAAACCAAACCAACCAATTGTATTTAAATTCTTTTTTAATTCGATTCCAAGTCTATTCTGATTATAGTCTGTTCTTTTGTAGTTTGTGCAGTTGTAAGCACTAGTACTGACTGTTATTGCTTGACATTTCGTATTTTCTCGCCTTTGATGTCGTCGCACCGTTTCGACCAATCGCGAGCTTTGTAACACAACTTTTTGGCCGACGCCGAGTTTTTGCATTGTTGCGCCACCTAATGCTTTAAAATAACGCTTTTTGTGTACGATAGGTCGACTAAGCACTTCTGTAAAATCGAGGCTTCGGAGCAACTCGTAAAACTGCACTCAAGGAGGTGATTTAGTCGCTTGATGAAATTAAATAAGGTGTGCTGATACGTTTATCACAGTGGCTTGTTTTATTTTCCTCTTTCGTAGTTTAAAATGACTCTTGGCCTCTTCTGCTGACGAACATGGATTTTCCAAACATACGGGTGAAAGACGTCGTGTTGTATATCTGTATTGTAATTTTTTTATTGTCTTTTTGAAATCATGCAATGTTTGCGTTAGTGCTAGTCGATTTTGTGTTGACCCTCATTTGTGTTGACCCTTTCTGAACTGACGAAATTTGTGACGTCGCAGCGTGCGTGCGCGCGTCCTAGTGTTGAGGTTCCGCGTGCATATCATTTATTGCTTATTACTCCCTCGTATCCTTATTTATTATTACTTATTTTATTGAGTCCTCTTGAATTGCTCATATTATTGTTTAATTATTTTTATTGTTTAGTGATGATTGATCGTGTGTTTATTGATTCATTGCCTGTTAGCAGTTATCAGCAGTCCACTCGGTTATTATTGTGGACCAGGTACGCGGCAGCTGGCCAGATAGCAAGAGAAATAGGAAAAAAAGTAAAAAAGACACTCCTGGTGCTGTAAAGATTTTTTTTTTTTTTGTAGGGAAGGAAAGACGCAGTAACTACTTCATTTCTGGGCAGACACCTCAACTGCGCCGCGAAGGAAGGGAGGAAGGAGGGAGTGAAGGATGAAAGAGAGAAAGAGGTGCTGTAGTGGAGGTCTCCGGAATAATTTCTTCCACCTGGGGATCTTTAACGTGCACTGACATCGCACAGCACACGGGCGCCTTGCTGACGGGGAAAAACTCTTACGGATTACAAATGCCAGCACACACGCACGGACGTGTCAGTAATTGAAGTTAATTCAAAGATAGTTACATGGAATCTTCCCTCAGATACTCAGTGCGGCGCTTGGTTGCATAATCAAGTCAGCAATGACACGGTGAAAAAACCAGCTTTTGAAATTTTCAGCGAACCTGACCTTCTCGAATTTTCCAATCATAGCAGCAACAACGTGGCACCAATAAGGAACCAGTGCGTAAATAATATCTTCTCAGAATTGTCGTGTGCAGCTTTACATCACTCCATTAAAGCATACTGCAATATCTCTCAGATGTTGGAACAATATTATTGCTGTTTTAAAGCTGTGTTAGGGCTTTTCTGGTGCTTTATAAAGTTAGCGATTCTGCTTGCCTTTCAAGTTTATAAGCATTGGAAAAGGGCAAAAAAATTTTCGGCAGAACGTTGCTTAAACGATACGTATTACACAGAGGCCCCAAAATAACATCTACCGCGGGGCCAACTAACAACAAGCACATTACGAGGTGTTAGAAAATGCAGCAAACAGTCCTAACATACTACATTGCTTAAATTTTCAAACTAGCAATAGAAACCAAACAGTCAAATGCAGTGAAGTCAAAGCAGTCAAGTTCCTCATGAAATGGCTGTTTAATGCTACTCTGAAGTGAATGTAAAGCCCACGATGATTTAGTTTCAAAGGACAGAGTGCTGTATTATGATATTCCAGCAAATTCAGTGGTAAATTTTTCGTAGTTCTAACGTTAGGTAGAAGAAAATTTTAGCGTTCGGAAAACCTTTTTTTTTATTCTTAAGGTCACCAATGTTCCCAATGGGAAATGAGGAATGAATGGAATAGAGCGATTTAATAATCAGTACATGATGAGCGATAGCTTGAAAGGAATTTTCCTTTCAAACGGTAAGATATTTCGTTGAAGGTAAAGTGGGGCACAGGGAGAGAGTAGTGGGCTAAATGTAGTCTAAATATGAAAGTATGCGTTGCCCCAGGCAAGCAGTAAGAGAGACGGCTATGACTATGAGCACACATATATATATATATATATATATATATATATATATATATATATATATATATATATATATATATATATATATATATATATATATATGACAGAAGCCAACAGCCACAGAAACCAAGGGGCACAGGGGATTTTTTTAAAGTTATTTATTTTGTGGTGTTGATCAATTTAGAATATTACTGAATATGTTATCGTTTAAAGATAATTGATTAGAAAAGCAGAAGAAAAACAACCACCTGCCGCCGGTGGGATATATATATATATATATATATATATATATATATATATATATATATATATATATATATATATATAGTAAGAACGTAGACCAACGTTTGAAACGCTTGAAACAATTTATTGACGTTTCGACCGTGGAACGGCCTTCGTCAGACTGTCTGGCCGTTCCACGGTCGAAACGTCAATAAATTGTTTCAAGCGTTTCAAACGTTGGTCTACGTTCTTACTGCTACATACCGTGCCAAGATTTCTTTTTTTTCTGGATTATATATATATATATATATATATATATATATATATATATATATATATATATATATATATATATATATATATATATATATATATATATATATATATAGGAAGGGGAATGAGGGTCTCGTTATAAATATGAAAGAAGCCAACAGCCACAGAAACCAAGGGGCACAGGGGATTTTTTTTTTAAATTAATTTATTTATTTTGTGGTGTTGATCAATTTAGAATATTACTGAACATGTCATCGCTTAAAGCTAATTGATTAGAAAAGCAGAAGAAAAAACAACCACTGCCGCCGGTGGGATCCGAACCCACGACCTCCGAATTACGCGTCCGGTGCTCTACCTCTGAGCTACGGCGACGGCTGTCAAATCTTCTGCTTTCGGGGGTATTTATGTTTACAAGTAACCTAACCTTGAGAGTGTTCATCAGCGCCACCCACGTTCATAAGCGGCGGACGTAGAACGTCCTGAGTAACCGCAGGTAGTGACGTAGAACGTCATCGAACGGAGAGGGTGGAAGCTGCGTGAGAACCCTCTTATGCTTCCTAAGGAGTCAAGGCTGCCAGAACCGAGGCCCTCGCTAAGCATTTAAGCAAACAAGGGAAGGGGAATGAGGGTCTCGTTATAAATATGAAAGAAGCCAACAGGGAAGCCAAAGGGCCTCGGTTCTGGCAGCCTTGACTCCTTAGGAAGCATAAGAGGGTTCTCACGCAGCTTCCACCGTCTCCGTTCGATGACGTTCTACGTCACTACCTGCGGTTACTCAGGACGTTCTACGTCCGCCGCTTATGAACGTGGGTGGCGCTGATGAACACTCTCAAGGTTAGGTTACTTGTAAACATAAATACCCCCGAAAGCAGAAGATTTGACAGCCGTCGCCGTAGCTCAGAGGTAGAGCACCGGACGCGTAATTCGGAGGTCGTGGGTTCGGATCCCACCAGCGGCAGTGGTTGTTTTTTCTTCTGCTTTTCTAATCAATTAGCTTTAAGCGATGACATGTTCAGTAATATTCTAAATTGATCAACACCACAAAATAAATAAATTAATTAAAAAAAAAATCCCCTGTGCCCCTTGGTTTCTGTGGCTGTAGGGCCTCGGTTCTGGCAGCCTTGACTCCTTAGGAAGCATAAGAGGGTTCTCACGCAGCTTCCACCCTCTCCGTTCGATGACGTTCTACGTCACTACCTGCGGTTACTCAGGACGTTCTACGTCCGCCGCTTATGAACGTGGGTGGCGCTGATGAACACTCTCAAGGTTAGGTTACTTGTAAACATAAATACCCCCGAAAGCAGAAGATTTGACAGCCGTCGCCGTAGCTCAGAGGTAGAGCACCGGACGCGTAATTCGGAGGTCGTGGGTTCGGATCCCACCGGCGGCAGTGGTTGTTTTTTCTTCTGCTTTTCTAATCAATTAGCTTTAAGCGATGACATGTTCAGTAATATTCTAAATTGATCAACACCACAAAATAAATAAATGAATTTAAAAAAAAAAATCCCCTGTGCCCCTTGGTTTCTGTGGCTGTTGGCTTCTTTCATATATATATATATATATATATATATATATATATATATATATATATATTTATTTATTTACAAAATACTGCGGACACTGAGTCCAAGCAGGGTGGGCGAACAAAGTCAATCAAGAGAAAAAAAAACGCAACATTTCAAAAAAGAACAACACAATATAGAAAAAATAATTGGTTAAAACTCTTGGGATAATGGTTTAACTAGCTCATTCCAATCTGTTATTGTGCGTGGAAAAAACGAAAACTTGTAAGTGTCTGTTCTAGCGAATATAGGAGTTAGAGAACTGGGATGGTGTTGACGAGTTTGTCTGGTTGGTGCCGGCGTTAAGTATGATGAGGGATCCAAACCAAGTTTGTTATGTAATAAAAGAGAAATAAATTCTAACCTAAGCTTTCTTCGCCGATGTTCAAGTAGTTCAATTTTATTAATCTCCATTAAAGTGGTGGGGGAGTCAGACCTTGCATATTTATTAAAGATAAACCTGACAGCTCTTCTCTGTATTCTCTCCAGATTTTTTACGTTAGATTTAGTATACGGGTCCCACACTATGCATGCATATTCGAGTTTAGGTCTAATTATTGAAGAATAACAAAGTAGCTTAATTTTAGAAGGAGCATTTTTTAGTTTATGTCTTAAGCAGCACAATTTCCTAAATGCCGCAGAGCAGATATTGTTTATGTGCAAGTTCCACGATAGATTGCTACTTATTGTTACTCCTAGGTATTTGTAGTTGGATACTTGTTGAAGAGGGAGAGAGCCTAATTTATATGTGTAGCTATGAAGTATGGTTTTTCGGGTTATCGGCATATATACACTTTTGTCAGCATTCAGAACCATGCCCCATATATATATATATATATATATATATAGATATATATAGATATATATATATATATATATGACAGAAGCCAACAGCCACAGAAACCAACGGGCGTAGGGGATTTTTTTTAATTAATAGGTATTTTTTATTTTGTGCTGTTGATCAATTTAGAATATTACTGAATATGTTATCGCTTGAAGCTAATTGATAGAATAGCAGAAGAAGAAACAACCACATGCCGCCGGTGGGATCCGAACCCACGACCTCCGAATTACGCGTCCGGTGCTCTACCTCTGAGCTACGGCGACGGCTGTCAAACCTTCTGCTTTCGCGGATATTTATGTTTACAAGTAACCTAAGCTTAAGAGTGTTCATCAGCGCCACCCACGTTCATAAGCGGCGGACGTAGAACGTCCTGAGTTACCGCAGGTGTGACGTAGAACGTCATCGAACTGAGAGCGTGGAAGCTGCGTGAGAACCCTCTTATGCTTCCTATGGCGTCAAGGCTGCCAGAACCGAGGCCCTCGCTAAGCAATTAAGCAAACAAGGGAAGGGGAATGAGGGGCTCGTTATAAATATGACAGAAGCCAACAGCCACAGAAACCAAGGGGCATAGGGGATTTTTTTTAATTAATATATATATATATATATATATATATATATATATATATATATATATATATTATTTTGTGGTGTTGATCAATTTAGAATATTACTGAATATGTTATCGCTTGAAGCTAATTGATAGAATAGCAGAAGAAGAAACAACCACATGCCGCCGGTGGGATCCGAACCCACGGCCTCCGAATTACGCGTCCGGTGCTCTACCTCTGAGCTACGGCGACGGCTGTCAAACCTTCTGCTTTCGCGGATATTTATGTTTACAAGTAACCTAAGCTTAAGAGTGTTCATCAGCGCCACCCACGTTCATAAGCGGCGGACGTAGAACGTTCTGAGTTACCGCAGGTGTGACGTAGAACGTCATCGAACTGAGAGCGTGGAAGCTGCGTGAGAACCCTCTTATGCTTCCTATGGCGTCAAGGCTGCCAGAACCGAGGCCCTCGCTAAGCAATTAAGCAAATAAGGGAAGGGGAATGAGGGGCTCGTTATAAATATGACAGAAGCCAACAGCCACAGAAACCAAGGGGCATAGGGGATTTTTTTTAATTAATATATATATATATTTTATTTTGTGGTGTTGATCAATTTAGAATATTACTGAATATGTTATCGCTTGAAGCTAATTGATAGAATAGCAGAAGAAGAAACAACCACATGCCGCCGGTGGGATCCGAACCCACGACCTCCGAATTACGAGTCCGGTGCTCTACCTCTGAGCTACGGCGACGGCTGTCAAACCTTCTGCTTTCGCGGATATTTATGTTTACAAGTAACCTAAGCTTGAGAGTGTTCATCAGCGCCACCCACGTTCATAAGCGGCGGACGTAGAACGTTCTGAGTTACCGCAGGTGTGACGTAGAACGTCATCGAACTGAGAGCGTGGAAGCTGCGTGAGAACCCTCTTATGCTTCCTATGGCGTCAAGGCTGCCAGAACCGAGGCCCTCGCTAAGCAATTCTCATATATATATGTTAGAAGGCACAGACAGGGAGGAGCGCTACTTCCAACTGTTTATTTTATGAAACCGCAAGTTCTTTATACAGTGGTCAAACGCTACTATGACACGGCAGAAGACTGCACGTGCGCGATGAAAAAATCAAGGGGCCGAGACTGACAGAAACCAGAAGACATGGGCAAGATTAATGTGCATTTAATTTGCAAGATATTAAATGTCAGACGCGCACCAACTAGCCCGATACGCCACTCTTCTCATAATGATGGATCCCGGCCGCGGCGGTCGAATTTCGATTGAGGCGAAATTCTAGAAGCCCGTGTACTGCGCGATGTCAGTGCACGTTAAAGAACTTCAGGTGGTCGAAATATCCGAAGCCCTTCACTACGGCGTCTCTCATAGCCTCAGTCGCTTTGGGACGTTAAACCTCCATAAACCAAACCAAACCAAACCAAACCAGCCCCATCTGGAACCCACTTCAGATATGCCTAATAAACGCACTCGAACCAATTCACAGCCGTGCCGTACGTTTCGTGCGTCATGCATACTCATATTCCATCGGCGTTTCATCTCTGAAGGAAAATTCCAGCCTTGCTAGCCTGTTCACCGCATTGCCAGCCTTTGTTTGCTGTACGAAATTCTTCACCGTTGACTCAATCCAGCACCTTACATTGTGCATCGCACCCACATATCTCAGCGCGCTGCGCATCCGTTTCAGATAACTCGGCCTGTTGCTGGCACAACACCGTTTTTAGGCTCTTTTTTTCCCCGAGCAATTGTGGAGCTGGAATGCCCTTCTCTATGAAGTCGCCACTATTGCATGCCCATCTTCATTGCTTGAAGCCATGAGAATCCATTTTTAAAAGCAATTACCTGTACCTCTTTTTTTTTTTTTCAAGTATCTGTAACCCCACCTCTTACGTAAACCTCCAGAAGGAGGTCTTGATGGAAAATAAAATGAAGTGAAAGGGCTCAAGACAGATCCTTGAACAACTCCCATGGCTTAGCAGACAATATTTGATTGTTTACTTGAATGATTTGTAATTAGAGAAATTAGCTTTGAATGAGTTGTAGAAGTGGACCACGAATTGCAAAGCATGTGAGTTTCTGCATGAGGATACAGTGGTGAATCGTGTCAAAGGCTTTGGTTAGATCGACAAATACTGATCTAAGGACAAAGGTTTTGTCAGTAGAGCGAGTTCAGTCGGAAATCTTTTACCGAAACGAGATTGGTGAGGTGAGGATAACTTGAATTTCGATAGATATGCTACGAGTCGCGTAGAGGTTAGTTTTTCGATAATTGTGCTGAAAAAAAGGGAGAATACAAATTCGATGGTAATTGGTGTTAAATTCACGATCACTTTTCTTAAAGGCAGGAATAATTTTGCCAACCTTTAGAACATTAGGAAACATGCCAGCGCAAAATATTTTGCTAATTTTAGCTGCCAAAATCGGTAATATAAAATAGGTCTTCTGCCTCAAGCCTATATTTAAAAGTGTGGATTGAAACTAAACCTGGACCGGTTGTTCCGAGAGAGAAAAATTGGTTTTTGCACTTCATCTGCTGATGCAAGTGGAACGAAAATTCACAACGGGACAGGTCAAGCAAAGATGGCTGCTCAGGGAGCTCTGCAGGCGTAGACAAGCGGTTACTGAAGACATTATAAATGTCATTAGGGCCAGCGTACGTGCACGTGTCGTCTTTAGCTTTAGTTATATGAAGTTGAAGTTAATTAGCTGACACTGGCCGCAGGTGCCGTTGGCATTTTTCACTTTTTGACTTTGATAGTAATCATGTTCTGCGCATTTTAACAGTGCTGAAAGCGCCTTAAAATACCCCCGGAACTTATGCCTAAAGGCAGTGTTAAATTTCTGCGACTTTTACACTTTTACACTTTTTATTTTTACGGTGTAAACTTGTTTTGCGTAGATTATTTTTCTTAGTTATGGCTGGCAGTAAGCGATTGGTCACCCTAGGATTTCGGGGCGATCAACATGGTGATGTGTCGCGTGTAGTACTTAATGCAGTCACGAGCTTTTGCTGAAAAAAAAATAGGAAGGGACACTTAAGCTCCGCCTTAAGAGTGCACTAAAGGGGAATCTGAACTCGTCTTTTTAGCGCGGGAACTCGATCTACACGTTGCGAGCATCCTTAGAAACTTCGAATTGTTGTCCTGTGTAGCCGATTTCTTTAATTTAAACCGGATTAAACGTCCCGGCTCCCGCCTTTTTTTGAACTCGCCGCAGACGGTAGGAGGAGTCGACTAACGCGTGGAGTGCCTTTCAAGCAGTCGCGTGGCGGTTTCGCTTTCGATTTATTTAGTTTTTTAGGTTTCCGTGAATAAATAGATGCAGTCAGAGACTACATAGCTAAAAATTAGGCCAACGGAAATAAAAATACGCGTGGACTCTTTGCTTTCGCCGATCACAACGTATCACTCCGCCGATGGCAGAGCGGCGAGCCGCCACGGGACTGGTTGAAAGGTTGGCTGACTCCTCCTACCGTCTGCGATGAGTTGAAAAAAAAAAGGTCGGAGCCGGGACGTTTAATCCGATTTAAATTAGGGAAATCGGCCGCACAGGACCGTAATTCAAGGTTTCTAAGAATTCTCGGAACCTGTAGATCGAGCTCCGCGGTAAAAATATGATGGTTTGGTTTATTGGAGTTTAACGTCCCAAAGCGACTGAGGCTATGAGAGACGCCGTAGTGAAGGGCTCCGGAAATTTAGACCACCTGGGGTTCTTTAACGTGCACTGACACCGCACAGCACACGGGCCTCTAGAATTTCACCTTCATCGAAATTCCTCTTTAGTGCACCTTTAAGGGTATGACGTAATATCTTGAGTGGGTTAACTCCCTTATATGAAGAAGGTCATTCTCTACCTTACATTCATGCATCCCTGGGAGCCCTCATACCACTCCTGGCGTAGTGGTGCAGCGGTTAAGCGATGCGCCACGGGCCCTGTGCGACCCAGGTTGCTCTTCCCGAGCGAGCAATCATTAATTTAACTGCCACGGTTTGGCAGTTTGCTCAGTATGCGGTGGGCAGGTTGTGATGACGCTGCAAGGTCACGTGACCCTAGGTGGCCCGCCTGCCTCCTTGGTTGCTCTCTTGGGACCACCTGCCAGAACCATGCCCGTAATTTTTCGCTCACAGCGCCGACGTCGACAACGCCGACACCGGTTTTTTCGGTGAACGGGGCCTTTAACGCTGTCGCGTTAATGAACTGCAGGCTTTGCTAGGGCAGGGTTCAGTATAATGGGAGTCCAGCCAACAGTACGAATCATCATGACAATTTCATCAGAGTTAAATAATTGTTTAGTGAATGATTTACGATTACAAGGCTTTGCAGAACCAGTGAGTGTAAAAATAGGATAGTTATCGGTGATAGGGCGCACAATCACGCCAGCAGAATGATCCAAGGCAATATCAGAAAGGGCATGGCCACTGAAAGCGCTATGACCGGGTGGCTCACACCTTTTTGGTATACCAGACTATCCGGAAGCTGCCGCGTGGGCTGTGAATGGAAGGCTTCGCTTTGATTTCGACCAACTTGGCTTCTTTACCATGCACTGCCATAGGACAGCACACGGACAGCCGCCGAGGCCGAAATTCGATCTCGCAACCCGTCGAACGCTATGACGACTGAGTCAGCGCGGCAGGTCATAAGCGCTGAAAAGAAAAAAAAATTGCAAGCAAATTTTGTTATTTACTTACCTTGCTTAGAGATTGGCACCTTATGCTTCGAGACTGGAGAAAACGCATAATGGCGATTTGTTATTGCTGATCATAGCCGGGTCTGCGAGAGATCATATAGTACCCTACGTTATTTAAAAGGAAGCCAATCGCTTTTGCTGCTGTGTTGTACCGCTTTTTGGAAATGTTGTCGGGATTCATTTCTTTTTCATTCATTGTAATGATAAGCCTATTATTGAATATGAACTTGGTTTAACGAAAAAAAAATGAAGTTTCAAGAAAGCAGAAGTCAAAGATCTACATTGCACAGCTCCACTTGCAATACATGTGACCATGAATGTGTGCTGTGTCCTGTTTGACTATGTCAATGACTACACTCAAGACGGTGCTCATCCATAACCCTCGACTACATTCTCCCATTCGGGCGTTACACCGGAAGAGCCTTGCTAACACTTAATATATTATATATCTAATATTTATCCGAAAGTTAATTTTTGCCCTTATACGATGTCTGTCTATTAAATACCCACAGTGATAAATTAACTGAACCTTGTTTTACACATTGCAGATCTAGTGCAGGCCCTTCAATATACTCCCTGTTCGCACTCGCGCACAGACGCAGTCCTGTTTTCCCCTGGTCCAATTCGCGGGGCAGATCAGCTTCTCCCGGCTGCTTCGGCACCTCTGCTATTTTTATAATACCGGAGTAATTACTTTTTGGCATCGACCCAAACGCAGCCATACGGCTACAATACAGCTTCCACAGAAACTTCGTAGTTAAAGAAAAATTCGTTCTGGTTTAGGGTTCGAACCTGGGACTATCGCTTCACCGAAGCACCGGAGAGCTTGGGTGGATGCCAATGAGTAATTACTCCTTTATTACAAATCAACTCCACCCTGGGAGATTCCCCTAAACATTTGACCATCTGCCGTTTGCTTCTTCACTACATCAAGTGACTCAAAAACGCCTTTCTTTAAGAGCTTATTTCTCCTTAGGGAAAATAAAAAAGTCGATTGGTGCAAAATCTGGCGAACATGGAGGATGTTCCGAGTGTAGCAATGTGGTTGTTGGCCATAAAGTGCTTCACTATAAGCTAGTTTCTGTGTATTTTATCCATGAAAAATGCTGTGAATGCCGTATAGTGTAACTGAAGAGATGGGTGGCGAAAACAGAGACATTATCTGTTTGGTTATTGGTTATTGTATGGTTATTGTATCTAGTATATCCTCGGCGCACTGTCATCCTCTCTTCTCCTGCAAATTTTGCCGCTAAACTGCAGTTGCCGTTCAGACTGCCGGCTGGGCTCTTAGCTTATTCTTGTAGACCAACAACCAAACAGAAGGTTTGCTTTACGTCGAATCTCAAGGCCAATTGCTGAATGGATTTCGAGGTCGTAGAGCTATCGATTGCACTCTGACAGCGGGTCACAATAATCAAGTGTTTATCTTTTCTGAACACTAAACAACTATAAGATAAGCTTGCATTTAACTGCTTCTACCATTGTTGTCTCATTGCACTGCGCTGTATTACATTTCATTAGCATTTGGCCTGTCCTGTGTTCAGGTTTTTTCGCCTTTGTACTTGTTGCAGCGCATTCTTGTCACTAGCAGTTTGTGATAACAGCAGTAGAGCATGTAGTTGTCTGAGTTACAAATTATTTTTGCTGCTTTGTTTCCCTGCCTGCGCACGAGTTGATCAGCCCACTTGCATGCCTGTTGTTCAGCTGTAATCTGAGCGATATCACAGGTTGATAGACCCTAAAGGGTTGATAAAGGCCCGTTCCACATGCATGCGATTTTCGCCTGCGACGCTGCGAATTCTGTCGGTCTGCGACAGGGTAGGGCCGTCGGTCTAGCCGCAGACGGCCTGCGATCGAGTTCCGTCCGGTTGGGATTCAATCGCAGCATCAGTGTGTTCGCTCTGCGACTGACCAATGGGGAACGCCGAGACGGCATGCGACGTATGGTCACGTGGGAGCTGTTCTCACAGCGGAAGCAAAACTGTTTATTCTAATCAAAACATACGAAATATTGCCTTGAATCTAAAAACACACTGGTCATAACATCATCAACACATTCCGTGTAACTTTTCTGTCGCGTTTAATCATGGGTTGCCTATGCGAACATCAAGCAACCTTGCGTGTCCCTACGACCAATCTCCGACCGACTTCGCTGGGTACGCGTGCATGTGAAAGCGCTGACTGAAAATCGCACCGCGGCGTCACCGAACACGCCGAATATTTTCGTTCTAGCCGCAGCATGTGAAACAGGCCAAACCCGTTTAGCGTCAGGTAGAGCGCTTGCCCTTCAACGAGAATGTCTAATTTCACTGGGTTTATAGTGTTGTATACTTCGGCATGAATTGCCAATTCGTTTCCTGTGATGTCTGTGTCTTTTTTTAGCTGATTGCGTGACATCTCAGGATATTCACAATTGCTTCAGGCGAAAATTATATTTAGCATCGTAGCGCAACACTTTCTGCAGACACTGGCTTTCACACAAATAAAATTTTACCGTTTTTTATATGTCCCCTGCGTAACTCATTTGCGCCTGAAAGGCTTCGTGTAGCTCCGGTTTGAAAATTATGAAGATTCTAGCTGGAGCGAAAAAATTCGGAGAAAAAGAAGAAAGCGGATGCCGGTCTTTTTTTTTTTTCTGCTTGCGCCTGCCTGTGTGAAGCCTCGTTCGGTCTGGGCGCCCACCGTGCCAGAGCTTCCACCCACCATCTGCCACCCTCCACCCACTCTCACCCTTCAGAAGGCCACACAGCAGTGGAACGAGAAAACGACAGCGAAATTTAATTCAATGACGAAGTAGGAAGGCGATCATAATAGAAGCGAAATGTATACAGCCAATACAGCTAACGCAGACTTGTCGTATCACATCGTACGATTGGCCGTCAATTTTTAAATTAATGCCCACACCACGCCCCGTGCTGGTGCTGTGTGCTTTAATCAGCTGTCTAAGTGAATCACGTGACCACCTGGCCGAAGTAACGTTGTTAGTTATCCCCGCTTTCTTAACCTTCGGTGCACTTCCGAAAACCCCAACCCTCTCTGCTTAACGATCGAATATCGAGGTTGCTACCACTATACACGACTTGTTCGACTTATTTAAACATTGATGCTTATTTTGCAACGACAGCTGTTAAGGCCACGTTTACCGTTTATGCGGCGTCGGTGTCGTTGGCCTAACACACCAGGTGCAACGCATCACTCTGATTGCTCAGAACGGGGTGGCATCACGTATGACGTCATGACAGAGCTTCACGCTGATTAGCCACGCTTATTGCCAATCCCTGATTAGAAATTCCTGATTGGTACGACCACTATAATGTTGCTCGTGACTTCACTAGGCATTCACAAGAGCCTCATCATCATCACCATCATCATCATCAGCAGCAGCAGCAGCAGCAGCCTGACTATGCCCACTGCAGGTTAATGGCCTCTCCCATGTCTCTCCAATCAACCCTTTCCTTTGCCAACTGCGGCCACCGTATCCTCGCAAACTTTTTAATTTTATCCGCCTACCTAACTTTCTGCTTAACGATAAGCTCACTAATGCGAGTACAGCGGCATAAACGCAACAGACATCCCATATATCCCCCAGAGTTACTAAAACACTCCGATTGGCGTCGGAATTTCGCACGAGCCGAAATTTACATTTCCACAATGGCCAGTTTTTTTTTTGTTCGAATCCATAACGCGTGTTTATCAATCACTCTGCACGAAACATCGGGTGCAGGTAAGGTGTTAGCGTTTACCAGGAACCGCAGAACAAATGGGGCACCTTTGGAGACTATCGGCACGCAGAAGGGCGCAGCAGAGAGACGACGACGTAGCGGAAGATGCCGCTGTGGTTTGCCATGTGTGCTGCTCTCTTGGTGGCGGCAGGCGGAGGTGCGCTGTCCGACGCATCCAGCCTGGAGTCCCAGTGGACGTTCGTCAAAGGTGCCTTCGTCTGGTTTACGCACTAGCGCGTCGCCCACTTGCGCTTGCCACGAGTATGCGCTGAATTAATTATCTCGTCGCCTGTGCTGTAGTAACAGTAACGCTGTAATTGCATAGTCGGGTAACATTCACGATAAAAGAAGGATACTGAACGGAGTGTTACTGGCTGTTAAAATGGATTCGCTACTCAAAATTTGCGGGTGTAAGGAAAATAGTGGATGCCGAAAATTGTGTGCTGAGGATTCGATAACTTTTGATGCCGCGTTTAGAAGTTGGCCGTGTACTTGGTCGTTGCTTTCTTAGTACGGGCCTAAAAATACAAGACTGGTTCTTAAGCATCGTTCCTGATACGGTTCATGCGTTTGGTTTCCCATCTGACTTATTCCGGCGGCTGGCGCGCAAGTGCCATTGTGGCAGGGGAGCAACGAATAAATGCGAGTTCAAAACATACTTTATTTCAGGCGCTCAGGACGACTTGAAAAGCGAGGGAAATGCTTTCGCAGTTCTGTGCAACCACAGGAACGTCGAGACGTTGTGGTGGCGATTTGATTCAAAGATTACGTCCAGACTTTTTGAGTCTCTAACTGCCAGCTCTTTTAGTTTTAAGCCGCGTCTCATTAGGGTTCTTTTAAATGTTTGGTTCGGTTTATGGGGTTTAACGTCCCAAAGCGACTCGAGCTATGAGAGACGCCATAGTGAAGAGCTCCGGAAATTTAGACCACCCGGGGTTCTTTAACGTGCACTGACATCGCACAGTGCACGGGTCTCTAGTGTTTCGCCTCCATCGAAATTCGACCGCCGCGGCCGGGATCGAACCCGCGTCTTTCGGGTCAGCAGCCGAGCACCGTAACCACTGAGCGGCGGCTCTCTTTTAAATGTAGCGACTGTCAGTTTATAAGGCTTTAGAGGCTTTAGCTGTCGGCATATTGTTCTCTGATCTCTTGGTCTGAATGACCTTCGTTGGGAACATCTAACCGTCGCTCGACAGTAATGGAGTACCTTGCACCGTTTCCGGGACAAAATCGCCGCTCCAGTGAAACTTGCCGATTTCACAAGCAGCTTTATGGGGCTCTGACAACCACGCAAGAACGGACAGCTTGAAGCAGAGCTACCTCATGGCGCCGCAGTGATTAGGTCCGGGAAATTTCTGAACTAGTTTTTTTTTTTTCATCGACGAAGTAGCTGGCTACAGGTGGAGCATGCAGTTGGAGCTTACAGGAAAGCGTACACAAGTTTGTTTTCACCAGGAGCACCCGTCGGGAGTGGAATTTCTTATTCGTATTTTGCCGCTTTTGCGCTTCGGGTTTTCAACGCGAATACATGGTCGATAATAAGAAATCTTGCGCTGAGCCCCCTGGAACCTCTGGCGACCTTGGTGCTGAGCAGCTCAACGCGACATCTGACTGTGGCGCCCACCGCAGCGTCGCCGCCTCAAAGGGTGCGCGGTCCAGACTGGAGACCCCGACTGAAGAAAGATTTTTTTGCATTGTTGGCGGTGATAATCACGCCAGCTGAGAGGGATTCGTGTCAAAGCCCAGGACGCAAAAAAAGCCTTTTCGTGGTGTGCGAACTAATGTTACTTGCTATCGATTTCGCCTACATCCCGCCGGATACAGCCTTTGCCAAGGTCGGGCATGGCAGCTAGGGTTCGTCTTAGCGGTTCAAGTGTCTTATATGATGACAGCGTCTGTAGAGAGGAAGCTTGCGAAAACATGTCGTATTTGCAGCTCTGACACAGTGCACCGGTGTCGATAAGGTCTCCCATTGTCCTCGTCCCCAGGGCAGAAAACTGCCGAGTAATTGGCCGCCATTATTCAGTCTCGCCTGCAGGAGAATGAAGGACTGCGTGCTGGCGCGCGAAGCGCTGTTTTGGTCACTCTGGGGTGTTTTAAGCGCGCATGCGGTGCCACCATTGGGTTCTGGTCCTGTGGACGTGGTTTACGCGTTGCTTGTTTACATCTGAGTTTACTGCTGCTGCTGCTTCCAGCTCAATTTGGCGGGGCGTCACGCAGGAGCCTGCGTCTACCGTCACCTGCTGTTTCCCAACGGTGGAAATTTCACCTTCCGCAACCCCTGCGAGATGGTGATCTGCGACGCACGCAACCGCGCGATCTTCGTCAAGCGGTCAGTCCGCCTCGCTTTCGGGGCAACCGAGAACGCGCCGGTCTTTGTGTTACATTTACCTCCGTGTTACCTCGCACTTCACGTATACAGCTCTCGTTCAATATCCTTCCTTGGCTGTGTTCATACCTGCGGTGTCGACGTGTAAAGGTTATGCGTCAAGCCGATGAACAAAAAATCTAAAGTTGTGTAGGTCGCTTACTAAAGAAAAAAAAAAATGTGTGCAGGCGTTTCCTGTGGTGTGCAGTACGCGATTGACACGGCTGGTAGTGAATAAGTGTGGGGCATTTCTGAAATTTCGGGAATGTGCCGAACATGGATTTGACCGAACATAGAACGTGTTTTCGAAACGCTGGGCTTAATAATAGATGTATCACGATATGGCTGTTACTAGCGTTCAGGTACCGATCTGTACAGGCAACCGTTGGCAACGTCTAACTGTATCAGTTGAAAGTTAACTATCAGAAATTATTCAACCATCTTAGTAATTAACATGATTGACCCTTTTCTAATGTCCATCAGCAATGGTATTACTATGCCGCAGAATCCATCTTTATACCTCAAAAGCTAATAACAAAAATAGTTGTCCGGGCGAGTCGAGCTCTGCGTTTTACCGGCAGACCGGCGCATGCTGGTGGAGGCGGCGTTCGGGGACCGCCCGCAGAACGAGCTCTGTCGTCGGTCCCTGGTGGCGGCAGCAACAGCAGTAACAGGCCATGCTCCGTGTCCCGCAGGTGCCCCGTGGTGAGCTGTCCGCACTGCGACCAGCGCTGCCGAATCGTCTCGCTCAAGGGCTCCTACCCGCACTGCTGCCAGCAGGTAGTCTGCGGCAGTGAACATTCATTCAGCCTCTCCTGACTGCCTGGGCCGCCGCCGCACCAGCACGCGCAATCTGCTGACTTAGCGCCCAGTGCACGGCCCTGCACTCGGCGAAGAAAGACCGCCCTCCCTGGCTTGCGACTGATGCACCACAAGACCGCTCCTGATGTCTCAGGCATTTTTGTATGCGCGCACGTGATTGCTATGGTAGTGAAGTTCACGTATTAAAATGCACCACCGTTACTTCGCCGTTTTCTTTTTTTGTAGTGAGAGCAACATTACCAGCAGTCTCACAGTCTCGCCGTTTCGCTGTGGGCCTTCGGCGCCACTTGTGCGCATGCGCGAGGAGCCGATTGACGTCACAGCCGCGCAGCTGGTGCGCGCGCAGCGCCGCTCGCCTCCGACCGAGAGGAGCCGCCGAGTGACGTCACAGCTGCCGGCGGCGCTCGCCTCCGACCGAGAAAGAGACTGCCATGCGCTACACGCAGCTGGCGCGCCGTGCTCTACTGCGCATGCGCGGCAAGGGGAGGAGGAAGATGGCGGTGTATAAATGATGGTGATGCGGTGGTGGAAAAAACACACTGTTATGGCGGCCAAGGAGAGCGAGGCCGATGCTGTGCAGCGTAGGAGAGAGGAGAAACTCGAGTCGTCGGACCATGACGATAACTAGACGTAACCAGAGATATACCGTGCCTCTCGCTACGTTTACCCTGGCATAGCTGAGCTAAGCCACTGACAATTTTTTGCTTTGACTGTTTTCTTAAAATGACATGCGGGGAATTTCTTCTGGCAGCGATCACGAAAAGGGGAAGCTTGCAAAGAAGTAGGCATGAAGGTTCACTAAAGTCTGGGTAAAAGAAACTTGGGGAAAAAAAATTGAGTTACAACAGGTGTACATACCTCAGTATGGTCTAAAGCGGATTTTTAAGATGAAATTCGTTCAGCAATCTAAACACTCGGTGCTTGCAATGTTCTGTGAGTGGAAAATTCTGAGACAGCCTTAGCATATCGAGGGGACACCAAAGAAGGAACAGGATAGGAGCAGCTAGATAAGGAAGAGAAATGGGAACCAGTGAGAAAAACACGGCCTATTAAAGCTTCCATTACAAAAACTACGCCGCTGAAAGTTTCTTATGGCACATTACCTCTTTCTATTGCACACATTTAACGTATCTTCGGTATTAACCAGGTGATTATGAAAGGAAAGAAAAACACTTCTTGTGTTAGGCGGCCATTAACAGTTGCGTGCCAGTTTAATTCCCGAAATACAAACGAAATACAAACAGTTTAATTCCCGAAATACAAACAAAGATACTAAAAATATCTGCCTCCCATTACGTGAAGTACCCTACGCACATCATCCCTTATCTCATAGCGTCTCATTTGACCATTGATTGCACCAGATGCAAGCTTTCGGAGTTTAAGTGGACTTCTCTGCATTAAGTGTCTACTTGAGGTAAAGCATGCTTTACAAGAAGGCTGAATGACCTTTGTTGGTGTTGCTTTGTTTAAATTCGGCATTTCCTGATTCCTGCTTACTACAGGCGCAGACTCACCGCAGGATGTGGAAGTTGGCTCTCCTTGGTAAGTGATACTGTAGGCATTGCTAACGTGTTTCAAGGCACACGGGCACGCCGCGCGACACGTACGTACAACGCATGCTTTCTCAATCACTCATATATGCCGGCCTTTAATTTCCGGTTGGGCAGTTAATGCCACCCTGGCATTATAGAAGCCATGGGTGTTGCTGAACGATTGAAAAGAGCCCAAGAATAGTTCAGGAAGAGTTTTTCAGCGGCATTTCGCTACCGAGGAGGAGCCTGACTCGTCATGGCGAGTTATAGAAATACAGCCAGTGACGATAGGATAGGATAGGATAGGATAGGATAACTTTATTTGGCTCTAGCACAAGTTTTTTTTTATGTAGTCAGATGAGTCCATCCGCAACGGTCGGTTTCTCCTAATCCGGGGCTCCGCTGGATGCCGCCGTCAGCTGAGCTCGCCGTATCAAACCGATCTGGTCATCGCGGCAGTCGCTGGAGAGCAGACCCTCCCATTGCTCCACACTTGGGTTTTGTATAACTGGGACGATGTCGACTTTTTGACATGCCCATGTGATGTGATACAGTGTAGGTTTTTCATGGTACCACGGACAATTGTGTGCGTAAAGTGTGGGGTGAATTTTACTTAGTGTGTTTAGATTTGGATATGACCCCGTTTGAAGTTGTCTCCATGTGACAGCCTCTTCTTTGTTTAAAGATTTGTGCGGTGGCGGGTACCGCATCCTGCTGCCTTTGTAGTTGTTGAGTATGACCGAGTATTCCTGAGGTACTGGCAGGGATTCCTCAAGGTCGTTGACGTAGGATGCTCGGTAGCTAGTATATCCTCGAGCTATCCTGTCCGCCTCTTGGTTTCCTGCCACCCCCGTGTGCCCCGGTACCCAGATGATCTTATGTTTGATCGGCTTGTGTGGTTTTGCATGTGTTTGTTGCGTCTTGCAGTCTACAGAGCGGAGTATGCGGAGCGCTCTGTGACCGACTCTGCCGCAAAGATAGTTGCGGCAGGCTGCTTGTGAATCAGTAAGAATTGTCAGTGACCGCCCAGTCAGATAGCCCCCCGCTGCCGCTAGAGCGACGGCTGCTTCTTCAGCCTCAGCTATCGTGCAGTCTTGCAGTGAGGCGCTGGTAATCTCGTGTAATTCCGAGTTGACTACAGTTGCCACTGCGTTGTTGGTGCCTTGTCCCCTTGTCATGGCATATGTGGCAGCGTCGACATACACTGTTGTATCCTGGGATGCGTGTGTTTTGTGTAAGCGGTCGGCCCTTGCCTTTCTTCGGTCTTTGTGGAGGTTCGGGTCCATGTTTCTTGGTATTGGTGCCACCCTGAGCGTGCTGCGGTACTCATCGGGGATCGTTTCAGTTCTCAATATTTCTCGAATTTGTTCGGTGTAGCCCAGTTTCTTTAAAAGAACTCTGCCTGTGGGGGTCTGCTGTAGTCTGCGCATTTGGGCAACATGCTGCGCTTCTCGTAATTCCTCGAACGTGTTGTGCAGTCCCAAGGCTAAGAGTTTTTCAGTTGAGGTGTTATGGGGTAGTCGAAGCGTGGTTTTATACGCTTTGGGTAAAATCGCGTCCGCCTGTTGTATTTCACTTTTGATATGATTGTAGTACGGGAGACTGTATGTCGCCCGGCTGACCACTAGGCTCCTGACCAGCTTGAGTGTGTCTTCTTCTCGCATGCCATGACGTCTGTATGAGATGCGCGTAATCATGCGGGCCACTTGGAGTGTAGATGCCTTTAATAGCGCAAGGGTGTTAGTACAGCGTTGATTTGACTGTGTGCACATCCCTAGTACCCGTATGAGTGTCTTCTCTGGTATTGGTTCTCCTTCGAGGTAAACTTGCAGTCGAAGTTCTTTACTGGTAGGGACTGTTCGGCTCTGTTTTCCTCTCCAAACCCGTAAGAGCTCAGATTTTTCGGTCGAGCATGCTAGCCCTCTTGCTTTGACGTAATTTTCAACGCAGCTGGCCGCTTCTTGTAGCCTATCCTCTTTCTCGCCGAGTGAGCCAGTGTTAGTCCATATTGTGATGTCGTCGGCATAAATGGCATGGTGGATGTCGTCGATTTCTTTTAGTTGCTTCGCCAGTCCGATCATGGCCACGTTGAATAGCGTGGGTGAAATGACCGACCCTTGAGGTGTTCCCTTATCAGGCGTTCGAAACTTCTCGGACCGAAGTTCTCCTATACCGATGGTTGCAGTTCTGTTTAATAGAAATGCTTTGACGAAGCTGTGAATCCTGCGCCCGCAGTTCAGGTTGTCCAGGCCCGTAATGATTGCTTCGTGGCTCACATTGTCAAAAGCCCCTTTGATGTCTAGGGCCATTATCACGTTTTCTCCGTCCCTAGGAACGTTCCGAAGTACACCTTCATATAATTGGAGGAGTACGTCTTGAGCTGATAATTTTGCTCTAAAATCGAACATGCTGTGAGGGATCAGTTCGTTGTCTTCCATGTAGTTTTGAAGTCTCTGCGTTGCCACTCGCTCGTATAGTTTTCCCAGGCATGACGTAAGCGAGATCGGCCTGAGGTTTTCTATCTGCAGTTTCTTGCCTGGCTTGGGTATCATCACCACTTCGGCATGTTTCCACTCCTCGGGGACAGTTTCAGCTTCCCAGTGTTTGTTGAGGAAGTCTGTAAGTTCAGCGACCAGCGCATCGCTGAGGTTGCGGATGAGTGCGTTGTTTATTTTATCCGCTCCCGCGGCCGTATTTCTGGTGGTGTTTCGCATGGCCGCGTAGACCTCTTCTCGTGTGATGGGTCTGTCCAGATTAGCGTTATCGTCTCCCCGGTAGGTACTCCCCTGTATAGGTCGGCGGGTTCGTGCTGCCAAAGCATTTGGCGCGCAATCTGTCGAGGAGTTCCGAGTCAGTGCCCTCGAACTGGTGAATGAACCGGTATATGGATTTATTGTTTTCATCTTTTGTCTTAGTCGGATCGAGGAGCGCTCTAAAGATACGCCAAGTCCGTGTCGTGCTTAGCGTCCCACTAAGAGAATCGCTGAATTGTTGCCAATTTTGTTTTGCCAGCTGTGTGGCGTATTCCTCTGCTTTCGCTGTAATTTCGGCGATTTTAAGCTTGAGTTTCCTGTTATTTTTTTGTTTTTTCCATCTCCTGGTGAGACTGCGCCTAGCATCCCAAAGCTTGAGCAGCCGACCGTCAACCTCGGGTGTTTCCGCTGTTCGGTTTATGGTTTTGGTGTACCTGTTTTGCGTATCCCTTAGCATGCGTCCCCATTCCTCTAACGACTGTAAGCCATTCTCGGTAAGGTTGCTGTCGCATGCTTCGCGGAACGCATTCCAGTCCGTTATTTTTGCCGCGCCCAACTGGCGTCTCAGCCTGTCTGAGGTTACTTGCGTCTTGAGTATGTAGTGGTCGCTGCCTAAATTTTCCAATAGGTTCTCCCATTGTGTTTGTCCGAGTCCTCTTACGAATGTGAGGTCGGGGCAGGTGTCGATGCTGACGCTATTTCCAACCCTGGTAGGGGTTGCTGGGTCCGTGAGTACGTTGCAGTTGAAGTTATCTGCAACCTCGGCTAGCGTTTTGCCTTTAATGGTGGCCTTTTGGTACCCCCAGCTCTTGTCCATGGCGTTGAAATCCCCAAGATGATTAGCGTATTGTTTTTCGAGCTCTAGTTGAATCCTTGTTCTTGTGGTCACAGTTCTAAACTACAAGCGCTCCGTTTAGAAATTGGGGGTTGCATTTTTTGGCCACAGAGACAGTAGCGCAGAAAAATTAAATCTACCTGCTCACTTAGACTGAATGGAACTGCGCGGAAACTGGATGTTTTCACCTTATTCATCGAAGGAGAGCGTAGCAGAGCTCTGTTCTGAAGATGAGAGTGACACTGTTTCTAGCCAAGAGTGATAACAGTGATTGTACTGAAGGAGGGGCACTTGTGGTCGTTGCCAATGAGTCACACGCCGATCTGTGTAATCCGTCGGTCATATCGCCACATTTCGCTTTTTCTTAAATCACATATATAAGCAAAACACCAGCTAATGTGGAGCGTCGGGTTGTGGAGTGGCCTAATCATTTTTTTCAATGAGGAGACCAGCGGCATAATTATAAGCAATCTACTGAATTGTGCGGAAAATGTTAGCGTGTAAATAATTTATTGTAGGCATGATTTATCTTTGTGTAAGCAATTAAGACGATTTGCAAGATTGCCAAGCACTGAAAAATATTTCTACTGGGTGTAAAAAAGTAACGGTAATAGCGGCACAAGTGTGGCCATTTCTCGAAACAGAGAAAGAATTGAAGGTAAAAAAAAAACTAAAAACAAAAAAGCCATTGTTGATAAGTCATCACGTGCACGGGCCACCCAGCGGCAGAGGCACTCGCATTGCGGACGTGAAAAGCAGACCACGGCATTGACGGAGTGAAATAAATGTGGGCCGTAATGATGCGCCGATTTGAATATGTGTTGCCACAAGTCGTAGCAATGCTTACCTACATGCCGGAAAAGTACTCGTGCACTGCCGTTGCCACATGTAGCAGCAATGTTTACTCTGAAACCGCCGGCGGGAGTCTTGACCTTCACTGTAGTATAAAGAACTAGAAGGCGGTCTTTAGACAACGATATGGACAAGAACATTCATGTCTTTAGCGACATGCAAACTAGTTAAGGGACGGGGTAGATTGGCACCATTCGTGGCCGCGCTAAAAATCATTCGAGATGACTGAAACAAAGACTGGGCCGTAATAGAGATTACGCATTTGAACTTTTTTTCCGTAATAAATAAAACAAATTCCGTAATCTGTATTTCGGCCCAGTCTTTGTTTCAGTCATTAGGAATGCTTTTTAGCGTGGCCATGATTGGTGCCCAACTATTCCGTCCCTTAACTCGCTGGGCTATTCTTCATTGCCCTCGAATGAGGCGCACACGTCATGAACAAGTCGCATAAACGGTCCGTGGGTTAAAAAATACCACTGGGTAGATCGAATGAGTCTGCCCTAATAGCGCAGATGTTAATAGCTGTCATTTGTGCCTTTTTTGCAACAAAATAGTGCTAATCCACTCTAGGTCAGTCGCAGTATTCTGCACTGTAAGGATAGTGACATCGTGCACGGACGAGTTTGCCCCTTGGCGGTGTTTACAGGCGTGCTGGGACTATAACACCCTCATGACACTCTATGTCATAAATATGTTGATTACTTCCATTCTACAGACAAGCGCCATGGTATTTTCACCAGCCAAAAACAAAACGTGTTTCACTACTTTTTGAAGGGAGCAACGTAATTCGTACGATTCAATGCGCTCTGAATGCACTTAGCAGCACAGCCGCTGCGGTGGCTCAGTGGTTATGGCACTCGGCTGCTGGCCCGAAAGACGCGGGTTCGATCCCGGCCACGGCGGCTGAATTTCGGTGGAGGCGAAATGCTAGAGGCCCGTGTACTGTGCGATGCCAGTGCACGTTAAGGAACCCCAGGTGGTCGAAATTTCCGGAGCCCTTCACTACGGCGTCCCTCATAGCCTGAGTTGCTTTGGGAAGTTAAACCCCAATAAACCAAGCAACTAAACCAGCACTTAGCAGCACGACGGCATTGCCATAGAATCGAGCGCATTCTTTACTCTCTTCAGCCTCCTCCCCCTTTCCGCAGCAAGTGTCTAGTCGTGGAACATCCGCATCGTGTGCGGGAGACGCTGCGCTCGAATCCCTGTTCCGCAAGGGACCTACCGTTTTGCAGCGCAGCTGTTAAGCGCCCGCTCCGCTGGTTGAGCGTCGGTGATGTCGGCGTAACCGTCTGAGAGAGCGCAAGGGGGTGTTTACCTGCAGTGACTTTGTGGTTACCACGGTAACAGTTGACAGTATTTACCGTGGTTGCCGAGGAGGGAGGGTGGAGGGTGGTTTGAAGGGTGGTTATGGCGAGATAGGAGGGATGGGGCACACTCCGTCTGCGGCAGGTGGTGCGAAATGCGTCGCCCGAAGAGAGGGTCAGCTGCGGCGGCGCCGCACGCCTGGAGCAGCGGACAGTGAGGTTCCATGCTGGAAACAAAAATTGCCCCAGTTATACCCAAAAGTCCCCATTTCTGGGTCTTTTTATCTGCGGTGGTTTGGAAAATCGAGCAGTTCGGAAAAAGCGAGAAAATTTTGGTTCTCACAATTCCCCGAAAATCTGCGGATTCCCTTTCTGCCCAATTTTGCTCCTAAAATTTCCTGAGAAGGATTTGGTTTGGTTTAGGTGGTTCAACGTTCCGAAGTGACTAAGGCTATGAGGGACGCCGTAGTGAAGGACTCCGGAAATTTCGACCACCTGGTGTTCTTTTTAACGCGCACTGACATCGCACAGTACACGGGCCTAGAATATCGCCTCCATCGAAATGCGACCGCCGCGGCCGGGATTGACCCCATGTTTCTCGGGTCAGCACCCTGAAAAAGGGAAATTCTCCGATTGGAACATCACTGGCGGCGGACAGAGGAGCAAAAAGCGTTAGTCGGTAAATTAGTATTACTGTAAAATAAAAAGAGAGGTCTACAAATACACAGATGCACTTATAAAGTGCGTGAAATTTGAATCGTCGGAAGTGCGGTGTCACATGACACACCATGTGATGTACCACGCGATTTGCCCACGTGACCGGAAAGGGGGGCGGAGCCAACGCGCGGCGCGAAAGTTGAATGTCCGAAATGAATACCGAGGTGAAACGATGGGGGCTTTGGAGTTAATCGAAATCTCATCAATAACAACAAATTAAGGAAACGCCAGTAGTAAATAAAGATGAATTAAGGTGCATTCGAGTGAATTAAGACGAATTAGTTATAAATTAAGGTGCATTCATGTGGGTATAATGTGACTTAATGATACACTGGAATGAATTGAAGGCGAATTAGAGTAAATCAAGAAAATTAAAGAATTAAATGCCGTCTACTACGGCGTCCCTCATTGCCTGAGTCGTTTTGGGACGTAAACCCGCAAACCAAGCCAAACCAAACCAAACAAAACCAAACCGAAAAAAAAACAAAGCTTGCGCTTTTTTTCACCTGGCTTTGATCTTTTCGGTTCGAAATTGGTATTTTATTTTCTTCTTCAATTTTAGAGTTTGATGACTATCACCACCAGCGTAACGAAAAATATTCATCATGAGACTTGTTTTCTTTTTTTCTGCGCACGCTTCATTCATATATGCGACCACAGATGAATGCGGAGTCCGCTCGAACGGTGCACTCGCGCAGCGCAGACGCACACCGGCGCTGAATGCCTGGGTTGGCGTTGGTTCTTTCTTTCGCCTGGTTGCGCTAACGAAGCGCTAAATAAAACACAGCCTGCTTCAATAAGCGGGCTGTACGCGACCGTGGCCATTTCCTCGGCAGCAGCACGTTCCGCGAGGCAACTCCTTGTATTTCGCTACGCGCGCTCCAAGACTGAATGCAGAAGCGCTGCCGGCCTTGCACCACGACGCTCTGGCTTCTTTTCGCTCGGACGAAAGCCGTCGCCCGCGCAAGAGGCGCTACGAATATTCTCCGCACCTCTCCCGCCCTGAATTGTTGACGACGCCGGTGGCTGCGGGGTGCATAGATTGGTTTGCAGCCTTTCTCTCTCTTTTTTTTTTAGAGCATCATCTCTGACCTACAAGTGGCGGAGAAAATTTAAGTCAGAGGGTCATTTTATGTTGCCTTATCAGTGGAATTATACGGCGCTTCCGAGCGTTCTCGCGTGACGTCGATACCGGGAGGTATATCGCATTTGAAAGCGGCTCAATAATTTTTAACCTAGGCGATTCGCAAAAGCGGGACAGTTTTAGGATAGAATGCGTAAAACATCGAGTCTCCTCCCGCCAGCCTGACTTGAATATGAAGCGTCCTTATCTCGCTTACCAAGGGGAGCTTTATGTGCGCTCGATTTATGCGCAACGATATGCGCCCGTGTTAGCCTTTCGATCGCGAAGCCGTGTCACGCGAAAACAAATCAGAGCGGAGCAGAATCGACCTCGACTCCGCATCGACGGCCGCATGGTTGGTTGTCACACGCCCTAAACGCCCGACAAGGCGCCTGATGAATCGCCCGCTGTTCCCGATCCGGCCGTCCCTATCGTGAGGGCGCCGGAGCAAGCACAGTGGCTTCCTCTTTCCCCCGTCTGAGCCCGCCATTAGGGATGACGAATGTGGACGAAAAAGGCAACCGATTTCCTTCACGAGACGGGCCCGTGGAGGGGTGTCATTAACGAGTACCACTGTGGCATGGTTCATCCTTATTGCAGGCAGGTGAGTCATAAACTCGAGCGCGCGCTGCAACACGCTCGACTATGACAGCGCGCAGATTTGGGTCTAAAGGTCACGCTGTGGTGAACGCATGTAACGCCTGCGTGACCTTCTCACGTTTGAGCTATAATATGACCTTGTCAGATATTTGGGACAGCTTCTAGCTAGCGCCGGTGAGCCTTGAGGACTACTTTTTGGTGTAACTAATCGTGGAGATAACGCACTGAGATTTTTTTTACAGGATTTCAGCTCTAGATGACCTCGGCGCCTCGTTGCTTCCTCTGACGTCCGTACCAAACTCGTTCAGAGTTTAAACAATGTCTGTTTATGAAAATGACGGAAATTTAGCGCCTTTCTGTGGGACAAAACCCTATTTCTGAGCCATCTACGCCTCTAATCGTTTTTTTTAGCAGCTCCAAGTAGAACATGGACTTAGCTTTCCAGTGTTCAATGCTGTGTTTATCGAAACAAAGAGGAAAATTGTCCAAAACTGACATTTTCACAACATGGTATCGCCATCTCACGCTGTAGGGCTAGAAGCCGATGCGTCCACACGTACTACGTATGCGCCGTACTGTAGCAGAACGGCGTAACTCCTCAACGCACAAGTAATGAGGTTCTCATATCAAACCTACGCTACCGTCGTGTATTCTTTTACAGAAAATACAGCCCATAATTTCTTTTCATGAGCCACGTGGTGGGAAAACAAGCGAATTGGACCGCTGTCCCGAATTGCCGATGACGTCCAGCAATAGCTGCGTGTTCCTCAATTTTGTTCCAAATACAATTTTTTCGCGCCAGAGTTACACCCGGGCTATGAGGTGCGCCTAACAGTGTTCCCTCATTATGAACTGGAACCTTAGAATACGTTGCCTGACGTGAACAAACTGTTCTGAATAGGGCGCATGTTGCAAGAAGCGATCGACAACTACAAGGGGTTGTTACATGACGGCGTTGTGATGGCATGGTGGATGGGATTTAAAGTCCCGAGGTTGCATGAGGGATGCCATGTAGTGGAAGGCACAGGATTAAGCTGGCGAACATCTCGGATCGTTAACTTGGCGTTAAATCCCGCAGTACAGGGGCGTTTTGTACTTAACCTTCATCTAAATGTGACCGGCATGGCTGCTGTTCGATCCCGAGACCTTGGGCTCAGCAGCCGAACGCCATAACCACTGAGCCACCGCAACGAAGGAGTGCGGCTGCATGAGCGTGCACCAAAATGACCTCGGTTTAGTTTCTTGTTGAATAGTTTGCGTTTCCAGCAAAACAGATACCTCAGATTAATGACAATGGAAAATGAGGGTGGCAAAAGGAACTTGAAGAGTAGCCACTTGAGAAAAAAAAGATAAATTAATGAACTGCAATAAGACTGTGGGCTAAGTTATAGATGCTCTTGAAACTTCCGTAGTCTCGTTTATTAGGCCGCCCTATTGAACCCGCTTCTGATTTCGGCTGTACATGTCTGCTTTACGGATTTACGGCTTTACGGATTTCGGCGTGAGACTGATCACATAAGTGAATAGAATCCTCTTTGGAAAGTGAGCAATCAAAGGCATGCTTATTAAGACGTCGGTTAACGTAGCCCATACTTAGTGAAAAGAAGGCAAGTTTTGACGTCTATAGCGGGCGAAGTGTGTGTCAGCGTCAGGAGGTACTGCGAGTCGCCAAGTTTCTGAGGAAGGGAGGGAACTCTCTGTGACGTATCGGGAACGTAGCTTCGCGGCGTGCCAATCGCGTACGCATACGCACACTCCTAGACCCACCGCGGCGACCTCTGGGGGCGCATTCGGCTCGCCCAGCCATCGGCAGTGACCCAGGGCATGCGCGCTTTGCAATGCGGTGGGCCGAACAGTCTCGACGTCCCCTCTCCCCCGCGACCCTTTCTGATGAAGAGACGAAACGATTAATCGAGTTTCCAAATAACGACAGCGGTCGATAGCTTTTCGGCCGGTGGAGGAGGCACTTAAAACAGGCTGCTCCGCCCACGTGACGGTCAGTCGGCCAGAAACCAGGCAGCGACACACTTCGGCATGTTCGATAATGCTTCCGGAGCGCGCTTCGGCCGTCGCTGTCGTCTGGCTTGGCGCTAGCTTCGGCCGAGGGGACGGTAGCCGTGCCAGCCGCTCCTCTGTAGGCGCGGCGGCTGTCTCCTTTGTTCCCTGCGAGGTACGTGTTTCGGGGAGAACCTGTCGGACGAGGAGCCCCCGCTCGATAAGCCGAGCCGTAGAATGCACGTGCAAGAATGTAGCGAGCACGAGCACGCGGCACCTCTAGTGGTATTCCTTTCGAAAGCTGCCCGGTCATACCAAACGTTAGAAGCTTGGTACCATTTTCGGCACACCTTGGTGGCGAGCTAATTGCTTTTATAGGAACATTTCGAATCCCACGGTAAAGAAAGTGTTTTTAATAAACTACATAACTGTAAAATTCGATCGTAAACCCACCACAGTGGCAGGCAAAGTGAAAAGCGACCCGTGCACTCGCAATATACGCTGGACGCCGGATAACGGTGTATCTGAAGTTAGTTACCAGTTGTGTAGTGTTTATGGGCATGTAAGCAACTAAGGCTGTGATGCGCTAAACGCAAGTTTAAAAATATCGTTGCCTTCGGTACCTGAAAAGCACGTCAGCGATGTTATTGAGCCAGATTTCGCTGATGCGGCAACAGTCGAAGTTTTCGATTACGAAAAGGCGATATGTGGTCCATACACTGTAAGAGGCGAAAGAAAATGTGCATTACACCTGTTCTATTTCTGTAGAGTCGCTTATATTGTGCGCGTCTTCTTGTAATTGGAATAAAGCTTGTGAACTGCGGCTGATAGAATACTTAAATATTCGGAATGTTTTATACCACTGCATATTTGCAGTAAATTATACTAAAATAAAAAAATTAAGTGTTATTATCTTAAGGAAGTAAAAGGTAAGAGATACTGAACTGTAAACAGCACTAATGGTTGAAACGAGACGTACGTCTGAATAGTCAAGCATAAAATACCGAACGTTTCATAAGTGAATTCTGGGTGAATTATCACTTCGCTGTTTCGAAAGCGATTACTCTCTGACAGCTAGTAGAAAAATAAATTGAGACGTAGTCGTGAGCAATATGTGAGGGAACAAAATTTTTGCACAAAACTGCGAATTTTCTGGCTATGTCTATACTAAATTTGAGAATGATTTTTCGATATTATACGCCAAGAGGAAAACTAGTTATAAAACAGGAAAATATGTGCACGTCGCACATAATTCGTCGCATGCTGCTGTTTGTTCGATCACTGCACCCATGCGGGAAATTTAATCATTTACTACATCGCAAGCTTCCATTTGAAGCTATGTGGTCCTATGAAAAAAGAAAAGATAAATATATGCTGCTTTGCGACCCCTGACTACCAGCACACACTCCCGTCGTGGGTTTATCTTTTTGGATGATAGAGCGAATAAACGCTCTCTTTTTCTCAGCTTCAAACATCGAGGTAATCTTGGTTCAATGATTGAATGCTGTAGCAAAAATTGGTTTTCCGAACATTTTGTTTGAAATTCCAGCAGTCGACTTTGTATTTAGCACCAGCGTTTCTTCGATCATGTGTGTAGTCTCATAGTTAACGAGCTCGGACCTTTAAATACTCCATAAATTTGACGTCCGACAAGTGGAAGAGTGCTTGGTTGTTCCTCTTACCTCACAGAGACCTGGCTTTGTTACTGGCATGGTTACTATGTAGGTAATTTGAGAAAATACGTGCTTAGCAAGGACCCTCTTCTGGCATTAGCGCTTCGTCAGCTCGCGCTTGACGAGTCGCTCAGCTGGTTTTCGAACTTGCCTCTCTTTCCCGTCTTCTAGTGGTGAACCATGCCGTGGGGTTGCTGCGCTGTGCGAGACGTGGGTCCCCCGCCCAAGGCCACCCTGGGCGACGACCTGGTGGTTCGCTCCAGCAACGTGGACCTCAAGGTGCCCCTGGTGTCCGTCACTGAGTACCTCGAGCCCATCTGTCGTCACTACGGACCAAAGGCGGCCTTTGTACGCAATTGATTTCTTTTTTTAAATGTTGCCGCTTGTTGTTGTCCTTGACGATGATCGCGGTCCCTGTCACGCAAAGAGCAGGCTGGTAGTGGCACAGCACGTTGAGCGATGACATTAGTGCCATTTATAATGTCGCCAAGTGTGGCGAGGGCATAAAGAAAGCAACCAGGAATGTGTTGACAAAAGTGGGTAAGGCCCCTTGAAAGGCACATAATGAGAGTGCACAATCATTGAGTATACTTTTCTGAGGACTTGATCCTTTTGGGAGTCCGTAGGTACTGCACACAGTGTTTGAGACGGGATCAAGGGGTCGGTCCTAGGAAGCAGCGTTCTTCCACCAGTTCGCAGCGATCCTGCGCAACATTGTGCCTAAGTTCGGGGCAGTGCAACACGAAGCGCTCAGCCCAGTAGAAGGCCGACGTGCTCACGGAGGCACATGCCTGCAATGGGCAGTGGACAGGCACGCGGCCCGCATTTCTCCACGAGCGCGCTGCTAGTGCACGCCTGGAAAATGACATGGAAGTGATAATGCACATGATGTCATCCATGAAACGTGGCTCCATCTCCTGAGATATGAAAGGTATTCGCCGATGTCAGGATGCGAGGTCAAAGCCGGATACTAAATTAAAGAAGAAATTTTTAACGGGAGCGGTTATTTTTCTGAACACCACTAGGAAATGGAGAGCCAAAAGATATACAAGGTGAACGGCCTATTTTGCGGAAACAGCATTTAGTCTGTAGTGCGCTTTCGGTGGTGGGCGGGAGTAGTGAGGAGCTTTGTTGATGCTTCCCTTGTCTTTTCGGCATTAGTGCTCATGAACGCTGGGGTGCATAGTACAGCAAAAAACAAAAAAAAGCACTGAAGAGCTGCACAAGTATGCACCGTTTTTGTTCGTCACTCTTACGGACCCCTACAAGGGCAGTTACGTAAAATACAAGAAAATTTTACAATATTCAACTTTATTATGACAATGCCAGCAATTCTGCACATTAAAAGTTTCAAAATTGTTCCTTAATATCACGATGTAACAATAGCGCACATTGAACACGAGGAACGGAAAGGAAACGACGTAGACAAGCGCTTGTCTGCGTCGTTTCCTTTCCATCCCGCGTGTTCCTTGCGCGCTATTGTAACATCATGAATGTTATCCAACTTGCCCAACTTTCGGCTTTGCTTATCGTTAATATCATTTGGCATGGCTAGTAATATCCTAAATTTGCTGCGAAAAGAAATCAAGAAAATTTGTACAGGTTAGTACGTCATACCCCGTTATTACAACCCCCGTTAATCTAGACAGTTTTTCTGGAGACCAAACTTTTGAAATGCATTTACCTCTGGTTAACATGGGAACTCTTTGCCCGGCAATGGAGAGGGTGAAAATAGACGGAGCCCGTAGTGGCCCGTGTATGTTTGCCGCATTAATGTGGACAGCGATGAGAATAAAATCCTCACTGCCCCAACCAGAGGGTTCCTCTCCTGTATTTTGATTGCAGGACACCAGCTAAAGGCAGTGCGCAAGTGTAAATCCAATACGCGGTGGCCCCTTTTTTTGTGTTTTCATGCTTTGCAGTGTCAAGGTGCTCAGTCGACGCTCCTTACCACTTTCCATATTGCATGAAAGGTCGTTACGCAAACTATCTCCGAAGCTCGTGCTACGTTGACAGCCTTATTCCGCAGCTGTCAGCTGACTGAGTACAGACATGCACTAGCAGCTCGTGGGATGTGAACAGTCTTAATGGGTGAAAGGCCATCATGCCATGAGACGCCATCACGCATGTCATGGACTGATAGACGCTTCAAGCTGTACCGCAATATTTTAAAGATAATGGTTGCTATAGTATAATGCATTTCGACTTATCAAGATTCTATTTAATTTCCATTTCACTGCCCACCACTATGCACAAACTTAGACCTTAATCACTGTGCCTTCTTGTTTAAAGAATTTTTATTCACGATTTGTTATTATGGACGTCTCGCTCTACGGACATTTTACTGAGGAACGAAAGCGTCCATATGAACAGGGCACGACTGTATATATACGTATATATACTGTATATATACTTTTAGCGGATGATCGATGGGCCAGGAAATGTGCGGTGCAGGATGTGCGTGTTTGTCTTTAAGAACGGAAAATGTACAATTTGTATAATTTGCAAAAAAAAAAAAAAAATTGAAGCAATGAATTTTGTCGCTGTTGCTGCAGTGTGAGTAGATTTAAATTGGTTTATGAGAGCGGTTGCGCTGCCACGCGTACAATTACGTAGTATAAAATGAGCGACTTGATTTTGAGCTGCTTCGAGGAATTGTGCAAGGAATCCCTCATAAGCCACCTTAATAAATTATGAACGTTCTAGTTCGGGTCTTACAAGCGATTCGTACATTCCCTGTGATTTTTACAAATATCCCCAAAAAAGCCTTGAAAAGAACTCGGCCTTGACTTTGAGCGATGTTGGCCATCATGTTTCTGGCTCTCGCCGAGTTCTGATTGGTGCAGTCGGCAACCGTCTTGGCCGTTAGAACGGTTATGTTAGGGCTGAAAGTAATATTTTTTCTTTAGGCAGCATAGTAAAAAAGGTAGTTTACACTTTCAGCCTTTCTTTCTTATATAGTCCCACCATATTGCTAGTGCCCTGGCGGGTGGGCGTCTGTTGAAGTCTCACTATTTTCGCCTGGATAAAAGCACTCTGTAAAGTACCGTCTTGCTTACTTTGGAAACTGTCAGGATAAAGTTTTAGCTCTCTTGCCTTGACACCGCAGCGGTGGCCTACTGGTCTGAGCATCCGCCTCGCGTGCGGGAGGTGCTGGGTTCGATCCCCAGTGCCCCTGGCTACCCACCGGTGATGCAATGGGTACAAGCTTCCCACTGGTCTGGTGCTCGGCTGCTTTAGGGTGAAATGCTTGGGATATGGGTCCTTGACCCCACCTTGAGCAAAAACGAAAAAACCTTCTGCCACGGCGCTCTTTGGCCACAGATGCCCCTGCGCCATAAAAATCCACCATCATCATCATTACCATCTCCTGCCTTGACGCAGTATTTCTGAGATTTCCTTGCAAGCGTTAACCGGGGCTCCACCCGCAGATCGACGTGACAACGGGTCTGACGACGAGCTACGAGGAATTATGGGGGCAGATAACCGCTATGGCTTCGGCATTCCGGAAGCGAGGCCTGACGCCTGGCGCCAAAGTCTGTTTCCACTGCTCGAACCACGTCATGATGTGGCCAACGTTCCTGGGTATCGCGAGCATCAACGGAGTGCTCATCATGGCCAAGGCTTCCCTCACACTTCGTGAGTTTCGCATTTCATGTTTATCAGCTGCCGTGCTCGACGCATCATAAAGCACTAGACTAGTAAAGGGAGACCGCATAAGGACGCCTGTTACCATTTCAACCGGACCGCCGCCCTCATAATAGCAGTCTTCCGGTTGGAACGTTAACAATGCCATAGATAGGTGTGTGTTCCTTTTGGCGTATTTCTTTTCTGAACTGTTGCACAGAATGCACTCCTTGTGTACTATCGTTTTGTAATGATTTCTGTTTCCAAGAGCCGCGTGATATGCCTAAAATTTCACCGAATTCATGGTCGTAAAGAATATATGCTAGACGTCATCACGTCTGGTGATTCGTTATGAACTCGTCTTTTCGATTGGCACAACATGAAATGTAGTTTACTCCCAGTGAATACTAAACATTGTCGGTAAAACATGATCCTTGCGCGCAAACTTGCCAGGTACAGAGCAAAAATTTGCAAATGATAAAGGCCATCGAAATTTTAGCCGCTTGGTGCTACTTGCAGGCTTTCGTGCTCATAGAAACAGCGGTAATGCCTTTGTCCTACTCAGTACGAAAATTGAAGTCCTTAAAAATTTCATTTCACTTTGCAAGGAAAAAAAAAAAAGGAAAGAGAAGGATACGACCCCTAGAGTATACCCTTACAAAAACGTTTTAGACAGTCTGTAGAGCGTCTATGGACTTCTGTCTATAAAGTCTATAGACTGTCTATAGACAAAAGTCTATAGGCAATACAAATGCCATAGACAGTCTATAGACAATCTATAGATTTATGGCCATACACTTTTGGTAGACTTTTGTCTTTAGACAGTCTATAGACTATGAATAGACAAAAAGCAATATCTATAGGAAGTCGATAGAGCCAATAAGAAGTCTATAGACTGTCTATAGACCATTTTTATAAGGGTATAGTCTCGTCCAGCATTCGCGGCCTTGACTGCAGTTTTTTGTCTTTCAATGGACAACCCGGCCTTTTGTTGAGGACTATTATTATTGTTAACTCCATCATTTTTTGGTTGCCGCCTCGACACCCGTCGACAGCCATCGTGTTGTGCCGGTAAAACTGCTTGGCGGGACTGTTCGCTCAAATCCTCAAATCCTCCTATTGAATATCAAATATCCTCCTATTCCATTCGCCACAGTAAACAAGTGGCGCATATAGAAAATTATTCGAAACTATTTAAGTAAGTTTTCGAATAATTTTCTAGCAACTGCCATGAAGAAACGCCGTAGTTTTCTTCAACGACTGTCAAAAAAAAAAAAAAAGCACCCAGTCTGAGGCCGCACAGCATACTGCCACGATGAGTTTGCACAGGATAGGGGTATCAATGATATGAGGCGGTCATTCGAGTAGCGATGCTCACAATACTCATATATGGCCTCCAAGGTGGCCTCCACAGGGTTTAGCCAACTTGAGCAAACCTTGCCCCGTTGCCCGATATCAGAGTCCTGGCTCACAGCTCGCGCCACTCACGTTTACCGCGTGATGTGAAACTAGTTTATTCACTGTGATCATCAATGGCAAAAGTTAATTTTCTTATGTATACATCAATATGGTATTGTGTCTCCCGATCAACAGCATGGCTGTTCACAATTAGAGCTGTGACTATGAATTATAGCGCCGTAACGCAGCTCCGGCGCTACCCTTCGTTGTTTTCGCTCAGAAGCCTCATTACTCCGCAAAAGAATTGAATATTCGTACCAATATTCGATTTGTGTTTAATCGCCGATTCTTTCACTGCTAGATTCGTACTTGACCCGGTTTTCAGGGACACTATTCCCTATCGATGCGGTATTAAACTGCCCTATCCGTATTCGACACAGTGCTGAAAAAGTATTATTCGCACACCCACCGGCATAGGCCTTGCGTAGGCCTTCTTTCTCTGAAAGAGCCTGTTACGTGAATAAATTGCCACAAAATCCATGACGCTTGAAAAATTCACGAACTATTATGCTAACACGGATTATTCCAGCCAAAAACTGTTTTCGGCAGAGACGTCCCCATGTCCTCCACGTCGTCATGTTTAACGTGCCCTACGGTGTTCGTGGGTGCCAGTAATGAAGGAGCAGTAGGAACGCTGTGGAGTACTTTATTGGGCTGCAGCTAAGACTATTTGCTCGCTGCGCTCTGCTGCTGCTGTGACCGTATGACGAAAGAAAAGTGCACGGGCCTGTCGACTGGTTTCAACTGGGGCCACAATAACTCCCGCGCGCAGGCAGAAAGGAGTTGAAAGAAAGAGTTGTGAAAGGATGGAAAGGAAAGTTGCGCGTCGCAACAACCGCGTCGGTTTCTCAGTTCCCATTCACCTCCCTCGGCTGCGCTGATGCTGGTAAAAGCGAGCGCTGTGCTCATGCCGATGCTTGCTTTTATAGAGACCCGCCGATGACGTCATCTCTCTCGCCAGTGAGGAACGGACAGCGCGTTCCTTTGACCTAGTTTTTACAAACGCTAACGCCCTCGATTCACGACCGCTGCGTTTGCACTTGGCGCACGCCTCTCCTGGACGCGTAGTATTCACCACCGGTCCGCGTATGCTATACTGAACGCCACTTTGAACCAGCCTGCTCGACATTCCGTTCAGAAGCTATGGGTGTTTTCGAGCACCTGTCGGAACCTGGCCTTGAGGTAAGAATGTCGAAATCAAGATGATATCGAGGTTGTACGCAACGTGCTTCAGTTCGACCTCGGCACTAACCTCAGCGAGGAGCTCCGAACAACTAGCTTTCGGGATTAACGCTCTGATTTGCTGGCTGCATTTGGTTATACAAGCGTATTACTGGCGTGACGGGTTAACCTAGCGATGTGACTCTTGTATACTGTGCTAAATTTTACGGCTGAATGCTCAGGAGTGATTTAAACCTTAGTGCGGTGTTAACGCATTCGGCAGGTTGTTTTACCGGAGCCACTGATGTGAAGTGACAACGGACGATGTCATACCTCCTGAGCACGAGGACAACGTGCATGCTGTTTTTTGGACGACGTGTAATGGAGCTAATGAAGAACGGCAGATAAGAAGTAGTAGACCGTAAACAGCAATAGCGTAAATTACGAGAAAATGAACGAAGCATTGATAGAGCTTCGTTACTATCTTGAGCGAGAAACCATGACTTGCAGTTCATACACTATTAGCGCATTTTCGCGTCTTTGTGCAGACCTGCTGCAAGTGTTGGCTCAACGTTAGACTGCCGTATACAGTGTTACGCAAAAAAAAAAAAAATCGTCTTATGAACATGCTATTTTCTTTTTCAGTTTAGGAGGCGTGTTCGCGTAAAATATTGTGCGGCTAGTGTTTTATGCGTCACGCGTTAATTAGCTGACAGTAAGCCAGGGGGGAAGTAAGTTTTGTTATTTCTGCTATAGCTGGTTTTATTCAGCTCTGATGACTATGTTAACGTCATGGGTATATGGCATACGATCCTGGAATAGGTATGGTGACAAGTCTCAAAACCGTGAATAACAGACAGAGGAACACCAAAGACAGTTGCCATTATGAGCTGCACGAGCAGGGAATGGATCGACTAATACATCCTTCAGAAGGTTGCGTGCATATCGAGGAGGGTCACCGCGCACTAGAGAAATGTGGCGAGCACATCGCCCCGCTGCTTTCGAGAAGCGAACCCTTGAACCGTGCATGTTTACCTGCCGCTGCACGCGCTCTACACAACTCGACACATGCTCTTGATCGGTCAAAAAAAAAAAATGAACCCAAACTTTGCACCAGGCGCCGAGGATTTTAATTACAAACCCCTCGGGAGTAGGGAGGGATACGGAGGTGCGTTGCTGACGCGCGTCGAGTGCGCGCTCCCGTTCTCTCTGCCTTCATCCCCCTTTCCCTCGCTCCTCTCACTCTTGTCTATGGCGCGCACCTCGTGACGCTAAGCAGAGAGAACGGCTCGTGATTGAGAAAGCGGGGAGCCGCGTGAACTCTTCTCCGCGAGACAGCTCGATGTATCGACCGCATATCGGGGATATTGCTTCTTCGTCCGCTCCCTCTCGGCGGCGTGGCGTTGTACACCGTCCCGCGCGCAGGCGTCAGCGAGCCTCTGGCTCTAAAACGAGCCGCAGTGGACAGGCATCCCGAAGCTCCGCGATAAGGGGAATGCACGGCGCGCGCGGGTGTAGTAAGAGAAAAGTTTCGATGCTGGGGGAGAGAAAAACAAACGAAGAAAAACAAAACAAAACAAAAAACCTGGCTGCGTTGACCGGCTGCGCGGCCATGTACTCTCCGCACCGTGCTTTATGCTAATGGTCCGGCGCCGGCGGCTTGGTCTATATCTCGGCCTCGATTTGGACCCCGAGCCGCCGCCTAGGACCACTTGTCCCAAGATAATGGCTACGGCGACCGCTTTCAGGAAAAAAGCGGGTGGGTAGGGAGGAAGGGGGGAGTGCAGAGAGAGAGAGCGGGAGAGGAGCCGTGATAAGCCCCGATCGTTTCGTGTTTGACATGTCCGACCGCCTCATACCCTCCTCTTGCTTCCAACCACGCGCGCCGCGTTTCGCGAAAACGTCGCGGACCCCGCGCAGGCTGCGTACGGTCGTCTGTGTGGCTGTTGCGAAACGAAAACGGCAGAAAAGCAGCAGAGTTGTACAAGCTCGTTGGGGTGCTCCCGTAGAGGGCCATGTCTCATCGATGTCGAGGACTCTTTGAGGATCGCCTCTTTCGACGAACGGGCGGGGGAGAGCCCAGGAAAAACAACAACAAAAGTATGAATAAATCTGGGACAATGTGGGTCGTCCACGTAAAGCGGCAGATAAAAATCTAAAAAGGCACTGCGAATTAAAATGAAACGACGCACTTTACTTGTCTTTTGTTCGGGGATGTGCTTTAAAGGGGAGAGCAAGTAGAGAGGCAAGCGTGTATCGGCACACAAACAAGGGGCTAAGTAATTACTAGAAGATTAAGAAAGCGCTTCATTTTGTGCATATATATAGTGCATTCGGTGCAAGCACTTTTCAAAAATTCACCGAGAAGCACCAGTTTTCTTTAAAAGGTTTTAAACTGCTCCCTGTATCACTAGGGGGAAAGCCCACTAACATAGGGATCGCATATTTAAGTAGGTAGTCTTTTTTTTCCCCTAGACATAACAACTTGATTACAATAGCAGACGCACTCACGTTATAAGCTAAATGTAGGCCAGCCAAAATGTTCAGTGGGCTAAAAGTAAACAGAAAGCCCTACTTTGGAGCAATTTCAGATTTTATTTAGTCGTTTCGTGGAGATTCCTGCGTAATTTCAGTTGCCCTTTCTTTCTTACCGGCGAGAGCCAGTTCTCAGATGGAATGAAAACGTCGTCCGAAGCCGGCACGGGCATGATGGATGGTCCTGCGAGCCGCGTCAACAACACTAAAATAACAGCGAAAGGGTGCGACCTAGACGCGTCCTCAGGTGTCTGCCACAGCGCAGTAACAAATAGAACAAAATAAAACTCGCTGCTCGCGAGTACAAAAAAAATAAACTGCACACATCCCGCGAAGCGCATTTCATCCGTGGAACTTGAGCTGAACTGAACACGTGCCGAGGCTCATGCTGCAGCGCTGGTAGGTGTTCACGTCACGAAGATATACACGTGGGCTATGATTAGGGGTTGGACTTTACGTTTTCTTTTCCCCGAAAATTTGGTGGACTTTCTTCGATGTTTATTTCAGAACGCAGTTTGCGTTTTTTTTTCGGAGAATATTTATTCCTACGGATGAGTTACCGTTTATTTTAGTGATAAAATGTGGTATTCATGTGCCGTGAAAAGTCCCTGAGAGTTTCTTAGCTTCTTTTTAAGCTTCAGCATTTGATTTACCTGTAATTAACGCACAAATGATTGTCAGTTATTGGTAAAGCGCTTATAAACGGCTTGCACCTGACGTCACGGGCGCCAGAATGGTGAACCGCGCCTAGCTTTGGCAGCATGCAAGCCAGAGAAGGTTTCGATAAGAGGATTTAGAAACGCGCGCCTTTTAGCAGTGCTCCTGGCTCGCCAGCATGACGGCGACTATATGTGGCGTCGGCGCAAGCCATGCATAGCTGTATGGCAGAAGGAAATGCTATCGCGAATGAAGAAAGTAACGAACGATGAAATGATCGGACCTTTCTTTATCATAAAAGAAAATGGATATTAATTTCGAAACGGTGGGTTACCGTGTTATCTGGGTTGGTTTGCTAGCTTGAGCGAAAGTGCAGGGCATCACGTGGTCTAGGTGCTGACCACAGCGATGGGACTGCCGCTTAACCGTCGCGGCCGCCAGAACCTCTACGAGATTCTCAAAATTGCCTGCTTTCTTGAAGAGCATTTCATCCACCAAGTACACGCCGGGAAGATGAGGTTTTATATTTGGATTCGCTAGTGTTGAGCCAAAAACGTGCATCCTGCCTTGGAGTTGGTGGCTGCGCCGCGATGCACTCCTCTGTGGGCAGGTTAAGTTATTTTAATAGTGCGTTTTTCAACTTGTCGATGAATTGAACGCAAGTGAAAGTTTAGTCTAAGGCTGGCATTGAAACTTTCCCGGCATTTCTTGTAGTTCTACCTTGATAAGAGTGGTACTAGCATAAATGAAGCCACGTTTTCGTCCTAGCACTAGCGAAGCCAAATACGAAACTCCACCTTGACGGCATGCCCTTGTGGATGATGTGCAGAGTTGCCAGCTTTCCGTCTAGGTATGATGAGAAATTCCGTGGCCAGAACATAACACTTGTTACACTTGTGCATGGTTTCGAGTGTCTTCGAATGCGAAGGAGACACCTGCTTAACCAAGTAACTCCTCCGTATGACGGTGATGACAGTGAACAGCACTACGCTTGAAGAGGACATATGGCGACGAGGTAGGGTTTCCCATCATGTAGAAGCCAGTTAACTGTGCGATAACAACTTCATTCATTTTATTCATTTTCTCCTTTGTCTGAGGGTAACTGCTACTCGATAGCCAGCTAACGCCTGCGCCCATGTCAAGACTACTCACCTTTCTCGGTTGAAACTGAATGTAGAAAAGATAATTTGTCGTAATTTTGTCGGTGTATTTTCGGTTCAATCCGAAAAGTCCCAACCCTACTTATGAAAGATGCCGTAGTGGAAGGCATCGGATTAATTTTGACCATCTGAGTATTTTGAAGTTACAGTCTACTGACATTTTTCGACCATATTTACTTTTTTGCACGATTCGCAAGGTTATTCACCAAATAAACGAATGCCTGCCTGTGGCGCTGAGAAACACGAAAGAACAATTTGAAATCCAATTTTTCCATATCGTAGCCCCGATTTCTTGTATGAGACAGCATATGCAAACCCTGGTGATGGGGGCACGATATACAAGGTGTTTCACCTAAGACTTTACACGCTTTTTAAAAATAGGCTTTTTGAGTTAAAAGAGCTCTTTTTTTCAGCATAGCATTGTCAGTCGTATAGTACATCAAAATACAGCTGAGACGTGCTTACTAGCAGGCTGGTTAACTAATATTAAATACTTAACTTTTTAACTATTAGTATTAGGTTCTTTAATTATTGAGAGGCGTGTAGCCCACCGTAAGTAATATTTCGAGTTAAGAATTTAGAAAACGCGGTTACTCTCGCCGCTGTAGTCCAACAAATTTTGGCAATTTGGACGAGTTACATGCACTGGAGAGGTTGTTCCGCCTGCATGCTTCTCGAATGCGCATGTATTTTGACCCGATGTCGTTGGCCCACAGCGCCAAGGGTAACTGCGTTTTCAAAATTCTATAAACTACTATACGCCTGTATATACTTAAGGAGCCTAACAGTAATAGTTAAAAAATTAACTATTAAATATTAGTTAACCAGCCTGCTAGTTAGCATGTCTTAGCTGTATTCTGTTGTACTACACACCTGACAATGCTACGTCGAAAAAGTTCTGTACTAACTCAAAAACCCTATCTTTAAAAATTGTGTAAAGTCTTAGGTGAAACACCCTGTATAGTCAGTCTGTGCAACTCTATAGACATGATGACTGCCGCGCCTCCTAGGTGGCATGCAGAGGCAGTAATGAACGTGACGTTAACTGGGATTCGTGGGTTTTTTAAAACTGCAGCTGAGAGCACTATAGTAGTTTGAAAATGCAATAAATAAAACAAAACTCGCTATCAAATACCAGCAACCTCTTTTGCCGGTAGCAGCGCTGTCGACTGCAGCGCCATTGGCAGCATAGCGGCAGTCTGCCTTTCTGAAAAACATTACAAGAGATGACGAGAAAGTATGGTTAAACCGTGCAAGAAAAGGTGACTAGCTGGAAGGAAAAAAATTAAGGTGTCTGAAGTTTTTAACGCTATGTATTCCTATTCATAGGCTGTAGAACATATCAAGTACAAGAGCCATTGCTGGAGTACTTTGAGAGCTGCGAAGGTTTATCACAGCACGGCGGTACCTTTGGCTCTAGCTTGACTTTCATTGCTAATTTAAAATATAAATTCGTCCCAAAGTCGCGAGTTCTGCTCCCGCTGTAGTCATCATAGGTAAATATTCACGAGAATATGTCGATATATTTTTTTTTTTTGCTCTCTAACGTACATTGACATCACACTGCGCACGGGCGTTTTACAGCGATAGCTGTTAGTGCGACGTTCCTCGGTTTGGCGCAGCCACTCGTCCGCACTGACCGCAGAGAGGACGAAGGCGCGCATGGGGATAGTGCCAGGCGCGCGCAAACGCGAGTCTTCCCGTCTCTCTTCGCCCCTGTGGGGACACCCTTGAGTGACTGCTTCAGACGCCACGGAAATACGGGGCCCTGTTAACGCACAAGCGCATTGCGCCGGACGAGAGAACGCGAACGGAAGTGCATAGTCCGCAAAGACTTAGCTCGTCGTGCAGCCGAAGCCGGAAGCTGCAGTGTAGCTTGGCGGCCATAGATGCAGTTGAGAGGAAGCGTCCTGTTCGGGACGCTGCACGTCAGCGGTAGGCCAGGGTTCGGAAACGTGCGGCGGGTGCAATAGATGAATGCGATCGGAACGCTGGTCGCAAACGCGCTGCGCGACAAGATCCCGCAGATCTCGGGATACAAATGTAACTTCGTGTCGCCGACACTGAGGCAAAGAAACGTAGCCGCGAATACTGAGTGACACATGCAACCGTAGAAATCACTGAAATTCACGTTACCCGCAAGTGGTAACTGTCCCGTGACGTTTTTTGTTGTTGCATTTCCTGTCCATTGAAATGCGGCCACCGCGGCCGGGAGTCGATACCACACCTTAATTTTTAATACCACGATAATTTTCGTTTCCGCTTTTTCGGTGTGCAGTGGTACAGCAAGAACATTCTTAAAGCCATCAGATACTGCTTGCAGTCAGGAATAGCGAAGAGGGGCACGTTAATATGTTTTTTTTTTTAGAAAAACGACAACAATATTTCAAAATTGATGACACAGAGGATTGTTGCTTTTTGTACTATTTTTATTACAGCTTTTGTTGACGACAGAAAATTTATTCCGGAATCTTCCATGCAAAGCGGAAGAAGTGCTGTTTGTTATTCCTGCTCGGTGTCTGCGTGCCCTGGCCAGCCGAAAAAAAATAAATGCATTGAATTGTTTTGAAAATAAGAGATATAGCACCAATGTTACGAGAAATAGTTGTCGGTACGTTCCTACGTTCAGGACCTCGTGAACGATTAACAACTTCTCATGGCTCTTTCTGTAATTTTTTTTTTGATGCCATGAAGCTTGCATGCAGATACTTAAGCCCCTCTGACCGGAGCAGGGCGTATGCTGAGACTCTCATGGCATTTTCCGGGCGTTCTACTGCTGAGAGCAGAAGGTCGGAGGTTTGATATTATGTAGCGACAGCTATGCTGCGATGGAGGCGAAATGCGAAAACGCCTGTATGCTGAGATTTCACCGCACGTTAAAGAACCCGAGGTGGTCGAAATTAATGCGGAGTTCTTCACTACGGCTTTCCTTGTTGCCCATAGCATAGCTTTCACAGGTCACGAAGAGAGGGAGAGGGTAAATGTTAATTCGTCGACAAAAGTGTGGCGGGAGTCTGTGAGGGTGCAGCCTCTTCAGGTGGCCTTGAGCCTTTGGCGTTCGGCGACCTCGATGGCTCTGCCCACGACCGGCAGTTGAACGCCCAGGTCGGAGCCAAGTAACGCGGTCTCCCATTGTTCCGGGTTTCGATAGCTGCAGGCCCTCCTTCAGAAAGTCCTTGGGGCACCCATGCAGGGTGGCCACACAGCTTATAGGAAGGGGTGTATTCGCCCTTATATATTACGGAGCATATATAGGGGTTAGGGAAGGTCACGAAATTTCCCCAGAAGTTGCATAAGGATAGCGCAGACTGTTAGACCATTTGGTGAATGATCATTGACATAGGAGAGAAACACAGACAAGTGTCTGTGTTTTTGTTCTAAGCTCCATGTGTTCTGCGCAAAAATCTCCGTGCAGTGGTCATTGAAATGAATTTGCTTTAAACGATTGCATAAGGAACAGAACGAGACACTATGAGACGTGCAGCGTGGACAAGAGAGGATCAACCTGCATTTCTGTCGGAAAGGAAGCATTGCACAGGCCGATAGATAATGTTTGGATGGCCACGAAGAAAGATGTTAGTTTGGTTAAGCCAGTAGTGGAATGCTGTGCTGCTTATTGATTCATTTTTCGCAAGGAAAGTTGCCATTTAAACACCGGTTCTGCGCTCTCACAGTGCTCTTTTAGGTTGTTTTCATACGAGAGTGAGAAGTCGGTTATATCTGAAGCCATATGTGCATCGAATGGTGCCGATCGCTTTTTAAATGGGACGCTGCGAGGACTGATCGATGCGGCGTCACGGAGAGTTCAATCTGGGCAGCGTCTAAATTCTCCCATAGCGGTACGTAGAAGTTTCACGACTAGTAGTAAGTAAATTGTCAAAAAACGTTGGCGAAGCTTTGTGAATGAGGAATACCTTATTTCGATTTATTGATCTTAGCTGCGACTTCAGGATATTAGTGCGAGAAGAAACTGGCGCATACTAACAATGTTCCTTTCGCCCTTCATCCTCAAGGAACATATTGCAAGCTGCGGCAGTAAACAGTTATCATTTATGTGAGCATAAATGTGAGCAGTAAATATATGTGATGCAAGAACGAACAAACGAAGTCATAAGCAAACTATGAATTTGACCGCACACTACGCCATGCGTGTGAAAGCTGATGGAGTGTGCAAGGAATATTGGAAGCACGAAATTAGCTGTTCCTCTTCGAAGTCCATAATGCGAAGATAATTTCGAAACAGTAGTTTTTCGTCTTTCTTAGAACACGAAGAATTTTCAGTGCTAGGTTTAACTTTGTTTAGCAGCTTGCATGCAGCTCACGCCTGTACTCTGCATAAAGAGCCCCTCATTTTATTTCTGACCTTGAAAGCTTATGAGGCAGTTTAAGTCTTTTGCGGCATAAACATCGGCCATGGCTTTTTGCTAGAAGTAAATGTGTTCACAACATGCTTTAGCACATCTATGCTCCTTATTGCAAAAGAAACTGACTTGCTCAGCTTTGTGCGCTATCAAACTGACACATTTGATTCGCGTTGTAGGCGCCATTCATTCATTCATTCATTCATTCATTCATTCATTCATTCATTCATTCATTCATTCATTCATTCATTCATTCATTCATTCATTCATTCAAAAGCCTACAGTGCCAAAATTAGGCATTATTGAAGGGGGGGGGGGACAGAAATAACATAACAGGCAGCATATCTGCAGTTACAGGTAGTTCATAAATATGTATATTTTTTGGTGCACAAGGATCCCTTCTCAGCTAATGACTTTAGCCCGCCAGATATTAATATATTTAGAACGACGGTAACAACTCGCCCTCCGATAAAGCTTCGCAAACTCGATATCGTTCACGGTCGGCATTTATTGAGTAGTTGCACGCCTCTGCTGTGGTACTCTGCGATGCATGGAAATCATGTGCCCAACATAGAGTGCTTTGAAGCGACGGTTTCATTTAGCCCTTTCGTTGCAGCCGCAAGTTTACCACAGTTGCTACGCATGCGCAAGGAGGGCTCATAACGCGCTTGCCTACACCGTTATCGTGGCGCTCCCAGAGCATTGTGCGCGAACTGCGACAGCCATGACGTCAAGCAAAGCATAAATGCCGCTTTTCGCTTCTATATCCAGGCTTAACCAGAGCTAAGCCACTCCCAATTTTTTGCTAGCGGTTTGTAATAATAAATTGCGGTTTTCTAGTGCAGCAGCCGTAAAAGGCTGTCACGCCCCAAACGCGACTCCACCGGTTTGCTTTATGCCATGTGAAGCCCCGTTTGACGATTCTACGTGCTCTCTGCTCGCAGGGGAGCTTCTCTACCAGCTGGAGGACTCGCAGCCAATGTTTGTCATCACCGAGACGGAGCACGTGGCCAAAGTGGAAGAGTGTAGGGAATCTGTGGCCAGCATCCAGGCAGGTCTTCTTTCTCCCTTCAGCGCACTAGTGTGGTCAGTCAGTTCTTGGTCAGGTTAGTAAGGAGACGAAGATCATGTCGTGCTCGTTTTTAACGCATAAATGCATTTAACGGCTACATTTTCGCCTTTCTTTTTCCGAAAATTTTTGTATGTCTGTTTGTCCGCACTTTTTAGGCACCAGTATGGTTGGAGGCAACGCACAATGCTGAGGCTGTTTGCATCAGCGAGGAGCCGACAGCTATGCTGCTGCTTTCAAATGGCATGCAGGCTGGAGAAGCTTACGCAAATGACACCTGCTTTTGTAATAGCTTGCAATAAGTGCGACATGAACAACAGCGTTGACCAAAAAATGGTGCTATTTCGTACGCAGCGAAGCACAAAAAGGATTCAGATTTATATAAAATACACCGTACGAAAGAGAAATCTTATCCTTTATGAATGCACGACGTCCTCGATAGATGACCAAACAGACTCCTTATATTGTTCCTGTTGTTATATTGTTCCTTATATTGTTCGTTGTATATGCATAAGATCAAAGCATTGAACAACATGCATGAAAGCCTGCAGTTAGATAAGCGTAGCACGGATTAGACCGCAATTCGTTTTTTTTTTTTGTTTTTTTTGCGAGAAGAATAGGGTGTTTGTAAGCTACGGGCACTTATAGCAACCAGCTGAGCAGTTTGATGCTTTTCCGTGCGCCTCTTTTTTTGTTTTGCCGTACAGATGGCGCCGACCTTGAAGGATAGGAGGTTAAGACTTTTCGGATTTCCAACGAAAGCCTTCTTCACTCTCCGTTTCGTATGGTTGACCATGCGCCATTCGCAGTTTGATGAAGTAAATGGAGGGACGAAATCTCGCCTGACCTGATGTGGAAAAAATTTTTGAGTCGGGTTCTTGCTTCTTTCTAACACCGATCCAATTGGTGATGGAACAGAGCAGAACGACGGCACAGGACACGAGACAGGCGCTGACTTACAAGGAGTTGTAAGTCAGCGCCTGTCCCCTGTCCTGGCTTGTTGTTCTGCGCTGTTCCATAATAAATGAATAACTCACACGCCCAAGCTGCTGCCCTGAATAGTCCAACACCCTAGCGGACGAGATTTCGTGGGGCCTTGGACTTCACCTCTTATGGCGGCGCAGGAGTACATGTTTCTTATTAGTAAACAATCAGTTTGAGTCGGAGCTAACTCGTCCGTTCTTAATGCGACATTCGAGATCTCGTTCCCGAGAATAGCTGGAGTCCGTCGTTCCATGTCACGAGAAAACACGTGTCCCACCTGCCTACCAGGTTGTGGGCAACGTGTCCACCATGGCAGGTGTAAATAAAATTAATTCAAATAAATTAATGCCACTGCCACCTACCCACCTTGGCAAAAATAAGCCTTACGGTTGCTCGGGAACAGCAACCTGGGTCTTGCAAGCCCCACCGGTGGCTGTGTTTGAAACAGCCCCCTGCCGGGGCAGTACCGCATTGCTTAACTATAGCACCACTGAGGCAGTAGTGGTATAAGGACTCCTCAAGATAATCAAGGGGCTGAGCAACATAAACATGGACGTGAAGAGCACAAGGACTATACCTGTCATTGTGCTCTTCACGTCCATGTCTTCGTTGCGCAGTCACTTACTTAACGATGTACGGCCGACTTGCCCAACAATGTATACTCTTGAACTCCCCACGATCTGAGTTCTATGAAATAGAAAATTACTTTCGCAGGAGGGATCTCTAATTTTATCGCTTTGTACTTTTAAGGGGAAGTTGAAGGAATCATGAAATGGGTATTTGCTGAGGTTAGGAAAAGAGCACGAGTGATCGACATTTTATCACTCGTCTCCACAGCGCAAACATTTTTAAGCTTGCTTTATTAATACCGAAGATATCGGTGATTAAAAATGATGTTCCGCCTCAGCCCTTCAGCTCACTCATGTCGACACTCCAGGAGAAAAAAAAATAAAATAAAACAGGCTGAGAGTGCATCCCTCCGTGCCCCATCTAGTCCCATCCCGCACACGACACCTGGGCACACCCAATGAGAAGGCTCGCCCAAATTGCCTGCTAGCGTCATCGGGGCAGAGGCGGCTAAGAACTCGCGGTGAGGTGTAGCCCTAATCAGTTGCCAGCTTCTGTGAGAAGCAATTTTTTTAAAATTATTTGTAAATTATATGACCCCCCCCCCCTCTACAGATCTGTGGCACTAGAATACAACCATCAACATTATTTCATGGTCCTTTAAGCATCGTCCAACTTTTGTTCTTTTGTTCTTGTCTAATTTCAATTAGCTGTTTTATATAACGAGAATGTTTTGCTGATGTTTCACCTTTCTGCAACCCCAGCTACCTAGTGTGCGGCTAATTACCGCGTTCTAATCAACAAGACGAACAATTTCTGTGCACGTGTACGCATGCCGACGGCATTAAGATGTAGCCACACACATAAGTTCGAGCTTGACGCAGATGGGCCGTTTTTAGGCCAGTGCGGCTCGCAGATGTACCTCGTTACATCTGGAGAAGGTACGTCCCTCCTCCCTCCATCCGGCGCTCCTCTTGCTGCAAGACGAGAAAAGTACGTGAGGCGTTTAATACCGCTGGTATAGAGACAGCGTCAATGCGAAGCCTTAAGAGAACTTTTTGTTGAGGTTAGTTAGTAATTGATCACTGTAATTTAAAGGCGCCAAAAACCCGCCTTTTTGTCTTATGTGTGTGTGTGTGTGTGGGGGGGGGGGCGGGGTTGGCACCTTTAAATTACAATATGAAGCTGATCGCTTCCATGTAGGCCGGTCAAAACAAATGTTTTTGTTTTTCTGGTATCGCGATCCTCATTCTGTGAAATAACTGGCGTTGAAGGTATACAGAGACGAAATAGCCAGCTGTACTTGGGTATTTTGTTCGCTTTCCTTGTGTATATGAACTACGGAAGAGCACTGAGAGCAAGTTTGCTTCAGAGTGATCACCTCTTCATATTGATAGCGACTGTATGCCGCAAGGGGCGACATCTCAAGTTATGCGCATGCGGCCTCGTTTCGCGAGCAGGACGTGTTCCTTTTCGACGAGAGCAGCGACTACACCACGCTGGAGGAACTCCTGGAGGAAGGCCGCGCCGCCGGCGCACTGGACGAGCGGCCCCCGCGCACCGACCCCCGGGACACGCCGATCACCGTGCTCTACTCGAGCGGCACCACGGGGCTGCCCAAGGGCGTCGTCTCCTCGCACTTCAACTTCGTCAGCCAGATTAGGCAGAGCGGGTGAGCGCCACCGCCGTCGCAAGAAGCAGACAGGCGGCAACGGCGGCCGCAGTCAGCCATGTTCTTCGGCTAGCACGCAAACAGTGCGTACTTCGCGCAGCAAATCCTAGACATCGGTATAAGCGCGAGGGTTGTCTTTTAGATTTTCCCGTTTTCGCGGTTTTCACTGTTCACAAGCTAACTGGGCAGAGGTGCGTTTTGGGCTGTGTCCGGTGCTTAAAATCTGGCTCTATCAAAGGCGGGTCTCTCGTGATTCAAGCACAGGTGGAGAGAGAAATAAAGAGGAAGAGAGAGAGAAAGTGGCTGGCAGCTTGTTTTACACATCATTTTGTACAAAGGGGAAATCATTTTTTAACGTCCTTGTTTGCTCAATTTATGACACAGACCTGAAAAAAGCGATCCCCACGCTCTGCAATTGTGCTCGCTGTTGTTGCGTTGCCTTGGAGCTGAGTGGCCAAGCTCTGGACTGACTTGCGGTGTGAGGGCATGGGTTTCCCTTTTTCTTCCAGTGCTTGGCCTTTTATTTTTCTCCGTCTCCAGTTTTAGAAAACGTGTTAACGATTCTTAGTAAAAATCACGGCGAAATTTTGCGAAACGATGGAGAAGAAATGTTCCGACCACCACAAACAATGCGAATAAAAAATGGTTGCCTGCTTCGGAATCTTGCAGTCCCTACATCCTACCATGGGAGGTCTGCATTCCTTATCAGTACTGATGGGGGTTCTGAGACAACCTATAGTTTCTCGTCACTTGGTGAGAGGCATTCTACGTGTTACAGTCCGAGAGGTTGATTCGCACTCAGTTACTGTAAAGCACGTGCACATGGTTCTTTAATTTTCCCGATACTGTTCTGGACTGTAACTAGCACTGTGCTAGCGCAGCTGGAACTTACTGAGGCCTCTACTCGAAGCGGTAGTTTCTGGGTCGTTTTCAGAGCAACTGACCCTCATGGCAGCTTGCCTACGGCTACAGAACTAGAAGAATACGCAATAGTTTGTGAAGCGGGTGGTTTCTCGCTGGATGGAATATCCGCCTTTCGTGGTGCGCCTCCAATGCTTGGTCCTTTACTGAGATAGAGCGGGGTCAACCTTGCGTCGCAGACTTGAATTATTCGCGTTCAGAGGCAAAGAGGCCTCGACTGACCTGGAATAACATGTCAACGCTGGTGACGCAGGCCCGACGGCGAGCAGATCATGCACTACACAGACGTGATCGCTCAGTGGATGCCGTGCACGCACCTGTCGGGAGTGTTTTTCACGCTGATATCGCTGTCCGAAGGCGCCACTGTGCTTCTCCTGCCGGGATTCCGCATCGAGCTGCTGCTTACGTCCATCCAGAGGTACCAGGTGAGCGTTGGAGCAATTCCCGTTCTCCGGTTTTCGTTGCTGCTCGTTACTGTCAGGTTTGCCTATTTTCTGAATTGAGTAGCAATTATTTTGGTATTTTAGAATCTTGATGCGATTAGAGAAGAAGAGAATAAGCCGCAACTGAGGTAGACTTTAAAGGAATGCGTGACAAGGAGCACCTTACAGAGCGACGGACTGCAGAGTAATTCCAGCAGAGTAATTCCCATGCGAATGACGACGTTGGCCATCCACTTTCATCACACTAGTATAGAGTGGAGTATAAGGTGGCGTGATAAGCGGTATCATTTGCACTACGATTTTTGGTCTTCTTGAAGTCAAATACGGTGGAGACTGTATATGGCCCTGCGATTTTCTCGCACCACACAAGGAAACAGCAACAAAGCATGACCTCTGAAACTAGCTAAACATGGAGCAATAAAAAATGTAATAGCATGCAGAATCTCACGTCGTTAGAAGGCTTTTTTTTTCAGCTTCTAAAGCAGTCTGATGCGTATTGCGCGTACACCTTCACTTTTCTGTTCATTTGTTGTGATTAGGTTCGGCAGGAGGTGAACGCAAACCGAAAGACACGCGACAGACTGGCCAGAACGCTGTGCTTTTTGTGTCCGCAGCCTCTTGGTCTTAACATCATTTCAACAGATTCTCTTCTGCTCTGCTACGTTCAATCAACCAGACGAGAGCTGAGCGCAATGATTTAACGCAGAATATGTTGCGTTGAGTTTTAACAGAAGTCAGCACATCGGCTTTCCGGCGGTTTCGCGTGTAACTGTGTTCCGCACATTTGGCCGCACTAAAGAAAGCAAACGCAGCCATTTTTGTTTCTGCCGACGAGATTCGGAAAGGGCAGCAGGCAGATGGCGCTGAAGACGGGCGGCGTGTGTGCGCAGGCCACCTTCCTGCCGCTGCTGCCGACGTTCGCGGTGATCGTGACGCAGTCGCCGCTGGTGGAGCGCACCAACGTGTCCAGCGTGCGCACGCTGGGCATTGGCGGCAGCGTCACACCCGACGTGGTCATCCGGGACCTGCAGCGCATATTCAACCTCGAGACTCTCTTCCACGGTGCGGTTGTCGAGCCCCACCTCACTGGTCTTGCTATTGATTTCGGCCGAAGATGGGCATGATATGGGATTGGGTGTGCGTTTGCTTTTAATGCGAAAGCATTGTATGGTTCATTGACAACGAGACCCGGCGTCGGCGTTGACCAGCAGCAGTGGTCAAATCCTAGATGACGTCACCGCGGTATCAAAATTTCTTCCGATAGTGCGAGGAATTGAACCCAAGGACCTCCAGATTGCGAGGCGAGCACGCAACCCATAGGCCACAAGACCACGCTGCTTCTTGGCGAACAAAGGTGAACCTAGTGTATGCGTTGCCTTAAGACTGTATGCTAATGAGTAGGCTTGTCATTAGAAAGGAGGTAAAATAATTTAAAAAATTAAAAGTAATTTAGAAAGAAAATTAAATATAAAAATGCTTTCCCATTCAAAGCATGTAAGTAGTCTTAAGTGCCCTCCGCAATTTATTTCCTGTCCACTAATGCGGAGAGCTTGTGTATGCTATCGTGACACCAGCACATGGCACCTTTTGTGTTTAAAAAGTTTGGAGAGTTGGGCGAGTTGGTTCATGATCACAAGGGACAAAACCAGCGGAAGGAATGCGAAGCACAATGGAGTAGAACTGAGGACATGCTATAGGACATCATTTACCTATACCAGATGCGCTTCTTACCTAACTCCATAGCACAGCCTCGTACAGCTATACCTGCAAAAAAAGAAGGCAAAATAATGTTTGGGCTAGTCATCAGCATATTTAGTGATGTGCAGCGCGAGTGAAACGGCTGACGAGAAGAACGAATGCTGCAGCGCGTGCCTTTTGGGATGTGCACAGCCCTAGAGAAATGGTTGACGAGAAAGAAGAACAGAGGGCAAGCGCTGTTAGAAGTCAACTGCACCAAGCATCACGAATAAAAGCCCATTAAAGCATATTACATTACTTGATGCAATACGGGGAGCGCTGCCAACTGTTCACTGAAAAAAATGCACAGGAGCAACCCCAAAGTGTTTTCTGTGGGTTGGCCATGTGTATTTGTGCGCACTGTACGTCGTGAACGTTTCAAATGGCGCCCCGGGAGGGTTGGCCAAGTTTGATGTCGTGCAATTCATACCTCGTGCATGTAGGCAAACAAACTCGTTTTGTGCATGACGAACACCTGCTATGTTCTTTTTGAAGCATGGCGAATCTTCTGAGCTGCATGATGATGTAATTGAGTTGCCGCATTCCAGTGATATGCTAAGTGATCAGAGTGCTCTGTCAGCGGTAACAGCTGCATCGCCCAAGCCACGGCGTAACACCCGCATTCGGAGGCCTCCAGACCGGCTGACGTATGGCCGGCTCTGATCTTGTTTAGGCAGGTGTGTTGCATTATATTACGCAGAAGCGTTGCGAGGCAAACGCGGGCAACGCTTCCAGGAGAGAATACTGATTAGTATAGCCAAGGTTCCTGTATTCGTGCATCTACCCACGGATGCGACTAGTGTTTATGTTACCGCTGCGCATGACTCGACCGCGTTGCGGTGCCGGCAGCCGCGATTGCGATGTGATGAGCCCCGTGTTTGCTCATGTGATTGTTATCGCATATGATTGGAAGGAGCGCTGTTCCTGGTGTGTGAGAGTTGTTGGAATATTGTTGTCGAAGTAAACGGTTGAAATACGCCAGCGTATTCATTTTTAACACATACCTTTTGGAGGCACTAATGTGAACCAACTGAACACCGTCGGCACCCATCAGGTAATATAGCCGCGCTCTCGCTCCTATTCGATCCAAACATAACTAAGTAAAGTGATCACTGCAAATTCGGCTGCCTGGGGAAGGTTTCCACCTATTCCTTCTTAAATAATTTATCCCCTATTGGTGGTATAACTTGAGCTTAGAGCGTGGGAATGCGCATCACAATTAAGCGCAGCGTTGGTGACAATAGCGCACAGCACGACACAGAGCTGAGGACAGGAGGCTCTGTATACGTGTTGTGTGGCGACATTCTGTCGTCTGCTCGCATTGTCCCATTGAGATGAAAAGGACCTGTCTTTTTTAAACGTCTTTCCAGGAGACTTAGCTGGTCTCGTCATGCACTTGACAGCGCAACAGATAGGCACTGTCGTGGAAAAAGACAAGAACGACAAAAAGACAAAATTCCAAGTGAGAAACGCCAACTGAAACTGAAAAACCATGCTGATGTCCCATTTCGTGCACTGCCGAAGGCTGACTTCCGGGTCGAGGTCGCTTACTTCCGGTGGCTTCACCTTCGGGCGTCCGATGCGCCATCCAGCCTAGTGGAAATCATTCGATCGAACCAAAGCACTGATCGTCCAAAGGCGGCTCCTGCTCCTCTGCACCGCAGAGCCGAACAGAGGAATTGGTCATGATAAGCTTGGTCATGATAAGCCTGGTCATGATAAGCTTGACAAGTTTGGTTGACAGGCTACCACTAGTGGCATAGCAGTCGTTGGCTGCGCCTGAGATGTTCGATGATCACTTACCTTGACGTGAGGGGGGATAATGAGCTCTTCGCTGTAAAGCAGAGAGAGAGACAGAGTCTTTCATCTTGGGATAACTAGCGGAGAAGCTGCCATGACACCACTGCAGCTGCTCTTGACTCAACGCATCCGCGGCACCCTGGATGGGGAGTGGTAGTCCTTTAGCAGCGCCCGCACGTCGCAGGCTTACCATCTGAATCTTGACATCGATGTGCGTCTCAGGGCTCTTCCTTTCTGCTCGCTTGGCCTCGCAGTTCACGAGCCACAGCAATAGCCAACACCAAAATCCGCGCACCAAAACACGCAACACAGGTGCGCTTAGCTGTGTCTCAACTGGAGAACAAATGTCGCGCGTCGTATTGCAGATGTGCTCAGCATTCTTTTATGTCGCAGAGGAGGAACGCATCACACAAAAAGAAAAAAACATATGATCTACAATAACCTGTGAGAGTGCCTCGCCCCTTTTGATCATTTATCGGTGTTATCCACGCAGTGTATGGCATGACCGAGATGAGCGGGATGGTCAGCATAACGCCGTCGCATCAGGTCACCTCGGACACTGTCGGCTACCCAATGCCGCTCACAGAAGTGAAGGTACGTATGTTCAATCAATCAATCAATCAATCAATCAATCAATCAATCAATCAATCAATCAATCAATCAATCAATCAATCAATCAATCAATCAATCAATCAATCAATCAATCAATCAATCAATCAATCAATCAATCAATCAATCAATCAATCAATCAATCAATCAATCAATCAATCGCCAAACCCATGAACGAATGAATAAATCAGTCAACCAATCAATCAGTGTTGATTGACTGCATGCAATTTTGAAAGCTTTCAACCTTAGTTACAAGTAAAAATAATTCGCTTCATCCCTGTGATGTCCTGCGTATCACGCACTGAAAAATTGAAGATTGGTTTTGAGGAAAGAAAACGGTGCAGTAACAGTCCCACATAACTCGGTGGACACCTGAACCGCGCCGTAAGGGAAGGGGTAAAGGTGGTAGTGAAATAAGAAAGAAAGAAAGAAAGAGGTGGTCGGGTTCGAATCCGGGTACTCCGGATCAGTAGCAGAGCGCCCTAACCACTGACCAACCACGGCGGGTAGCACGCACTGATACCTTTTATTTATTTCGAGTGCGCAAAAGAATATCAAATCCTCGCGCGCGGTGTAGTGCCAAAGCGTGTCGCAGTATCAAACTATTTGTGCGCTGTCAGTTCAGAACTTCAATTCCAAATTTTCATGTTCTGAGCATTATAGGGAGATGTACACCATATTGATGAACTTCCCGAGAACAGAAAATTTTGAAAATGCACATCACATGCGAGACAAGGCACAGACACTTTAAGGAACACAGTATATGTAACAAGGAACCCAGACGATTTTTGGTAAGGTGCACAGAATCAAATCAATTATTTTGTTTATACATACTCGAAGTTGCAGCTGGTGTAAGCGAATTAGGGACCTTTGTCAAACCATCCCGCAGGTAAGAGCGATTCATGGCTCTTTCTCCCCCCTGACTCAAGAAATCGTGACAGCCTAATACCAAGGAGCCGCGGTCAATCACGTTCTGTTGTAACTCGTGAAACGATTTCAGAATTCCGCTCCTACTTCACCAGCGCCGGCTGTAGCTTCCACTTCGCTGCCGAAAAGTTCTGAGGCAGAATGTAGGCACGACAGAAACGAAGTGAGGACGCTTAATCACTTATTGAGTCAAGAAAGTAACATGCAACCTACGTACTATACAGTCAGGCAGTTTCTGTCAGTGTTATAAATGCTTCGGTTTTCGTTCGACATGCCTTTCAACCTGTTCTCGTTAGTTAAAAGTTCCTACACAGAATATTTTGTATTTTCGTCTCCCCATTCAGTACTGAGCCAGCAACGTTTGTTGTTTTATAAGCTATATAATGAACTCAAAAACCATAAGAAGTGTGTCCTACATGAAAAAAAAAAAAGTATTGAGGGTAAGAATCTTTGGTGCATTGAGATAAAAACAACATTTCTCTGTCCTTAGTTCTCTAATGCAGATGAGACTACATTTTAGTATCTTTATTGTTGTATAGTTGCAGTTACCGTGGCTATAATGGGTGAAGAAAAGGAGAAAGCAAGCCCAGAAAATCTGGGCAAACGATTCTTGTTTGTACGGCTGTCATCACGTGCTGCATGGCGCTGAGCATCAAAAATCCCGCGGGAATTTGGAATGTTTGGTACACCCCATGGATTTCCTATGGCCGTCAAAACTCTTCGGTGCGAGCGCAAGAAGCATTTCATAAGCCAGATTCTGCAGCACGCACGGCGAGTAAGCCATCAGTATGAACATTTTCGGTCGCCATTTAAAGGGAGACTTTGGTCGTCTCTCAATTACCACAGAAAATACTGCCATTCAGTTACGCGGTGCTCGCTGTTGGCTGCCGACACACGAAGTCAGTTGGTGACATCCAGGAAAGCTGGCATGAGCGCCTTGCATGAAGTCCACAGAAGATTGTAAAGACATAATCTGCGAGTGCGCCCTCGTCACCAGCGGGATTAAGTGATACAGTGACTAAGTCACTAGGATAACAAAATTACTCAGCATGACTGTTTATTTTAGAACGACAGGAAAAAGTGTGACGCATTAAATGCTAGCATCCTTTCAAAGGTACGTGGTAAATCAAGCCAGCATAATGCAGTGACTAGCAGCCTGGCAGCCCAGTCGTAGAGAACGAAAAAAAGAAAAATCCTGGTTCCTTTCTGTATCCTGCAAAGGTATAGGGACTTAGGCAGTGCATGCTCCGCTACACACATATACATATACTGTCATACTGCTGAAACACACACTCCGGCACTATGCAAAATTTATTACTCTACTTAAGAGTTACATAATAATTGAACTGTGCTGTTAAATTTCGGCAGTCTACACTACATATGTAGGTCGTTTCCAAATATCCAATCTATCACGGTGCGATTGGTCGCTACCACCACGGCAGCGTCTTCTACGGCAGTCAACCGCTGCGGACAAGGACGCGGATGAAATTCGACCTTCCATCTGCTACGTCGTTCGCGCGCTGACCATAAAGACACCGGACTAACTCACGACGCTGGAGGTAAAATGCAAAAGAGGCCCGTCTGGTTCGCGAAGTCAGTGCAGAATAAAGGACCCCAGGGAGGCAAGATTATTAGCAGCGACCCTCCACTATACGGCGTATCTTTCTTCCCTTTTTTTTTCACTTTTCTGCTTCAGTCCTTCCTTGGCTGCTGAGACAGAGTACGCGGGATAAATCTTGTCGACGGGCCCACTGTGGTCGCGTTTCGATGAATGCGAAGTGCAAAAGGCTTCCGTGGGCTGTGCAATACCAGTGCGCGTTATACAAAGCGCAAGATGGCCGAAAGTATTCGACAGCCCTCCACTGTGGCGCCTCTTGCTCTTTTCCATATTTCACTCCATCCTTCATCGCTTCCCTCACGGCGCAGTTCAGGTGTACCTCGAGAAGTGTGTCTGTAATTGCTCCTTTCGTTTGGCTCAAACATTTTTCTTTTTCATTTTTCTACCCCGACGCGATTGAAGTTTGCACCAAGAGCGAGACAAGTATACGTCACCTTTCCTCTATGGCAGTTCTCTTAGTTTTCCCTCTTCAGGTCTTTCCCTTTCTCATGTCTCAGATGTTGTTCCGCGCACGCACATGCGTCCATCGGATTTCCTCGCTGATAAAGACTATCACTCTAAAAAAAAAAGTGAAATTTGCGAAACACCTTCGCTGACATCAGTGGCGCCTCCTCAAGCCGCTTGATATATCGCCCTGCTATGGCAGCAAGCACCAGCGCTGTCCGCTTTCTTGTTCAGTGAAAAAGAGGCGATGAGGCGTTTAAAGGACCCATTTGCTAATGACCCGTTTGCTTTCATTTTTTTCCTTTCTTGCTTGTGAACGCCGCAGTTTTCAAAGAAATCCGATGCCGTCGGGTCAAAAACGCGTGTTTTGAGAAGGCCGAAGCGCATTTTCCATGCAACACGGTAATACGGAAACGTACTTAGTTGTGCCGACGAAATGGCTGCGTAGAAATGGACATTGTTTTTCAAAAGTGGACGACTACAGGTGTTGCTGTAACATTTGCCGATTGCCGATCGGTGGCTGTTTCAGTGGCACGCGAAATGGCCTAGGCACTTCTCGAAATCGTTGTCCGTGTCACGCATGATGCAGGTTTTAGATCTGGAAACTGGGAAACCACTGGCTGCTGAAAAAGACGGCGAGATACTGGTGCGCGGACCACAGCTTATGCTAGGATACCTGAACAAACCGGAGGCCACCGAGAACGCCATCGACGCGGACGGCTGGTACCGGACAGGTGGGTGACGAGGAAACACCTCAGCTGCGACACGTTGCTGAGCCACTCGAATTGTCGGTGGCCACAGAAGCGTTCCGTGATGGTGGCAAGCTATGCCAGAAGCCCAGTAGAAATTTTTCTCCACTTCGAACCACGAAGCTGCCCTCTCTCAACATTTCCAGTGTATAGCAGAGGGTCTGGCATTTCGTTTTGGCGGGTTTCAAGACGTTTTTGCGCGTGCTAACACGCCTCCCTCTCTTGCCTTTTATAACTACTAAAAAATAGTAAAAATTTCTCATCCTGGCGACAGTTAGCTGGCCTCTGCTATATTTTGCGTCTGCAGACGTTCCTGTTCAGGCTTACTCAGCTCGATCATTCAGAACTCTAGGAGACAAACAAGCGTTAAAAAGACGCAGACACCTATAGGTCGACGGACGGAACGAAATCTCGACAAGTGGCGTTTGTTGTGCCGACATTTGATCTTACGTCCTTGTATTCACAGAGCCGGCCAAAGTGTATCATCACCAAGCGATTAGACTAGCTCTTTCCTTAAAGTGATGTTCATTAATGGGAAGGCGTTTCCTGGGAAAAAATCCGGAAGCACAACAACGGAAAGGGACAAGGCGCTTACATGGAAGATTCCTTTGGTACGAGTGAGGTATTTCTCAACACAGGACGACGTCCGTAACTTACTTGATAATTTTCGCTATTGAAGGCACATATGTATGAGAGAAAAAGTTTATTTAGCATCTGTGACACCAAAAAGGGAGGTGCGCTCGTATGCGAGGCAACAATTTCGTCCACGCTTCCTAGCAAATTCGCGCATCGGCAGCTTCTTTCTCTCTATGCTTTCAGTGGAGATGTGATATTCCACTCGTAATTGCAGATATTCGTGTTTGGAGCCAGTTGCTTATTTTTAAAACGAGGGATCTTGATACCTTGTTATTAATTTAGCCGTATAGAGCGCTTGGTCTGGGATATGATTTGCTGTTCTGCGAATATAACTTCGATCAGTTCTTATCATATTCATGCCGGTAGATAGTTTACAGACTTGAAAGAAATTAAAATTCCTGAATAAAAAAATACGACCGAAGTCAAAGGCCTCCGAGCGCTGTTTGGTGGCATCCAACTAGGCATGGCCCAGTGTGGTTGACGGCAGCAGGAGTTTGAAATCTTACCTTCTGTGACGCTACACTGAGCTTCTCTGCACTTCTCCGGTGCTATGAGAAAAAGCCTAAAATTTAATCTCTCGATTACGTCACTATTTTAAATGATAGCGCAAAAACACTTGGCATGCTTTACCTACAGCCTATATAGATTTAAACTCTTCAATAGCGCGGAATTCTCAAAAAGTAGTGCAGTTGCCCTAGCACTTAATGAAAAAAAAAAAAAAAAAAACACCGGACGGATACCACTGTTTAACACGAGATTCAGAGGACAGTTGCTTGCGGTGGGGAATGTAAGACTGCTTAGTCGTTGTTATTCGTCTTGTTTTCTGGTATGGTGCACGTGACATCACTATGCTGTCACTGTGACGTCACTGTGTTGGGACCACTCAGCGTGACGCGTTGGGGTGACGTAATGCATGGCGTCACTGTATGCTGACCAATCAGCGTGAAGTGTTACGACAATGCCGCAGGACGGGGAAACGTGCCATAACAGCTGTCAAAGTGAAAGTTACAACCTAGGAGGCAGAACTCGTTCAAGACCCCTCGTAGATAGACAACGCCGCAAGAAGCGGAGCACTCGACGAGCGCATAGTAGCGAAGCGAGGGTTCCAGCGCTGCAAAAACTGGGACAAAAGTTTATGAGCAACGTTGCTCAAGGGTGCAGTGACTGGCGAATACATGGCGCGGAAGCCCCGTCGTTCGCGGGCTTTTGTGGCAGGCCAGTGCGCGCGCTCGAAGAGCTCCCCCGTGTGGTGCAGGCGACGTGGGCCACTACGACGCGCGGGGCCAGCTGTACATCGTGGACCGCGTCAAGGACCTGATCAAGTGCATGGACCAGCAGGTGGCACCCGCCGAGCTGGAGGAGCTGCTCATGCGGCACCCGATGGTGCGCCAGGCGGCCGTGGCGGGTGTCCCGCACCGGCAGATGGGCGAGGCACCCCGGGCCTTCGTCGTGCTCGCCGCCGAGGCGCAAGGGCTACCACCGCAGGAGGTGGCGCAGCAGCTCAGCCAGCTGGTAGCCGGTACGCGCCAGCCTAATACCACAAGGTCAAGACCCAAGGAAATACGTTACCGCTTCAGGTTTCTCGGCAGCGTGCGAAGTCGCCGCGCAGAGCGCTGTCTGATTTCGGAGGTCGTGATCGCAGTGTTACGTGCCACGCCCGGGAGCACTAAATAACGGCATATTGCATTTATGAATGCTTCCTCCTTGTTTCTTTGAGGCTGCCTTCCCTTGGGAGAATTTCACGGAGAAGTGTGGCCGCCAGAAGTCACTCATATGCTTTGTTGTTGTGGTCCGGTACTTTGGACGTTCACCTTGTCTAAACTCAAGTGCTACTTGGAGCAGAAGTGGATGGGGAATATCTTTGAAGCTCATTACTACTGCAAGGGGAAAAAAATATAACAGACTTCGTAAGCATTCTGCCGCCCGAAGTAAATGGGTGCCGCTGTGCACGCATCGGAGGTAACTTGTTTTTCAATATCGGGTTTATACCTTTCTCGGTGTTTTTTTTTTTTTTTTTCAGAGAGTTCAGCGCCCCACAAGCACCTCCATGGTGGCATACAATTCATGGAGGAACTACCAAAGTCGGAGTCAGGAAAATACTTACGCCGAAAGCTGAGGGATCAGTACATGCAGTCCGTTTCCTAACATCACGCGCAACCACTGGACGAGATTAATAAACTTTAGCTTCTCTCCCAAGTTCTCCATGCTACTGCGGTCTCCTGTCTTCTTGACTATTTTTCTTTTGGAAACTACAGAAAAAGTTCTTTCACTGACAGAGCTCATGGCTAATAAACTTGATATTAATATAACTAATTAATTTGGCATTGCCATTAGTACTGATATATGGAATATGGGGTTTAACGCCTTGCAGCTGCTCGTAAGTTATGGGTGACAGCTGTAGTGGAGAGCTCCGAGTTAATTTAGACAAACTGGGGTTCTTTAATGTACCCTGACATCGTACTCGACAGCACACGTGGTTTTTAGGCTGATTTATTTATTTCAAAACCCTCAGGGCCCGAGGACGTTACAGAGGGGGGTTGGGGTTACAATGCAGAAGAAAAAAACACATACAAAAGTACAACGTGCAGATTTGTTAACAATCACAATGGTGCAATTACAAAACACAGTCAATAAGTGCTGATTTGAAAGATGGTGGATACTCAATTGAGACAATGGAGGGGGGGGAAGGCGGTTGCATTCTGTGCAAGTTTAGAGTAAAAATGAGTTGAAAAGAACATTGGTGCGGCAACACGGAATGGCGACCTTAAACCGGTGATCAATGCGAGATGATACATAGGAAGGCTGAAAAGGAAGCTCGCTTTTCAGTGACGGGCAAAAAAAGAAAATTTTATGGAACAGGGACAGACGAGAAAGTTTCCTGCGTAGGGATAAATTTGGGAGCAGAAGATTGCATTTAATTAAGGCTACACTAGCTGTACGATGGTAGTTGGAGGTAATGAAACGAGCGGAATGGTTTTGCATAGATTCAGTCAGGTCAATTAACGTATGTTGAGCTGGATCCTATATTACCGACGCGTATTCAAGTTTAGGCCTTACTAGAGATGGATACATTATCTGTTTAAGATGTAAAGGCGCTTGAACGAAGTTGCGGCGTGAATAGCCAAGAGTACGGTTAGCAATGGCAATAATGAAATCGATATGCATGTTCCAGGAGAAGTTATTGGTTATGTGAACTCCAAGATATTTGTATGAGGATACTTGCTCCAATTTAGCGCTGCTAATAAAGTATCCGTAACAATCAGGGGTATTAGAAAGGCGCGAGATTCTCATTGCCTTACATTTGTTAGTATTTAAAGTCATTAACCATTTATCACATCAGTTATAGATACTGTTAAGGTCAGATTGAAGGAGACAGCAATCGTTTGGGCTTGTTATTTCTCGGTACAGAACGCAATCATCAATGAAATACGCAATGATGCATCTTCTGTCCAGGCACCTTGTTGCCGTCTTCAATAAGACATGATGGTAGACGGACGGTGCACATACTGCCAGTATGCACTTGCGCTATTCTTACGAAAAAAAAAAAAGCAAAGCTTTTAAAAACTGCAACAGCATATTTCACTGGGCCAATGCCCAAAACTCTTTAACCACGTTTTGCGCTGCAAATAAATTTAAAATATCTATGGGGATTCTTACCGGTCTCACCGGCTCTAAGCCGTCGCCGAATCTGCACCGAAGCTGCTCTCGCAGCACACTCGTATGCATGCACAGAACCACACTTTCAAGCGTGCAACACGCATACATCGTAGCCATACATTCTCGCCTAGACGCCGCGCCGAACAGGCTTCACTCTCTAAGCCATTTGAAATGAAATGAAATGAAATGTTTATTCGGCCATATTTACAATATGCTCCAGGGGAGAGGCAAAAGGAGGGAGACAAAGCTTGCCTCCTGACGAGGCCAACACCCCGTCCCACATTCCACTCTCCCCTATCCTCCTCTCTGCGGAGCACAACGCCGACCTGCACCACCACGACCTAGCCCTAGACAGTCGCGGTACAAACAGATGCCGCTGTAAAAGACAAGCGACGTAGTATGTATGGGATGGGGCGGGGCTTTGTGAAAGCGGTTGTTTCAGTGGAAATTGTTTTCGTTTTAAAGGTTACGTGTGGGGCGGGTGCAAAGCACCGAACACGATGCATAACGCGTCTTAACGAAAACATTCCGCTTAAACCATTGACAGATATATCTTTTCCAGAACTGAAGTAACCGCTGTTTTCCACGGCACAACGCTTTCATAGACAAATTATCAGGGAAGTAGAAGGTCTCATCATTATGCCGAGGGAAAAAGAAATAATTTACCTCTTGGTAATGGCTCTCAAATCGCTATCATGAATTTGGGAAAGCTCCTAGCAAGCGTCCTTAACCAATGCGATCTATGGAGTTTGAACGGGAGAACTGGCGTTTTTTTTTTTTGTATAACTGATAGCGCAGACAACCGACTGAATTTCTCCTCAAGATTCAGGCAGATATCTCTGGTACATTTCAAAGCCAATGTCACCTCAATGCTTCGCCTAACGTTTGTTTCCTAACTATAAAGAGCTGAAACACTGGGCGTCTTTGGAAACTAGTGCCATAGTTCCTGTCAAATACACGCTGTCTGAAGAATCTACTCCTCCAACCGCTTTTTTTCAGCGCCTTCAAATACAAAATGTACTGAACTTACCATTCTTCAATGCTAATTGTGCTTCTAAACAAACAGGAAATTCATCGAAATTATAAGCCAGAGCGTCCACACGCATGCATAAGTCATGCTAAGGATTTTTGTTCCTGTCTGCAGGTTGTTGTAATAGACTTATCTGGCTCACATCAGGTCTGTAGTATTTGAGGCCATAATATCCAAGCGCATATCCATACTGTGTTCGTGACTGCAGCAGATGAGACTGGCCAAGTAGTTCTATTCAGATTGACTCTGCGAAGGCTCTTTTAGAGTTCGTCATGATTTCTTGTTTGCATACTTGGAGTATGCAAACACTTGAGATGTTTTGCTGTTGTCCAACAAATTTTGGCTACTTCGACGAGTTATGTGCACTGGAGGGGTTGCTTTGCTTGCAAGATTTTTTGAAATCGTATGCATTTTGGCGTCATGTAAGCAAAATTTTTTCGGTAACAGCGCCAATGGTAAGTGCGTTTTCGAAATTCTAAAAGCTGACATGGATATTACTTAGGTGGGCTACACGCTTCTCAATAAATAAGAACACTAACTGTAATAGTTCAAAAGTTAGCTATTCAATATTAGTTAACCAGCCTCTTAGTTCTGTATTCTGATGCGCTACACCGCTGACAATGCTATACCGAAAAAAGTTCTTTTATAAATCAAAAACCTATCTTTAAAAACTGCAGAACATCTTAGGTGAAACACCCAGTATGTGAGACCTTTTGCCTCAATATTATTAATAACGCAGTTATTCTTGGTTACTCACTGGCTCAATGCGAACTTAAGATTGTAGCCTATGCTGACAAAGTCACCCTCTTCTGTTCTTTAAAAAAAAAAAGTGCACTTGAGGCTTAGCATTTAACTGGAAGTTTTCGCGAAATTTCAGGCGCGAGGCTCTTATTCTTGATAAATGTAAGAGCTCTTGGTTGGGTCCCTGGCGTACGAAGCCAAGTAATTTTGGTGGCGTAAGCTGGGACTGTGACGCTGTTCATTGCCATGGGGTTCTTCTGCACCAGGTTCGCAACGGTGGAGCCCTCTGGGATTCGCAAATGTTGTCTGTGAAGTGTTAAACACAGACCTGGATGACTCGGGAGCTCTCAGTGTTCACACGGGCACAACTCTGAAATATTTTGTTGGTTGCTAAGCCTGTCTACGTCTTGCACGTCCTGAATTGTGTGAGGAGAAAGGTACAGGCGCTGCATAGCATATTCGCTACCATTATGTGGCGCTCTCAGTGGGAGCCCATGCGTCGTGGCAACTTTTCTTTCTCTACGGCGTCTGGTGGAGCGAGCTTCGTGCACTTGTTCATCGAACAACTAGTCTCTTTTTTTTGTTTTTGAAATCGGCAGATCGTCCTTTTTTAGTTCTGTGCTTAATAGACGGCGTAGTGCTAATTCGTCTTGTCTATTCGCACCGACTGGATATGCCGATGAGAGAATTCTGTAGAGTTTGCTTAAGGAATTTACCGACACTTTCCATTTGTTCACTGTACCCTTCTCTTTAGATTATCCGTACAACCTTTCAGGAAGCCAAACGCCTCAGGTACCTTCAGCCTTACCTTGGGTTTCTTGACACCAAGCGAATGTTCATACAATCTCCCGCAAAAACTTTTTTTTTTAACTCTACATGTCCACGTTGCCTATTAAGTCGAAGCTTCCCGCTAAGATGTTTGTGCCATAGTGAGGGAGTAGCCGCCTGTGTTATCAGCCCGAAACCATATGTCATTATTTTATTCAATGCCGTGATGCTGTGTCCTTCTCAGACATACTACAGCGAACTCTAGGACACTGAGATCCAACCCTACGGTATACTATTTTTGACTGTTGAGAAAAACTCAGTTGTGCCTCCTAAACGTTTTGTGTTGATGGGACCGTTAAGTCTATGGAAGAGCTGTATAATGTACCGACATATCGAAACACCACGTTCGAGCCCAACCGCAGTGGTTCAGTGGTTAGAGCGCTCGGCTGTTGAGCTCGAGTACGCGGGCTCGATCCCGGCCGCGACGGCTGCGTTTCGATGGAGGCGAAACGCAAGGCGTCCGTGTACTTGTGCGATGTCAGTGCATGTTAAAGAACATCAGGTTGCCTGCATTAATCCGGAGCCCTCCACTACGGCGTCCCTTATAGCCCATGTCGCTTTGGGACGTTGCATATTGCATACCGCATCATACCATGCTACACCATATCATACAACTACGTCCGGCGAAGTCTGTTCCAAGAGCCTTTAGTGCAAGGAGTATACGCGGCGCAGGAAGAACCCCCTGGCTTTATAGACGTGTGTGTGCCTCACAGAACTTTGATGTTCATTTTTGCGGTGGAGTGCGAAGGTATAACGGGATCGCATTATGCGGCAAGGTTATGTTCGGGTTTTTGCGTTTCAGTAGTTTTTTCATGCAGTAAAGAAAAACTAAAGAGGCGCCGGAGAAGAGCCGTCTAATGCCACACCGCATAGATAATGAGGTTCTCAAATCAAGCCTTCGCTACCACTTTGTACACTGAGTTGAAAATAAATTCCAGTTTGAGTTGAAAATAAATTCATTCCGCCATGTGCAAGCTTTGTTTAGGAGCTGTTAAGGTCCTAGTACACGGGCCTGGAAAGACTACTTCCCGACGTGTGTCATCGGGAAGCCAGATGCGGTGTCAGGATCGAAGAACGCGGGTCTGGGAGAAATTACCACTAAACGTGGGTCGTCGTTAAGCAAGGTACGGCGAAGGCTAAGCAGCGGCGGAAGCAGCCAGCACACATATGTCTCCCACTTCGGTCTCTCACTTCTCTTACGCTTGTAAATATGTGAATAAACCTTCTGTACACTTTCCTCCCAAATGGAGTTCGCCATCTTCTTTTGGAGCCGGGACCTGCTGCCCTGAACGACACCCTCCACAACTCGCTGGGCCCCTCCGTCCTCAACAGAGCATAGACGGCGAAATGCGGGTGTTATCGCTTCGGTATGATAGTGTGGAGACCGAAGGTGCAGCACTGCAGCATGATGGCAGCATTTCGTCGCACATCGTGCCTCATGGCGCTTTAGCAAACGACGCTGACGGCGCAGCGGTGTTTTGCTCTGCAATAGCCGAAATCAATTAGCGCAGCGAACAGCGAAAAAAAGACATTGCATCGCACCCTGAACTTGCGGCACTTTTATTTGCGTTGTACTCATCATCGGACGACCATACCAAAATAGACAGCTGTGCAACCAAGAAGCGCCCCTTTCTCTGATAAGAAGAGCTTTGTATAATTAGGTCTATTGCTTCCGTCGCACTTATGCTTTTTCGCAGAGGATGGCTGACAGACTATCCCGTTCGCGTGAACTTGGTCTAGTCGCACTTTCTGGGACCAAGAACACACAAAAGCACATCGAAGCGACGGCGGGTGCGTCACGAATGATGCGCAAAAAGCTAAGGATTAGACCGCATAGCCAGAATCACAGCTGATCGCAAGCACGTGTGCACGTAAAACCCACAGGGGCTTACACTTGCTGAATCCACTGCTTTAGTGAGTTCACATTACCGAAACGGTAGCGGCGATATTTTACCAATGTTACTCGCAGCCATTAGCTGACGTCTAAACACTTTTAATGAAACGCGAACAAGAAAACTGAAGGGGCAACAAAAACACCAACTTATTAGCTCTTGGAGGGCAGATACAAGCGAGGCTGATTAACATTCTGACATTAACATTAACAGTCTTCACGTCTTCGAAGTGAAATTACCCTCCGCTAGTAGTGAGGTTCCCCTTGCTAAATGCTTCTTATTTTTCTCTTCGTGGCTCAGTTGTCTTGATCGCGTTTCATTTCTGGCTGATAGCACACAAGTATCGATGCCACAAAGAACCAGATAAAAGAATTTATTTCCATCAACCACGTTACGTGAAGCGTTGGTACTGAAATACTCTTAAACAACTCAATGAACAGAGAGAAGCCAATGGTAACATCGGGGATGAAAATCAGTAATTCACAGATTACATAAAAAAGGCCTAAAGTATAGAAGTGCCCACAGCAGAATGAGGCTAACTACACGACAGGGCAGTTTCATCGAACAAGTCTTCACTACAGGATTCGACTTCAGGGCTATAATGCATGTCTCCCACTTCAGTATGCATATACCGTTAGTCTAAATACTACAAACCGGACATAACGACAGCAATAACAACGTCGATAGTATACATGAATGAATAAAGAGAAACTGCGTCGTTGCATTCAAACTGACAAGCGTCTTGAGTATCATGCGGAATGCTTTCGCACTTCATAGACATGTAGAGTAGTGATTTCCACAATATTTTTTTCCTAACTCCTTTTCAAATGTCAATAAATAAGCGAATTATTAAATTTTCAATTGCTAGAAAAAGGAGAAAACAAGATCTGATTTCCGCGTCATGCTGCTCCACTTCAATTCCGTTTTGCCGGCGTCACTATATCATTTACTGAAATTTCATTTTAGAAAAGCTCGCCGCTGCAGTGGCAACATAAATGGCAGAAAGCTTGACTTGTTCACGCCGCCCTTGGGAACTTAAAAGAATAAAGAAAGAAAGAAACAAACAAACAAACAAGCAAGCAAGCAAGCAAGCTAGCAAGCAAGCAAGCAAGCAAACAAACAAACAAACAAACAAACAAACAAACAAACAAACAAACAAACAAACAAACAAACAAACAAAGCCCTTCGATGCTAGTCCCATAAACAGAACAGTGGAGCATCCCGCCAAAATCCGACGAAGCACGTAGCGCCATCTTTCCCCCACTCGGTGATATCGCAACGTTGCCGTTCTCCAAACGCTAACGACAGAAAGCGCTTGTCGCTGGCGCTCGATCAGAACTGGCGGCGATCGAGAATCGAGACGCCGGAGAGTTCAGCTGGTTCAGCTCACAAAGAACCCCGAAATGCAAAACTGAGGGATAGGCGAGGGGGTGGAGGCAACAGCAATAAGTAAAGCCGACCGGTCCAAATAATCCGGAAGAATTCAGCGGAACGAGAACAAATTAAGCGCAATGCAGCCCGGCAGGTGGCAATAACTAGCGAAAAATAGGTAAGAAAACGGATAAAATGAACTTAATCACCCGCTCGCACCAAACAGGCAAGGAAACAAGCTTTAGAAAAAGTGAAACAGAAACAGCACTAAAGATAGCGAATACACTGCCCCACTCCCCATCCGTGCGTTAATCGTAGACAAATGGACTGACTCAGTCGCCAACTTCCATGTTGATGGCCTCGCCTGTTTAATCTGACCAGGACATGCGGAACAAGAAAGCCACAGTATGAAACTGAGCAGAAAATAGGTTTCATGGAGGCGACTAACAGCAAAGTTCGTATTCCATAAGCCCACGTCATAACTGCTCTTCATTATTAAACCTGAGCAGTCTTTTTATTAGACTCCCTAAAACAAAGTTATTGATTTTGTTTCCGCGCTAACGTTATATCTTTCCGTTTGCTCTGCGCTCTACGGAGAAGCGTCAAGTTTTAAAATGCAAGGAATTCTGCCTGTGATACAATACAAGCCGCCTAGCGGTCGTTATCGAAGGTGTAGACCCGGGAGAAGAGAATCTCATCCCGCTGTTCATCCATCGCTGCACGGATAGCCGACGTTCGCGGCTGCGAGTTTTTTTACAGCTCCTACCTATTTCTTCCATTCGGGCCTGATGCAGAAAAGGTATTACCTTAATTACAAGTGAGAACGTTGATGACGGTGCAGCCATTTGGGGGAAGTCAATGCGTATTCGCGCCAGGTGCCTTGTTCAGATGAGCGCTAAATAGTTGTATAAGAGTGCACGATGGGGGGCTAGTTGGCCTGACATAATGAAACACAAAACTGCAATAAGAACAGGACACTTTCAACTGTTTTATTGAAGCAACGCCTCATACTTTCGTCAACAACGATACGCTTGCGCGCCAAGCACTCCACCGTGCACTCGAGACATGATCACCTTATCAGGGAAGCTAAGTTCCTTTTTGTAGAAGTGAACGGAAGGCACGCTCTCTCGTCTCTCGTTAAGTAGTGTTCGCACAAGGCGCGGACCAGTTTTTCCGCTCAAGTGGTTCGCCTACTTTCCGCTGGTTTTCCCCCTGCCCTCCGCAAGCCTGTTGCAGAGTCCCAGCTATAGAGCCTATGCTCAAACACACCGTTTCACACGACAGATAACCGCGAGCGGCCGAAGTATGAAGTTCTTATATACAGAGCAGAACAGTGGGGCTAAAAATTAACATGCAGAAAACCGAAGTAATGTTCAATAGTCTAGCAAGGGAACAGCAGTTCGAAATTGGTAGCGAGGGGCTGGAAGTAGTATGGGAATACGCCTACTTAGGGCACGTAGTGACCGCTGATCCGGATCATGAGAGGGAAATAACTAGAAGAATAAGAATGGGGTGGAGCGCATATGGCAGGTTCTCTCAGATCATGAATGGCAGTTTACCAATATCCCTCAAGAGAAAGGTCTACAACAGCAGTACCTTACCGGTACTCACCTATGGGGCAGAAACATGGAGGCTAACAAAGATGGTTCAGCTTAAGTTAAGGACAACGCAGTGAGCTATGGAAAGAAAAATGATAGGTGTAACGTTAAGAGATCGGAAGCGGGCTGAGTGGGTGAGGGAACAAACGCGGGTTAATGACATCCTAGTCGAAGTCAAGAGGAATAAATGGTCTTAGGCAGGGTATGCAATGCGAAGGCAAGACAACCGGTGGTCCTTAAAGGTAATGGAATGGATTCCAAGAGAAGGCAAACGTAGCAGGGGGCGGCAGAAAGTTAGGTGGGCGGATGAGATTAAGAAGTTTGCGGGGATACGGTGGCCGCAACTGGCAAAGGACAGGGTTAATTGGAGAGAAATGGGAGAGGCCTTTGCCCTGCAGTGGGCGTAGTCAGGCTGATGATGATGATGATGATGATGATGATGATATACAGAAGGTCTCGGATGGTCTGAAGAGGGTGAGAGGTACAGTCGGCTTGGACGTTTATTTTTCGGTGCCCAGCAAGCAGTCCCGTCTGTGCCACCTAAGAAAGATACTCGAAAGTTGGCTGACAAGGGAGGGGCAATGAGGGGCAATATATATATATATATATATATATATATATATATATGCGTGTGTGTAAACTATTTACAGAGCACCTAGGTACGCGCTACATGGCACAAACTTGATAGACAACAAAACAGAACTAAAAGGCCGCAATGATATACAGCGCATCACGAGAGGAAACCAATCCGGTAAAAAGTCCAATTCTTCGTAAGTGTCCGTTACCTGCAGCAACATTCGGCTAAAATGAATTCTGGGCGAAACAACAGGTTCAACGTTGCGGTCTTGAATGCGCGTTTTCCAAAGGCTATGAAGTCCAATAAGAAGAATTATATCATAGTGTTTCGAGTCAGGTTGGGAAACAACAAGGTGGCGCACACTTTAGGAATTTAGGGGAAAATCTTTCTGTGGTGTCCTCTGCAGCACATCCCAAAACAAAATCGCTATAAAACAATGTTCAATTGTGTCAGGCACATTGCACAAGCGACAGTTTACAGAACACACAAAAATGTTTTTTCCTATCGAGCCACGTGTTGACAGGTAGAGTTTCGGTGCGTAATTTATAGAAAAATGTTTTGGTGCAAGGAGAAATCGGCATTTTACGCACTCGCTTTAAAACATCATGACTCATGAGCCCAAAGTAGACTGAACGATGCTGTGCGGGCGGGAAGAGAGTCGTTATCAAATCCCTGAGCAGATTTTTGCGCGAAACAGAATATTATTGCGAGAGGTACGGTGGTTAGCTCAGCAGCAGGCGCGGCAGGCCGCTGTCAGAAGACACACCAAACCAAGTCACCCCCAGCACTGACTGCCACGTCCTCTTCGTTGTCAACTGCCGAGCGTCCAAACAACATCCTATTCGCCTCGTGACTATGCACCGTAACAATATAGGTACTCATTTGAAAACCGAACTGTCAAAAACCGCAGGGAGGCATAAACTTCCTGCATAAAGCCTAGTAAACAGGGGCGTTCAGTAAAATTAGAAGAAACTGTTAAGTTCGGAAGTACAGTCATGAAGTTAACCTGCAAGAATGCTCTAATCGTCGGATGGGAACAATCACGAAAAAAGAAGAAACGGGCAACCATTTGCCTCACCTACAGGTGCTCTAGGCCCAGTCCCCCTGCACACACAGGCCTGAAAAGGTTATCACGCCGCATGGGCTCAAATTTAAAAGACCAAATAAACGTCGCAAATATACGATGGAAACGCTGTATGTAATGTCTGGCGCAGTGAAGGACCTGGAGTACGGAATAAATTGTTGTGGCCAGAAAGGTGTTGCACGCCTGAGCTCGACCAAAAATTGAAAGATGCTGCGGGACGAAAGTGTGAGCATAACGCTCAACGGCCGGAACCCGCTCTCTCCAGTAATGCGCACTTGATTTGAAGGCATACATGAAGTGGAACACCAAGATATTTAGGAGGCACACAAGACAATTCTATTCCAGCGTGCGGGGGCGGAGTTGTGCCCCATGAACCAAACCATAGGCCAGAATTTTTGCAGCGATTCATTTGAGCATCAGAAACGACGCCAAACCGATCTATCGTAGACAACACATCATCAATGCTGGGCTTGCCAATGCAGAAAAATGCAAGATAGTCAGCATATGCTAGCAATTTGACTTCATTACCCAAAACAGGGAACCCATGGATTTTACTGTTACGCAAAACACTCAAACAAAGCGTTTCCAGGTAAAGAGCAAAAAGCAGAGGAGACATCTGACATCCTTGCTTCACGGAAGAGCGGATTGGCACGTTGTTCGAGAGCTGGCCATTAATAATTAATCGTGTTGAACAATTGCTGTAGCAGAGTTGTGCCCCGTTAAGTACGGTAGAACCCACGTTTGCTCTCTCTAGAAGTGAAAACAGAAACGAATGGCTAACACGGCCAAATGCTTTTGCAAGGTCGATTTGAAGCAGAGCAAGCTGCTCCATTCAAAGTAATGTTCCCACTACGCGTACAATTCTTGAATATTCCACCACCGACACTCTCTTTTTCGTTATTGAATGAACCACCGACGCCAGCGCTGCAACGCAGCACTGACACTTTATTAATGCGAAAGCGTTATATGGCTCACTGGCAATTAAATCCAGCGCCATCCAGAAAAAGTGGCACCCAGAAACCCGGTGACGTAACTACAACTCATTAGATAGCCAATGCGTGATCATTACTAATAGTTAATGACAGTGGCCATTAATGAAATGATAAAGGACGTTACTAAAAAATTTGGCAGAAACACTGAAGACTTTTTAAGTGTGAGAATGCGAAAGCATTAAAGTGCTGAGTTATGCTACGTTGCAGAGCGAGTGAGTCATGACTATGCATGCTTTGTACAAACTCTTTACACCTTATATTACGTTACTTGTAAAGCGCTGAGTCATGCTATGTTGTAGAATGCTTATTAGTCCTGAGTCATGACTTTCATACAGCACGTTTCATTATTCATGACAACATATATTCCCTTACATGTTCTGGCCTCGTACACAGGCGTTCTGATATCCGAATTTCATGCCATGGACGGCGACGGACGCCGTCTTTTGTGCTAATAGGACATATAATGCTTTCGCATTAAAATGAATAAATCATGGGCATTTATGTTGCCCGACTGCCTGCGCCAGTGATGGTCGAATTGTTTGATACACCAGGAAACGCAACTGCTTCGATATCGTCCGCAGTGGTTCTAATCCTGCTCAAGAATGAAGTTTTTTTTCAGCCGAATATCGTTGCCATGACAACGAAACGACGCATCACTTGGCTTTCCTCCGGCCGCTCCGAATTTCTCGCCGTGGACGGCGACGGACGTCGGCTTTTGTGCTATAATGGGAGATATAATGCTTTCGCATTAATAATGATGAGAGTCATTGAAGACAATGATAAGCGCCTTTAGGTCAAATGACTTTAGGGTGATTTCGCGTTCATAGCACGTAAATTGTCATAAGTGCCCTCCGTTCTTTTGTTATATAATTATACAATATAAGAATAACAAGTGACTTGCGTGAAATCAATAAGAAAGGAGACGTCAAGGACTTGAAAAATCAGACCGATCAGCTTACTGTCCGTTGCCTAATAATATACCCCCGCCCCCAATATTTACAAAAGTAATCACTAATAGGGTCAGGACAACCTTAGACTTTAATCAACCAAATGACCAGCCGGGCTTTCGTAAAGGATACTCGAAAATAGACCCCATTCACACTGTCAATCAGGTGATAGAGAAATGTGCAGAATATAAACAACCCTTTATGTAGTCTTCATAGATTACGAGAAGGCATTTGACTCAGTGGAAACCTCAGCAGTCATGGAGTCATTGCGGAATCTGGGTGTGGAAGAGTCTTATGTGAAAATACTGGAAGATACTGTAGCACCTGCACAGCTACAATATTCCTCCAAAAAGTCAGCAATAAAATTTTAATGAAGAGGGGTGTCAGGCAGGTAGACACGACCTAGCCAATGCTATTCATCACCTGTTTACAGGAGGTATTCAGAGGCTTGGATTAGGAACAGTTGGGCATAAGAGTTAATGAAGAATACCTTCATAATCGATGATGTTTGGTTTGGTTGATTGGGGTTTAGCGTCCCGAAGCAACTCAGGCTATGAGGGACGCCGTAGTCAAGGGCTCCGGAAATTTCGACCACCTGGGGTTCTTTAACGTGCATTGACATCGCACAGCACACCGGCCTCTAGAATTTCGCCTTCATCGAAATTCGGCCGCCGCGGCCGGGATCGAACCCGCGTCTTTCGGGTCAGCAGCCGAGCGCCGTAACCCCTGAGCCACCACAGCGGGGTCATAATCGGTGATGTGCTGATGACATTTTATTGTAAGTCAGTCAGAAGATGAACTGGAAAGCATGATCAATGAGCTAGACAGGCAGAGCAGAATGGTCGGTCTAAAAATTAATATGCAGAAAATAAAAGTAATGTTCAACATTCTGTGAAGGAAACAGCAGTTTACAATTGGTAGCGAGGTGCTGGAAGTGGTAAGGAAATACGTCTACTTAGGGCAGGTAGTGACCGCAGATCCGGATCATGAGCGGGAAATAACTAGAAGAATGAGAATGGGTTGGAGCGCATATGGCACGATCTCTCAGATCAAGGATGTCAGTTTACCGGTGTCCTTCAAGAGAAAAGAATATAACAGCTATATCTTATCGGTACTCACCTATGGGGCAGAAACGTGGAAGATAACGAAAAGGGTTCAACTTAAGGACAGCGTAGCGAACTATGGCAAGGAAAATGATGGGTGTAACGTTAAGAGACTCAAAGAGGGCAGAGTGAGTCAGGAAACAAACGTGATTTAATGACATCCTAGTCGAAATCAGGAGGAAGAAATGGGCTTGGGTAAGGCATGTAATGCTAAAACAAGATAGCCTATGATGCTTAAGCTTAACGCACTCGATTGCAAGAGAAAGCAAGCTTAGCAGCGGGAGCAAAAAGTTGGGTTGACGGGTAAGATATGAAATTTGTGGGGATAGGGTTGCCGCAGCTGGTCCAGGACAGGGTTAATAGGAGAGATATGGGAGTGGCCTTTGTTCTGTAGTGGGCGCAGTCAGGCTGATGATGATAAGGATGATAATGATGGATACGCTAAAGCAAATTATGCAGTTTCGCAAGCCATATTGTTGCGGTTTTCGATGTGTATGCAGACGTCAAAAAAAAAAAAAAAAGAGATTAAACACGACCTATATTCTGGCGGATTTGAAAGCCATAAAAAATCGCATGGTTTTCAGCCTGGTGCGTTTAGCTTTCTTGTAACACGTGTTGCAAGCAGTGGTGCCTGCCTGCGCTGACAGCATCATACATGATCCTGTCAGCACAGGCACACTACTTAGAAAATTGAGCCCTCCGTCTTTGATGAAGTCTCGAAGGGTGTCATTTTGACAGGCAGCTTTCTTCCCGTCTGTCGCTCTAATGCAGCTCAAATTATATTAGGAAACAGTGACCCATTCGAATAATTTGCGCTGCATCGTAGCCCTCGCTGTCGGCTGCTGTATGCATTTCTTCATTCGCTTTCTCTCCATCCAGATGCCGCTCAACCACTGCGTGCACCGCGCTTGTCGCACTCATTTGAGCGCACCGATGCCCCTGCGAGCTACCCGGGGGGTTCGGTATGTGAGCGGTCATAATCGTATTACCCGAGCGATGCGCAAGCGCGTGCGTGCCTCTAATCGACGGCAGAGAAAAGTTGCATCCGCTGCGTGCAGCAGCTCCGCGGTCTGCTGTGCGCTGCGTGAAGCCGCAACGGCGGCGCCGCGTCCGCAGCCCAATGCTTTCCGGCCAATTATCGGCGCCCTCGCTTTGGGGGGGCTCGCAATAAGGCGGCCGAGAGAGCGCCGACCCAAATTCGCCGCTTTCGGCAACCTGGCCGATGGTCGCGGCGGTGTGTGCGGCTCGCACCGAGGCTACCTCGGGAGTCCAATCGACCGGCGCCAAGTGGGCGTCGCGTATCGACGAGCTCTCGTTAGCAGCTCGGGCCTCATTAGGGTCGCCGGCGAGCCGCCCCGCCCGCTTCCCCCGCATCGCGCTGTCCGCGAAAGAGATTATGGCCATCGACAGGGGCCGCCCCGCCCGCGCGCTCCCGACACTCCGGCGATAACTCAAGGCGTGACATTCGTCCTCTGCTGTGGCCTCCTCTTCCGCGGGTCGCGCGTTTCCCGCCTTTATGTGCGCTCGCGTGTGTGCGTCGCACACTCGCACAAACACTAGCACGCACCACCCCCGCTTCGGAATGTTCTTGCCTGGAGAGCGGGCGAAGCATGCAGGAAGAGACACGTCATCATAGGGTGCATCAGAGACGCACACGTCTCTAATCTTTCGAGCTCACCCGACCCTGCAGACGGAGAGCGCTCAAGGAAATAGTTGTGAGCATCTTAACAAATTTGTTGAAGCGAAATTCTTGGGAAACCGCTGCCGCATGCATTTAATTGCTCAGTGTCGGGTATGTAACGTACAGAAATTTTGGTAAGGCCTCCTCTAGTTTCCTCACTCTTCAAAGCCGAAGGGGTGGCATTTGCACTGAATATGTCGAGTATGCAGGGTTCTTAGCAAATTTTTCAATTCTTACAGTTGGTGGGACGCGTATTTGTTTCTGCGATGGCAGGACGACACGACAGTGCTGTTACGTTACCAGATACGTCGAAGGAACTAATAAACACCAGATCAGGTGCTTCATTTATCAATTGCCCGCATATCATGTGTGCATCTCATAGCAAATGCGTATCTCCAGTCACTTACGCTCCTTTGATCAATATGTTGAGTCTTGTTCACGAAACTTCCCAACAGCGCTCTTCAAATATTTTCTGAAGCTACACCAAGGTTCCTCGGAAAAACGCTTAGCTTAGCATCAAATCGCAGCTATACATTCCTTTTCGTGCTCATTTTCACCTGCTCAAAATGTGATGTTGCTTCCCAGTACGTCCGCCATATTCGCAACTTTCGCTTTTGGCAACGGCCTTTCCTGTAGTTCAAACAATTTAGAGCTCACATGTTGCAGGTTGCAGCTCCATGCTATGGATTAAAACTGCACGATGCAAGTTGTGATTGCCCGCTGCAAGCCAGAAAACTCGCAGCGTCATGTTTCTAACTGCAGTGTTCTGAACCATATAAGTAAGTAAGCGGACATGGTTATTTCAATTTCAAAGAAAAGCTAATGAAAATATGGCGGTGTATAAGTGCGGCCTCCGCATAGATGCATGTGGGAAATAATTTGCAAGTGTTTACACTGCCATTAAATGCCACGAACCTCCATCCGACAACAGTCACGGAGGATGAAGAGGAGGGTGCTTTGAAGGAAGGATTGGCGGGGTAATGTCTCGCTCGGAGTGAACGCCTTAATCCCTCCGCGAGAGAAAGGATGGAAGGGGTGAAAGGAACGGGATGGAAAGAAAGTGCAAGCTCATACTAGTCTCGGCAGTCTCTATATACGGGGGCAGAAGCCTTTTAAGGCAGAAGCCTTTAATGCCTCATCGTTGTAAGCAGGAGCTGTCGACAGAAATGTCACGCTTTTCAATTGGTCGAAACGGTCGTGACGTCACAGTGCGCGAATTTCAAACGGGGCCAATTGTACTTTGGCTACTAACCATGCTGCCTCGTTCCCCGGATTCCCCGAATGGCCGAGGTTTCGTCGACCGGGCAGTGGATGAGTCTGGCTCCCTGAATTTCACGAAGGACTCCATGATCACATATCATGATCTCACCAATCATTTTAAACTAGAGAGGAGAATTTTCCCCCCTCCAGACAAAAGACTTAGTAAAGAACAAGAGGTTACGTGGCGTCGTCTACAGACGAGATCGATACGCACCCCATCACTCCTCGCGCGCATTTATCCAGATCTTTACAACCCAAACTGCAAACACTGTGGCCAACGTGCTACCTACGATCACATCCTGTGGGACTGCAAAATAGAGCCACCTCCGGGTGATCTAGTTACAGCTCCTTCTCTCGAGCGGTGGGAGACCGTGCTGGCTAGCTCTGACCCCAGAACGCAAGTTTTGGCGGTGGAGTGGGCTGACAAAGTCGTCGAGGGCTATGTACTCTCGACCACTTAACGCGACCTCTTGCCAAGCTCTTCCCGGCGAATAAAATGTTTTACAATCAATACTAACCATGCAACGAATTAAAGGGATCGTATAGTGATGCTCCAAGTAAGTTTGACTGAGTTTAGTTAATTGCTTACTTAACCAATTAGTCTAATTAACCTTTCTAGTCAAACCAGATAAATAAATAAAACCGAGTAGGAAATTGGTTGAGCTTGGGAATCGAACCCCGGTCTCCGGAGTGCGAGTCGAGCACGCTACCACTCAGCCATGCCAGCTCGATGGTTTGGAATGAACAAAGGTGCGTCTAGTGAATACGTTGTCTTCGTTCACTCCCATCTTCCTCCCTTCCCGTTACGGCGAGGTTTAGGTGTCCACCGAGATATGAGAGACAGATACATTTCCTTTCATCAAAAACCAATTTACCGACTAGCAAGGCGTTTTGTCCGCGCTTCAGATTGGTCCAAATTGTCGTGACGTCACCGCGCGCGAATTTTGACGGATGTCCACCGAAATATGTGAGGCAGTTACTGCGCAATTTCCTTTCCTCAAATGCAATTTTCGACTAGTGTCTACTGAGATATGTGAGACAGTTGCTGCGTAATTTCCTTTCTTCAAATACAACTTTCATTTTCTTCATTACGGCCCCTCTTTCTTCTTTCGCTCACACTTCCTCCCTTCCTGTACGGTGCGGCTCAGGTGTCCACCGAGATGACAGAGAATTACAGCCCCATTTCCTTTCCTCAAAAAGCGTTGCGTTCAAAGGGCAACGCATCGCGCCGAACGGGTGGTGGCTTTCCTTGGACTCCGTGGCAGCGCTACAACAAGCTGTCGCGTTCCACTCCTAAAGGCGAAGCTTAAGCGTCATTAATTGGCAGTTAATTAATGCACCAACAAAATGTGCAGTGAACAATCGCGTAGCAGAATGCAGCACTCAAGCTTTCGCTTTTCACCACTTTAGCCGCTAAAGTTCCTCGTAATTTTTTCGACATACCATTGCCTGTGGTATAGCGCATCAAAATACATCGCGCTAACTAGTATGCTGGTTATCAAATATTGAGTAGTTGACTTTTAACTATTAATGTCGGTCTCCTTTTATTGAGAGGAGTGTAGCCCAACGTAAGTAAATATCCATTTTGCCTACACCAAGCCGAAATAGATGCGCTTTCGAATAGCTTGAAGACAAAGCAACACCTCCAGTGCCAACACCATGGAAGAAGGGGGGGGGGGGGGGGGGGGGGTGATCCCAGGGGGGCAGCAGGGACAGCGTACTCGGGTCGCTCAAAAAGCCTAATTCCCTCAACCTGCACTGCCTCACTAAGCCGTGCAGTGACTGCACTGCGCCAGTCTCAACGCGCTTTGGCTGACGTTAGCCGGAAACAAAGGCCATTCAGGCGTAAGATATCCGCCTGTCGATTGGTTCTAAGAAAACAACGGCAGGCGAAAAGCCTTTGGTTTTCAGAACTGCCAGTGAAAGTTGAGAACAAGCGAACGCAGTTTGACCTGAAGTGTTCGCTACGTGAACAAAGCACCCTTTGTGAGCCATAACTATAACGCATTAAGAGGTGAATAATGTGCGTTCGATTTTCGCTCTGAGATGGTACGCAAGATTCAAGCCACTCTCACTTCTACACCAACGTCTGAAAAAGAAGAAACAAAATTGTTTTTTAGTTCGTTGTTGGTTGCTTCACCTTTCATACCGTGAGTATTGTTGCAAAGCCACCTTTAAGTTGTAAATGGAGGAGTTGGGAGCAGTGCGATATTCGGCCCTTGAAGGTAGACATTCAGCCACCAGGAGACAGGAACTCGGAAAGCAAATTGCAAAGGAACCTAAAATTGAAGGTCAGCGAAAGTAAACGTGCTCAAGGATGGTGTAAAGTGTTAGCGGCAGGGAAAACGGGAACGTTCCTCAAGTAAAGACCCATAAGGCGACTGAACACGCTCAAATGTCAAGTTGAGAACTGACAGAAAGGCGACGGCAGCTAGTGTAGAAGTACCAAAAACATTTTTTTCCAAAACACATCTTTTAAAGAAGTACATTGCAGTACGCGATGAGTATGGTAAGAGAGGGGTTTATTTTAGAACAATATCACAGAGGCCGGTTTCAAATACATGATTCTTTCTCCTGCTACCGTGCATCGGGAAAGGGGCAGAGCAGAAGACAGCTATAATAGGCGATAATGTGAATCGGAGAGACGTGTGAATATATACAAATACATGGCAAATGCGTCTTATCACAGCTGCGAGTCGAGATTCGCGCTGCGCACGAAACGAAGGAACGTGCAACCTGTTTGAAGTGACTTCTGAGCGTCTGGTCAAGCTCCGTGCAGTTGCAAAAGGATGTATGATGTCCGTGCAGTATGATGTCATCCGACAACAGCCTCCTCATTGACCTCCTGTTGAAACACGCCAAGGAAGCATCCAGCTAGTATTTGCGATGAGAATTCGAGAGAAGTTCATACACATGCGATGTCCTTTTTTAAAAAGTAGAAGAGGAAGCACATGTCGTGAAGCCAACCATGACGAAATTAGCGGCATTAAATACATACAGCATATGGTAATAAAGCGCGGCATAAATTTAACGTTTTTTTTTTCTATTCAGCCGGTTTGTATGAGCAAGTAGTGTCTTTTGTGCAACGTTCAGACATCACTGCTACGTATTCACGAAACCAATCAGATTAAACCAAATAATCGAAACCAGAGTGAATGGTACTAATATTCATTAGTAATAATCTACGGATCTTTATTTAGCGATTCTTGAAATCAGCCTAAAATTTGTCCGAAAAAAAAAAGCCCGACATTTGTTCAGAAACCTGCGCCGATATTTTCAGGTGATTAGTTCCTACAGGGGCAGAGCGGAAGCTTCTAGGGTGTCTGCAAACACATTAAGCGTATGATTACAGCGAGCCATAACGTGCCGTCTATTGGGTTCAGGTCCTGGGTGCAAGTACGTACCTGGAAGCCAAAAACTTCTAAACCAAGTCTTCATAAATGTCAGTTTTGTGTGATGAAAAAAAAATTGCTGGCGATTTAGCATCGCTCAGCCCGGAATATTACGCGAAAGCAGTTTTTTGCAGGTGGACAGCAGCGCCACGTACATACATAAAAGTGAGATTGAGGTGTCCACTGACCCGGGGAGCCAGTTGTGTGCCTTTCCTTTCGTCAGAATCAACGGACTCTACAACGTTGTCAACGCCAATGCCAATGAAACCAATGAACGCCGGCGGCCCAGTCTTGTTTGGTTTGGTTTTTGAGGAAAGGAAACGGCACAGTAACTGTCACATCTTGGTGGACACCTGAACCGCACCGTAAGGGAAGGGATAGAAGGAAGAACGAGGAAATTTAAAATTGGTTTTTGAGGAAAGGGAACGGCGCAGTATCTGACTCACATCTCAGTGGACACCTGAACCGCACCTCAAGGGAAGGGGCAAAGAAAGGAATGAGAGATGATATGTCACGTGGCTGCCACACCTCCACCGCTCCTCCACTTGAAGGTCAAACGGCGGCGCCGATGAACTTCGCTTGACTAGGCCAGTAAAGCTTTCTCGTTAAAAGTTTGAAATTTCAATGCTGTGATGGGGTTAGATTGAATTTGCGGCCTGGACCGTGCCTCTCAGTTACAGAGCAGGTGGGAGGTCTTAATTTTTCTTGGCCTTCAAAGGGAAACTGATGACAAACTGAAGTTGCCGCATACTAATGACAAAGACTTTACTTTGAAAGTGGAGCTTTTAAAAGCTAGAAACATTTTTTTTTTTTTTTTTTCAGTGCGTAGCACTTCTAGCCGTAACCACGGGTTTCGCCGATGGCAGTCCGAAGCCTGGGCCGGCTTGCACCTCTCTCCGCTTTGAGAAAATAAAAGGTGCATAGCTAGTTAACTTCGTTAGTGGACACCTCAATCACGCCAAGAACGCATACTAAAAGCTTGGTAACTCAGTGTTTTAGCCGGCGTTCGTGGCGCGCTTGAGGCGTCCACCGACAAAGTGAACGTTTCCTTTTCTCAAGACCGAGAGAGGTTTTGCACCACGAATAAGATTAGAATGGAAATAATTAAGACTCTCTTAGTTGCTTCGTGCAGGCCGCCCCTGCTCTCTCTCTCTCTCTCTCTCCGTGAGCTTGAAGCGCGAAGGAGACGGTGGGGACGCCACGTCGCGCGTCTTAGCCGATGAGAAGGCGGAGCGGCCTCATGGAACCTTCGCACTTCGCGTCACTTATAAAAGAATAGCAGGCGTAAGCAGTGCAAGCGCATCTACTTCGCATTTGATTAACTACGCAAATCGGCTGTAATTTTTTTTAAATGCTAATCAAAATCGGTCATTTTTTGCAATTTTCAATTCCCTAAGATTTCAACACGCAACTAAAAAGCAAGACTTACTCGTCTAGAGATACGAACTTTCACTAACGACAGTAGAAAGAAGCAATGAATACAGAGGAAAAGCTTCAGCGCCCAGTTTTTACTCTTTCTTGACCCATATTGTCGTCTTGAAGAGTGCCCATCTTGGAAGGTACAACTTTTTGAACGATGTTCGCGATTTTTTTTGCTACGACACTGGAAAAGACAAAAACGTTTTTTGCACTGCTTCAAACAGAAAACTTTGCATATGATTATTAAAAAGATTCAAATATTCAAATGGCATAAAATTTTATGTTTTGTTCAGCGCGGATTTAAAATTGCACGTTTTCGAAACAGCAATAGCGACGGTTTTCACCTCTTGTGACATACGATTTTTTTCGGGAAAATTATAGCGTTTCTATTACAACTATACTTCTTTCCCTTTATATCGCCTCATTTTCTCATCACAAGTAAAAATTTCATTCCATTCTGATCTGAACACAAAAAATATTTGTAGATTTTTATTTTATAAACGTCAGTGTGGTCTATGCGTGTGGATTGTACAGCAAGGCACACATTATACATATGCAGCAGCAATATGAGATAGAACATGAGAGCATGCGGCCGCCGTACTTTACAAAGCGCGGATGTAGTGCACTGGAATATTCAGTATTCTAGTACACTATGCGCTGCCACTGACAGCCGGTGAGAATCGGCGCCAAAGGCGCATGCCCTGTAAACATGGCCGATGGCCCATTTAGCGCATGCGCCTTGTGTCACCCATTTTCGTCGGCTCTTAGCAGCAGCGCATCGCGAAGCGCGGGGGCCTCGTGCTTCCGTGTTCCCTTTCATATTGCTTCTATCCGTATGCGACAAAGCTCAATCAAAAAACAATTAGTTATCTAAAATTGACTAACAAATTTTTAATTTTTGTAGAGATGTACGAATGTTCGGAATTTTGTAATATCGAGTCGAATATATTGCTATTCGACTCGCAGAACGAATCAAATACGATAGTATTCGAAATCAATCGAATAGGATTTCAAGTACTCGCATACTTCTCGAATAACTGGCACGGAGTTCGAACAAGGCACGCAGTAGCCTTTTCCGATGACTGTTTCAAAAGCAGGACCCATTTCGACGCCACACTGCACGCTGGCGCAATCGGTCTACGCGAGAAGGAGTGTTCAGCGCCGCGACGCGGTGCATTCGTGTGGCGGCTTTAATGAAGCTCATACATACGGCCTCCAAGACTGGGCGACGCGGCAGAGTTCAGCCAGACTCAGCAAACTCTGCTCGAATTCTCGATAGCCAAGGCTGTGGCTCATAATTCTCGTTCCTCTCATCTCGTCCCGTCCCTGTCGTCCCGTTTCCTGCGCTAGCTGTGTTCATGGCCCAAATTCACGCCTTGACCACTGAGCCACCGCGGCGGCTCAACATCACAATGGTATGCATATGAAATGCAGCGGGTGCAGGCAAAAACCCTTCTGGAGGCTTTAAGAGACGTGCACCCTACTGAGTGACACTTGGCAGAAACAGCAGTGATGAACACACGGTTAGGAAAGGACACAAAACGTTGAGAAAGTGGGAAAAAAAAGCGAAAAAACGTTGAAGAAAAGTGGCAAAAAGGATAAGAAAAAATGTTACAAAGTAACAAAAAATAAAAAAAATGAAAAAGGGATAACGCAAAAAAAATGGATAGCCTATACAATCTGCTCTCACAGTAAGGAGGTACAGTCCCCGTCAAAAGTAAACGTCCCAAGGGGTTTGTTTCTAATTCTTACAGCGAGGCTCCCTGGCACATCTAGCAGTCCAAAGCTTGGGTGGATTGCAGACGCAAAGTCATTCCTCTTTCGATAGATTACGGCCGCTGAGCCTGCATAACGAGGCATGCTGTAGTCTTCACAAGCAGACTCCATGAGATGTATACTTTTGACGGGGTGCTGTACATTTCGAGTTAAGGGTTGCTGGTAAAGAGTATTTTAACATTGGAGATCAATGTAGCGCCTTTCGGCATCTACAGCTTTAACTCCCTGAGTTATAGCGCTCCGTTAGCGACTCGCTGTTTTGCATGAATAATCGTTTAGTACGATTATTCGCACGAGTAGAAAATTGGATGCAGTTTTTAACTGCACTATCCGTGTTCGATTCGGTCGCAAAGCAAGACTATTCGTTTTCGATTCCGTTTCGACAAAATACCATGCGCACACTACTAAGTCTTCGGTTTTAGGGCACAAAATTGTATTGAGAAATTGAAGATTGCCTGTATCGAAGGCAAGCACAGTTTGAAAAATTTGTGAATGAGCATTGTGGCTCGAAATACTGAAGCTAGAAAATGCGCCTTCGAAAGCTCGTAAAGTTGGCTTTTTCACGTTGCACGTTGGTAAAACGGTGTCGCTCGCATTTCTAATGCAGCAATTAAAGACGCAGTTAGATTATTTTATATCCCGCGCAGAGACGCCAGTTTCTAAATATGCAACTCAGGAAAGGCAGCTGAACGCAGCTTTCAAAAGAGTATTTTTGAAGCTCGATACTTCGGAACACAGAACCGATTCAGGAAATCTAAAGCCTGGGCTCGCATGCGAGGTTGATGACCTTCAGTTTCGCGTAAATTGCGGGGGCACTTAGGTGTCATTATGCAATTACAGTACGTTAGCATTAGGTTTTCTTCTGGCACGAAGAGTTGGGGTTGCCGACTTAGCGCATCAATAAGCTGAGTGGCACTGGCTTATTGACCTTCCACGATAGCCACCCGCAGGGCTTGTTCCCCTGGAAACCACAGGTAATGCATTCCTCCGCCCGCGTCAGAACCCCCTCCGTCCACGGTAGCCGCCCTCTGGGTTCTGCCTTACAAGTGGAGAGGGGGACTTCTTTCCCTCTCCCTACCTTGCCACCTGCCAGCGGCTTCTCTCCTCCAGAAGTGGAGAGGGGAAATTTAATTCCCTCTCTCTACTTTGTCACCTGACAACCGCGGCAGGTGGCAGTTGGTGTACAGAACATTACAAAGCCGGTTGGCGTTTTTTTCTTGGCGGTGGGGATACTAATGTCAAAGCATTACTATGACCTTGCGCCCTAAAACCGAAAATTAAAAAGTCGATTAGTGAATTTCAGTTAACTGATCTGCTTTTAATTGTTCAGCTTTCTATTGTTGAGCCCAAGCAAAATGTAATGGATGCTTTTGTATATGCATATAATATTTACTTTTGCCCTGCCATATGAAGATAGCTAACATTTCTATCTTCGTTACGTCACCCAACAGAAGAGTTTGAAAGCAGAAGCGTGGTCCATATTTTTCTATCCACCAATTTACATAATCTCCGCCTTGCTGCACAATCCACATGCACCTACCGCACCCGGACGTAGGTATCAAGTTTCATAACATAAAAATCCGTAAAGATTTTAAAAAATCGCCTGGTATATCGGCACATGCGGTGTTATCCATGAGCGCGGATTGATTTGAGTGTGCTTGCCGGGAATGTTTTCATGGTGCCAGACATTATACGCCCTTCCCTCACTTTAGCAGCTTTTTGCACGCTACGACGGCCATCGTTTTGGCCATCTCGCTACCAACTAACTTGAGACAATCATTTTTCGTCGTGCCGCCCAAGTAAGCATGAGCCGGGGACTGCATGCGCGGTCGTTCCAGACAGGAATAAACAGACAGCGGGTATAAGCGTGAGCCTCAGATTTCCAGACAACAAGAACACAAACAAAGAAACAAAGATATGAGAGAAGAAGAAAAAGAATGACAAGGAAATTGGCCCACGTGGCGTTTATTTCAGCACATCGCGGTGTTGTGTGGCCGTCTAGTGCTTCTGCAGACAGCGGCCCTTGATCGAGACTGGCGCCAGGAGCGTTCGAAGCCTCAACCTCGTATTGGAGGATGGGGCTCAGGCTCAATAACAACAACAACAAAAAGAAACGCATAAGAAAGCCCAGCCACGAGAACGGACGGAGTGGAAGCGTGCAGTCTGCCCTTGGTATCGCGCTAAGTTAGCCTTCCGGTCAGGCCGCACCTGTAGAGGCGGCATGGCCACGGTACTGACAGTGCTCAACTTACGTTACCGATCGTGTTACCTTAGCCAGGCAAACGCTTTTGTTTAGTCTGTGTTTAATGCATTTTCCGACCACGCCAGCGGGCGCACACAAACGAGAGTACAAACGGATGAGGCATGGAGCGGACTTCGGCTGAGGGTTTACTATTCAGGCAAGTTGAATACATACACAACAGCGCTACCAGGTGCGCAAAAAATATCTACGAAAGGATCACCACAGTGCCCGGCCACGCAAGCTGGCACGCGTCAAGCATTTTGCTATCGACATACAGCAACTCTTCTTTTTTTTTTTTCTTCAGCACGAGGTACGGGGTGCTCGCACATTGAGAACTTTCTTATCCAATATACCTCACTAGTTGCTTTGCTTAACTGGAAGGAGAACGTTTGCAAGATTCGCCTTTTTTATATTCGGGAAAGCACGAAACCCGCGTCAAAGGTTGGTCAGAGGCTGCAAAAAGAAAATATCGTGGTTCTTTTTGGAAGGGTAATGGCGATTTTCTTTGTTCTTGTTTTCTTTTTAGCTCTGACCATCTTTTTTTTTTTCGCGCCGATCTCTGCCACGTCTGCTCATTCTGAAATTTTCGCGATTGTCGTCACTTTGTAATTTGCTTTGTCAGCATTCCTGTTACTCAAATGCGACCCGGTCCCAACACTAGCCTAAGACGCTTAACGCTCCTGCGCGCCGATCACGAGGCGACCCTCTCCACGGATGACGCGGTATATAGGCGCCGAGTGGAACATGGAAGAGGAGCCTCCGATCTTCTGGCTGCCTAAATTCGAAGGTTCCAAGGTTCGAGCGACGCCGACTGGGGAGACGAATGGGAGAGGAGTCACCGCAAACACGTGGGTCTTCGTGCCGCCTAAACGATGCATGGAAGAGAAGCCGCCCGCGAACACGAGGTCTGTTTGAGCGAAGCCGACAGGGTTAGACGATCCGGAGACGCCGACGGAAAGGGACGCGTCAGCGACGGCCTACTGCGCTCTGCAGAAGCGCTGAACCTACTGATGTTTTTATGAACCACTTTGTTTTGAAGGTTTACTTCCGCAACAAGGTGTTGCGAGGCAGGCCAGTGAGAAAGCTGTACAGACAGCTTGAGAGGTCCTAGCTTCCTCTTTACAGAGCAGCAAGTATGACATCAAAGAAAAAGTCAAAAAGAAATTGAATAAGAAGGACACGTATGCTCAGCATAGAGAAACATGAATGTACGCGCATCGTTTAATACATTTGTAGTAACAAAGAACATCATGAGATCATAAGAACAACAATGACACAGTCGTACGCAGAAGGACTACGGGGAGGAGGATGTTCTTAAGTAAACAGTGCAATTGACACGAGTCGGCAAAATGCCAATAGACACAAAACTATTACAGGATTATTTGGCGCAATTTTTTTGAGAGACATATCAGACAGGGCAAAATTGTCACGGCAGTACAGCTGGTTCAGTAGTGTATGTGCCGTAAGTTGCATCATTTGTTGCCCAAAATTTGTACGGCATTTCTTAACATTCGAAGGCTATGCTCTGCGGATGTGATAAATTGTTTTGTTTTGCTCTAATTCAGCAAGCGTAATCAAGGTCCCATCGTTCTTCAGTATTGCAAGTTTATATTTATGACACAGCCTGTGGTTATACATGGGCTTTATTTGTATATTCCTGAGCTTTTGGAAAATACTCCCTCTGCGAAACAAATATGGCCCTTTACATGCAACGCGTACAATTTTTTTGTGTGAGATACACGACAGAGCCAACAGCTACCGAAACCAAGGAGCATAGGGGATGCCATTTTTTTTTTCATTATTGGTTTTCCATCAATGTGAGATTTATAAAAGCAGAAGAAAAAACAACCACATGCCGCCGGTGGCACCCGAACCCACGACCTCTGAATTTCGCGTCCGATGTCCTACCAACTGAGCTACGATGACGGCTGCCCAAACTGCTTTCGAGGGTATTTATCTGTAGTGTAAGTGAACCTTATGAGTGTTCACCAGCGCCACCCTCGTTCATAGCGGCGAACGTGGTACGTCCTGCATTACCGCGAGTGCCACGTAGGAGCGTGGTCGAACGGTGAGAGCGGAAGCTGTGCGAGAACCCTAACGAGGGCCTCGAATAGTTTAACGAGGGCCTCGAATCCAGAATCTGGCAGCCTTGATGCCATAGTTAGCATGGGAGGGTTCAAAAAAGCTGTTCGACTACGTTCCTACTGCTTACATGTGCTTCCGTCTGCTTACGTGTGAGAAGGCTAAAACCTGCCCGCTCACTTCGTGAACCCAGTCGTCCACTCTCCATAGCGCACGATCATACACTACCGGCATTTACAAGTATGTACTTGCGATGAACTGACGTGGCAGAGGGAATCGCGTTGCCCCGCAGCCGGCAACGTCCTACCTCTAACATGGATGTTCGAAGCCGCCGCCACGGCGCCGCTGCACCCCATCTGCTCCACGCGCTGCGGCATGATGTAACCCGATGCCACGCACACGGCTTGCAATTCTACCTCTAAGCTGTCGCCGCGACGCTGCGCCAACTTCGTGAACGCAGTCGCCGCCCTACCGCGGCCCGCGCCCCCCTCATCAGGTTGCATTCGGATGCGAAGACCGTCTGCACGAGGACGTCATCTTTTAAGGGTACCATCGAGTGTTATCACACACACAGACGGGTTTTTGCTCAATGGGGCAAGTAAGGCTTTCGCCTTAAAATCACTGTATACATTCACTTTGAATGTCCGAGTGGCTGGTAAAAATGTTGCGATGGAAATTTCTACAGGTACGCCTATTTCTGCTGCGGCAGAAACCGTTTATCTGAAGTACTGGCCAGCCTTAAGTAAACAGTTGTAATCTAAAATTAAACAAAAAAACAAAGTTATGGGAGCGTTCCGTTAAATATTGTAGGGAAGTTAGTTGTCATTGTCCAGCGTAATAGATAATAGCTGAAGACTTACTCTGCCTCTTATTGTTGTGCGCACTTCACAAAATTGCGACTCCGTTGTTGGGTCGGGATTGGCTGGAGGCTTTGAAGTTAGACTGGATGAGCGTGTGCGGCATCAGTGTAAAAAGGCACGGCAGCCTTAATAAAAAAAAAAAAAATGTTCGCAACTATTTGAGCCAGCACTAGGATTTAAAAAATCAGGGAGGCACTTTGTTGACCTAAAGTGCGGTGAGGCGAAAGCCTTTACCGCGGTGTTGCTGCTTGTGTCATTGATGTGTGGTTAAGATGTTAATTAAGTACACAACTGTTTGTGAATCTTAAATGCTGGAGACACTGGAGGAGGTTTGGGAAGCATCCGTCTGATTCGACGCCTTTCTGCAAACACTCTTCAGCGTCCTAGACGAAAAGAACTACATATGCGTTGGCAGGAAGTAGCGTAGTCATTAGCACGCTCGGCTGCGGAACGGAAGGATGGTGGTTCAAATCCCGTCGTGCACAAAGATTTTTTTCTGGTCTGACTAGAAAAGCGTGACACCTCCTTCTGTCGACAACGATGAGGCATTGAAGGCTTTCGCCTTAATAAATAGCCTTCAGGTGAAGCTGCTACTGAAAGATGGGAGTACCCCTGTCATGTGTAAGCACCGACCTGTGCCCTTTGCGCTACGCCGCCGTTGCAAATGAGTTGCAGTCCTTGGTACAATCAGGAGTGCCAGTTCAAGCCCACCAGAGTGAGCGGGCGATTGCTTTAGTAGTAGTTCCTAAAGCCGATGGTAAAATCAGAATATGCGCAGATTATAGAAGTCCTATAAATCCGTGTCTCAGAACCGACCATTACCCGTTGCCAGCAATGGAGAACATATGTGCAACGTTGCATAGGTGAGACGACCTACCAATTACAGCTACAACTGCACCCAGTTTCTGTCGCTTGTCGCGATGAACACGCATGATGGCTTGTTTAAATAAACGCGCCTTCCGTACGTGATAACAAGTTCCCGGTAGCAATTCAGGCAGTAATGGATGATGTGCTCAAAAGCTTGGATTCGATGTCCTGTTATCTTGATGATGTGCTCATAGCTGGCAAAATGTCGGGAGAGTGTTTGCTATCAGGAGGTGAAAACTGTGCTGATAAAATTCAGAAAACGAGTAATTGCACTAAAGAAAGCAAATTGCAAGTTCTTTCAAGCGTCAGTCATTCATATATGTCACATGATTGATAAGGAAATACGTCCTTCGGGCGAGAAAGTATGGGCAGTTTAACAAGCGCCAAGGCCGAGGAACAGGCAGGAACTCCGGTCATACTTTGGGCTAATACATTTATATGAAATATCTTCCAAACCTGCTGGCAGTTTTAAAATCACCATAGGAGCTCCTCGGTAATAACACCAAACGGGCATGAACAACTGAAAAACACCCTTCGTTTTCAAAAAATGAAGGGTGTTTGACCCAGAACGTGGCACTACCGTACTGTGACCTCGAAAACGAGTTACAACTAGTTTATACTGTTCCAAAAAGCAGGAACAGTGCAGACTGGCCGTAATGTTCCACAAAGTAAGTTCATTTGAAAGGCCGGTCGCTTTCGCGTCGGAAACTCTCAACAAAACAGAGTGAGCCCATGCGCTCATGGAAAGGGGGCACTTGCCATTGGGTTCGGATTGCGGAAATTAAAATATATATATATATATATTTGTTTTGCATATACATTCCCTATCAGCCCTTGGTGGGTTATTTAAAGTTTGACAAGCTTGTTCTTGCTCTGTCATCGGCCCCTGTTTAGGATTTGTTGCTGGCAGCCTACAACTGCCTATAGGTTTATCGGAAGTCTAGCAATATGGCAAATGCTGACGCGTTGTCGCGACTGCCGTTGACAAACCAAGGAGAGGAATGAAATTGTGTGCATTTTTTTTCTCCGTGCTTGGCTAAATTATCCTCTAGGCTGGAAAAAATCAAATTGCAAACGTGCAAGGATACTCTATCATAGGTGCTCCTATACACACAAAGTGGTTGGCCTTCGTTCGAACTTCACAGATGATCCGCTCGCGCCCTATTTTCTCTGCCACCAACTTTCCGTCCGCCAAGATTATGTAACCTGGTGAAGCCTCTTAGCAGTGCTAGTGTCCCTGGGTGCGAAACTTTCCTCAGTATTATACACCCGGAAACGACATGAATGAAACTGTTGCCGAGAAGCCACATGTGATGGCCGAGGTTAACTCAGGACATAGAACAAGCGGTGAAAGAGTGTGCCGTGTGCCAGTTGTCGTAGAACGCGGCCTCGAGTGTTGCCTTGTTATGTGGGGCCTGGCCGTAGGTAGGAAGTAGTGCGTCTTGTTTATGCGTACCGTGAACAGCAGTGGTCTCTTCTGCTTGTCGACGCGCACTGAAAGTTGGTGGAAGTGCTCAGACGGAGCACGACGACCAATGAAAAGACGGTGAAAAAACTGCGTGGTGTGTTTGCCGCTCGCGGATTATCGAAAGTCTTCACGTGGCGACATACAACGGTCCGCACTTCTCCTGTGTTTGTTTAGAGACCTTTTGGAACAGGGACGGTATTCGGTACAAAAATCGCCTCGTTGCCATCTCGCTTCGAGCGGCAGTGTGGAGAGCCATATGCAGATGGTGAAAAAAAAAAAAAAAACTGCGCAAGCACCGTAACGGTCAGTTCTTGTTTAGGTACAAGCAGACTCCAACAGGGACCATCATGAGACACCGGCGGACCGGTTCCTGTCGTAAAACGCGACTCAGCCTGCTCCACTTTGGCTTAGAGCAAATGATGTGAAGCAAATTGGATCGTATAAAGCAGTCGGCAAACCAGAATTGCAGATCCTGGAGAGAATTCGAAGAGACTCTCCGCGTACCGGTAATGGATCTCCTGCCTGGTGATGAAAAATGGATAATAAGGACAGAATATAGGTAGGTGAGGGCCGGTACGTACATGGATCGTACGGAAAATGAAGGACGCTGCGCTAACGCTGATTCATATGACTTTCATATGGCACCACCCGAGGTATACTGGACTACGCAACCCGGACGACACAGGAGCTGCATCCCAGGACAGCACTTCGACACTAAACCAGTTCTCTATCCGCAACCTTGCCCGGTCGTGCTCTGTGCCTGCTGATTCCGCTGCACTAGAACCTGAAGCACAACCTCAACCAGTTCCTCAACCGCAGTTCCGATGCAGTATTCCTCAAACGAGGGCCTCAGACTGCTACTGACCGAAGTAGGGTCATACCACGCCAAAATCACCAGACTTGGCGCTCGTCCACCCCGATTTTTTTCCAGAAAATTTCTGGCTCTTTTGAATTTTGAATTGAATGGCACTATGAATTTTCCAGACGGGGGAAAAATTAGGTTTCATTAAAAATTTAATATATTATTTCTTTTTATTTTAGGCTGAAAAATTTTCCTGAATGAGCATTGTATGCTTTAATATCAGCCAGCAATAAGCTGCCAGTATAATTTTGTAATGTATTTTTAGGTCATCATGTTATCCTAAAGAAATGCCATTTTTGTATTTTTTTTCTCAAAAAACGAACTTTCATTTTTGATCAACGTAAAACGCTTCATCGGCTGTCTGGGTCAAATGATAATTAGATAAAAAACTGTGTGAACATGAATAGAACAGAACAAATTCAAAAAATCCGAATTTGCAAAAAAAAGTGCGATTTGCAGCGTCTTCAGCCTTAAGGTCTATACCGAGGTGGTCCACGTAAAAATATAAAATACGGCTCATTACATAGCTAATATGATTAAAATTATGATCAGCGATTTTTAACGAAGTCTTTCCTGCGTTAGGCGAGAAAAAAAGTTTTGAACTCGAACGCCATCACCCCCGGTGATTGTTGTCCCGTAATGCGACTGCACTTCATGGAGCACTCTTGCCAGTTCCTAAGAGGCACACGCCGTCCGTTTTGCGCTCTACTTTTCAAATGCGCCCTGTCAGCTGCAGCAGCTATCTTCTCTCTTGATTAAGTGACTATTCAAGTTCAGTATATACGCTCTCGGTCTTGTCCTGCGGAGTTGAGCAACACGATCGAATGCAGGTGCCGCGTTCGTATAGCAAACCTGCTCGTGTATATAGCTTACAGGTGGACGGATGAGATTAAGAAGTTTGCACGGACAAGGCGGCCGCAGCTGGCACAGGACAGGGTAAATTGGAGAGACATGGGAGAGTCATTTGTCCTGCAGTGGGCGTAGTTAGGCTGATGATGGGGGTGATAACTTATAACTAGGAGTTTTTTTTTTTTTTTTGCGGGGCGTCATATGGGCTCTGTTTCGGCGAAAAAAAATAGATGTTTGTAGGCCAGAGAAAAAAAAAATTAAAATCAGTTATCTTAAGGCCTATTCACTTTTGCAATTTGCACAGGCTGTATCACCGTTTTGTTCGAAAAGCGACAGTTGCCGGTCAGTCGCATGCTGCTCGATTTTCTAGCTTTGCGACAGCAACTCGCGAACCGCTTACCAATGAGCGGCGCCTCGAAAGTGAAAGGAAGCTTGTCCCACATCCGACTTCTCGTTGCCGGTAATAGTCAAGACCGACAACTCTCGTTACGAATGAGACCCTTCGTTAAGACTGTCAAGGCGCTCTGGTCTCAAGGGACAGCTTCTCGCAAACCCTTCGCGACTCGCAAGTGCGAATGAGCCTTTAGCCGTGACAAATGGCGTGCCGGTTTAATCTCGCCAGCTGAGCAAACATTGCGAAGTATTGAGAAGTCGCGTTGGCACCAAAGCTGCGTGGGCACACCGCGAGAGGGAAGAGAGAAACTTTAATGAATAAAGGAGAGGTCTGCCTGCGAGGTATAGCTCTGAAGCAGCCCTCTGAAAGTGGCAGCAAGGTGGCTGTCATACGTTGCGCGATTTGGCTGTTGAGCAAGATTGGTTCGCATGCCTTGAGAGACACGTCGCATTAAGCAGCCTTGTCGCTACTTCGATGTATATTTGTTGCTGTCGACCGGTGTCTCTAAGTGGACTCTAAGCGGAAAGAAAGTGGACTTTTAATCTATTACTTCGGGAAAACAAGTAAATATATTCACAATAAACTTTGTGGAGGATAATCTATCGACTCATGACGTTCAACGCATAATGGTTTCCATATTTACTAGCTGGGGTGACTTTAATATGTAACTACGGCTGAACGTATGGCATATAAAACAAAATTTTTATTAACACCTTCACTACTAGAGCAACACGCATCAGCACCTGACTGTTGGATGCTCCCACTAGTAAGACTAAACGCCTTATTATGTATTTTGAATAAGGGCTGTACTGCATCTGCTCTATTAGGTGAATCACTGCTGTTACGTACGTCTGGAGCCTGGTGAAATGTGCCCGCTCCAGACGAGAGGCGGTGAGAAACAAGAGAAAGCACAGCGGAGCGGGGGTGAGGCGCGCCGCGTCGGATGCTCGAGTCACTTGATACCGCCCGCGCCGCCGCTCCTGTAAACACAGTACGTGAGAAGCGCTGCTGCCAGCTGTGATGAGCGCGTGGGCGCATGAACGCCTGAACGTGCGAGTACACGGCAGATTAGGGCACTCAGCAACGTCGCCGCAGTGTTGTGCAGTGTAGTGGCATTAGAGGACACCAATCACCGGTGGTGATGGCGCTCAGCTTTAAACTTTCTCGATCCCCTAAAACAAAAAATGACTCCGATAAAAATCGCTGATCGCAATTACAGTTTTTAGGTATGTAATGAGCTCCATTTTGTATATTTACTTGGGGCCACTTGCGTACGAATAAGTGGCAAATAGCACTTTTTGCAATGTCGGAACTTTTTTCTGAAATTCTTCCATTCTTTTCGAGTTCAACCCATTTACCAAATAGCTGCATCTCTCAGATAGTCGATGAACCGTTTTATATTATTCACGAATGTCTTGGGAATGTTCTGCAAAAACTGTAAAAATGTTTCTTTTTGGGCAAAAATAAAAAGCTAGAAATAAATAAAAATATTCTGCTGGCAGTTTACTGCGGGCTGATACTAAGCTACAACACTTCTGCATTGCTCCAGAAAAATGTTGAGCATGGAAAAAAACAACAACTAATTTTTGTAAATTTTCAATGGGGTCTAGCTTGAACTCGTCTGGACAATTCAACTGACTGTCACATGACCGAGAATTATTTTTTCCGAAAAATATTGTGCGAAATTACATTCGACAGTACAAAAAGAAAGCCACAAATTTTCTGGAAGAAATTAGGGAGGGTCGAGCGCGAACTCTGGTTCGTTTAAGATGGTATGACCCAGTAACAACTGAAACACTGCATATAGCATGCTGGCATGTGACTTCACTCGTCAGGCTGTTACCGCTATAAAAGCAGCTGCTTTTCACTTCGACTGCTCTGAATAAACACCGGCGTGCTTCTTCAGCCACTGGCTATCACTAATAGCAGCTTGCCGATATTCCTCCATAGGAAATTGCAGTATAGTTGTACCTTGCCAGTACTCGCCGCTGGAACACAAACTTGGGGGCTAAACAAAGGCTGAAATTAAATCGAGGTCACACAGCCTGGAGCTATGGAAAGATAAACGATATGCGCAGATTTAAGAGCTAGAAAGTTAGCAGTGTGATTATGGAACAAACACGGGATGGTGATGTGCTAATCAAGAAGAGTAAATTGACGTGAGGCGCGCACTTAATGCGGGGTACAGGTAACTGATGGTCCGTTAGCGTAACTGAGAGTGAATTCGAAGGACAGGTGTACAGGAGCAGGGGACGGCAGAGAACCGTGTGGGCAGGTGAGATTCGGAAATGTGCGGGGATAGGGTGGCAGCAGCTAGAACCAGGCGTGGCCAGTATTGGAGACAAAAGAGATGGGTCTTACCCTTCAATGAACGAAACCGGGATGATGGTGAGGTTCCAACTAATTGATAAACTAAACCAAAATATATACTGTACTGAAATTCATTTAGGATTTGAAACGTAATTTATCCGGCGTCGGTAACCGTAGCGTCGAACTTTTAAATTTCGATTGCTTTAGTGCAAACAGCGCCGCAGTAGATTCTTGAAGACCGCAGCCGAAATAAATATTGCTGGACTCCCTTTCTTTTACACTCCGAACTCCCCAAAACTTATTCTAAAAAAAATGCGGAGTCGGTGCATGTTAGTGCTTTCCGGTGCTTTTTTTTTTTAGTGTTTGGTGGAAACAATTTGCCGATTGAACGATGGGTTATTACCCTATGTCTGTGGGTTACGATTTGTGTATGGTTCAAAATTTTGGATCAACTGAAGCAAAAGGTAAATGGAACACGGTTCTCGGCCTCATTTTCTGCTTAATCAGAATATAAGTTGTGGGGTTTAAATGGGGGAGATAAACACGTTCTCCCCGTTTAAGCGCGGCTGACTCAGTTCAAAACCGCGCTGACCCCACCCCGTGGTCGCGTACGCTACCGAGCGCACGCCGACCACGGCGGGCCGTGCTCTGCGGGAACAAAGGAACGACACACTGGCTGACACAAACAAGGCATTTATTGCTATAACAACAATAACGCCAGCTAGCAACAAAATACACTGAGGAATCGAGGATGTCCGACTCACCAGCACGGCTACGAGCGAACGTTCGCCCACGGTAGGGCAAAGGGATAAACTCCGAGGCCCGACGGGACGGGCTCGGCGGGAGCAAGTTCCGACCAAGAGGCGCCCGCGGCGAAGAGCGGAGTGGCGCGCGGAAACGTCCAACACGCTTCCCTGTTGGCGCAGTAAAACGCCATCCGTGGCGCTGGTGTCGCTGCGACGCGAGCGCCCTCCCCTGTTAGTTAAAGTAACCAAAACTGAGAAGAGCGCGTTTCGGAGGAGCTAACTACAGTAGGGGGTGCAATGCGGGAAAGTGAACGCAGGGGACGAAGGCGTCCCCACAAAGTCCAAGTAATCAAGTACTACAATGTCGTCATCCTTGCAAAAGGATGACGTCATGTTTATCACGCTGGTTGAACTGCCTTGTTGCTAGATGCACTGTACAAGTTCTGATCAGATATTCGAGACTCTACACCAACCGTTTCCCCAAGGAATAATTTATTAATAAGCAGTATATTAAAAATCTAGTTTGCTTAAGTGAAATCAATATGCCTGTTCCAATTTCAAAGCGATAATTTCAGAACGACGCCATTTTGTTAGGAACATGCAAAATCCAAATGGTTCCATTCAATAAAACAAATTAAAAAGTTAAAAAACATTCTTGTACAGGATGTTTCATCTAAGATTTCACAGAATTTTTAAAAATATGCATTTTGAGTCGGAAGAGCGCTTTTTCGGCACAGCATTGTCAGCGGTGTAGTACACCAGAAAACAGCTAATATGTGCTAACTAGCACGCTGGTTAACTAATATTGAATAGTTAACTTTTAAACTGTTACTGTTAAGCTTCTTAAGTATTGAGAAGCATGCAGCCTTCTCTAAGTAATATCCATATCTATCTTTGGAATTTCAAAAACGCGGTTACTCTCGGCGCTGTGGCACAACAAATTTTGACTATTCCGACCAGTTACGTGCACTCGAGAGGGTGCTCTGTCTTGAAGTTTCTCGAAATCGCACGTATTTTGACGCGATGTAGCCCAGATTTGTTGGGTCACAGCGCCAAGTGTAACCGCGTGTTCGAAATTCTAAAAATTGATATGAATATTTCTTATGGTGGGCTACATGCTTCTCAATAATTAACAGCCTAAGAGTAATAGGTAACAAGTTATTAGTGAATCAGCCTGCTAGTTAGCACGCCTTAGTTGTATTGTGATGTACTACAACGCTGTCAATGATATTCCAAAAAAAAGCGCTCTACTCAAAAAGCCTATTTTTAAAAATTGTGTAGTCTTAGGTGAAACATCCCGTATAGTTGGGTAACATATTTTTGTACCGTACGTAGTCGGTTAACATATTCATAAATAAGTCGTCTGCGTCTCAAGCGCGGTAGAACTGCGTCTTTTTTTCAGTTTGGGCATCACGTAGAAAACTTTCTCTCGCTCTATATATTCTCGAAAATAAAGGATAATCGGCCGTTTTTTTTTTTGTGAATGCTTTTAATACTGTCCGTGAAGCTGAAGGATATACCGCTAATGACCGCTTTGTCAAAAAATTTTGTGACGATCCTTTTTTCGCAAAACTTATCCAAATTCCTCACGAAAGCTGAAAGTCTCAACTGCAACAAGATTAGGTTTTCAGCTGCGATTTTCTAAAGCTACATAGCTACATACAGCCGTTACTTGTAAATATATCGTATTAGTGAGCATATTACAAATTTATGTTTAATGTTTCAGGAAAGAATTTGAGAACCGAATTATATTGTTTTTGCGCGCTGTCAAGAAAACATGTCATGTCCACAATCTTGCATCATGTAGCTTGATCACCATCAATGATGATTTCAAGCATGTCCTCAAAAGAAGATTCCAGTGTTTCCTCAATATCTCCGAACATAAGAAGCACATCCAAGAAAACAAACTACATTAACAATTAATAGACATGCATGCCAGCGAGGGAGCACAATCGTAAATATATCGCCTGTTGCCTCCAGGCACTGTGTTGCCGCAACTATAAATTGCATCACGGAACACAATGTTTAACTGTCATGGTCGAGCCATTGCATCGTGATATGCTTGAGTGCGATGATGCCTTCATGATTGCCCAAGCAGCATACGATGTCGGGCCTCTGTGAGTCCCACATGGGCAAGTGGAGCACTCGTAAGTCGGCAAACCAAGATTATATTTACCCTTGTTGACCCCACATGGGTCCCATGTCGACGTGGCAAGGACTATACCTGATCCTAAATTTTTACATTCTGCCTACATCGGTCTCTTGTCTAATTCTTGAGGGCAGATGCAACGCAGGTTTAGGCTTTTTTTGAGGGGCAAACCTGGGCTAGCCCAAATGTGACTGCCCCTACAAAACCGCTGTAAGTCCCACATGGGCCGTGGCGGGACTGGGAAGCGGTCTTGCTGGACCACTGGACCAGATAGACCACTGCGCCTCTAGTGGTGTACGAGGATTACCACGAGCACTTGCGCGGGTTACATTTTAGGTGATTTAAACAATAATCTAAGCATATTTACTCGATTACTTAAAATTACATGTTTTTGGCTCTCACATAAGCGCAAATTATACAGACCGTACGCAGGAATAACTGTGCCACCCTAGCAGGATGCACTGTAACACCTGCGACTTTTGTAGCTGGTAATACACACATCGCCTCTTCGCGCTATATGAGCAACGTTATCGAGGCAGTATGCGCTAACCCAATATTGACTCAGTGTGGGTAGCCCACATCACTACAAAGAAATTTGAGATGGGCTACTCAGTTTGCAATGATGTGAAAAATCAGTTCACGGTGCTGAGTGCCTAAGAGTTCCGCGAAGGCAACTTGGACTAGAGCAGCCCCTAAAATATCCACTTCGCACTATGCGGGGAATCTGTGGCCAAGCCCGAATTGGGCTTGCCCCCGTAGATCCGGACCAATGTTGCTATTGGAGGTGCTAACCGCGAGAAAGCGAGAAACAAACGTTCGTCTTCAGAGGCTGCCCACATTTGTCCGAAGTAGGACCGATGGGAGAGCTCGGTGGACTGCCCACTTCGGGCAATGCGGATAGAACATGGGTAGTCCCAAGTGGATTTAGGCTGCCAACACGGATTCGAAATGGGACCGATCGGGGTGATCTGTGGGCAGCCCATGGGGTGCCGATGCCGGCCCCAGTTGCACAACCCACATGAGTCCCGCATGGGCTGCCCATACGAAACTTACAGGGACCTCGTTTCATAACTCACTTCGTGCTACATGGGTGGTAGTTTTCGGAGGCATCATAAAGACGTTGAGCCATGGATAATGAAGCCGCGGCTGCCATTTACATGTCGTTATCTTCAAAACCACTGCAACAAAACAATTAATGCGTCAGCATGGCATTGCAGCAGCAAGTTCCAGGATTCCAGAATGTGGCAGAAGTGAAGGGAAGTTGCACCTTGGTCTCACTTCTCGTGTTGACTCTTAACGCGTGAGCAAAGTGGGCACGGGGCTCCTGCGCTTCGATCGGTGGTCGTAAAAACCACAAGGCCAGTGGTTTCGCTAGTGGCGAAGGATGTTCATAATATTCGAGTTTGGCTCATTCCAGAGACGACATTTCTGCCAAAGACACTCTTTGCAGCCATGTTGGTTTGCGATAAATAGTGTGTTTGAGCGCAACTTAAAAAAAAAAAATTGAACTACTTGTGTGGTAGGGACGGATTTATGGAGGGAGGCATTCGTCCCCTCCCCCCCCCCCCTCCTCCCTCCACGAACGAGAAAGTTCAGAGAAAAACCGTACTGAACCCAACTTTTTGGACGAAGAGATAAAAAAAAAATACTTAATTCAAATGCACCACGGGATCTGTGTATTGACGGCAGCGAAGGAACTGCTGCTCAACGTTTGCGGTAGCCAGAACGTGAGATTTTGCTTGACGCACTGCAGGGTTTCGCGTCTGTGCCTTTACAGACAGTTGAGGAACCAGCTTAACCATCTAACTGTCCTAAAAGGACAGTTAGGACAGCGCTTCGCGAGCAGACGGCAAGAATGTGGAGCCTCTCGGTCTGGAAAGCCGTGTAAAATAACGGATTAATTGTAAAACAACCCAAAAGGCGAAGGACCAAAGAAAGGAAAGCGCAGGACAAGCCCTGACGAAGGTTTTAGCAAATAAAGCCTTTAGTTGCGAGTCAGCGCTTCTGTCTTTCTATCTCTGGTCCTTCTTTTTTTTTGCGATATTTCACAATGAACCTATACCAGCTAGCCCAACTCAACGTTTTGTTAAGGTAGCGGAGCAGTGCCTCAAAACGTGCAACTGCGCTGCTTAATCCGATGGTACCATCATCACACCATGCCCCTGGCTTTTTTTTTTATTGACTGTAACTCCTACTCAGATGACAGCTGAATGAGGCAAGCGTGTTACGGATGCTGGCCTTTGTCGGTTAAAACCGAATTTCTAAAGTTTAATTGCTCGTACTTTTATCGTTTCCAGGCAGACCAACCACTAATCCAAATAATCAGATTGTGATCACAGACACGCAAGCCGCCTTCAGAAACCTCATCAAAGGGTGAGCTGCCAAGAAGGCGGCAAGAGTTTTGTAGCAAAGTTGCACAATGGTAGGAATGGTAACTGTAATGTGGACACGTGCTCGCGAGACTCTCCGTGGTAACAATGGTACCCATGCCGCAGCCAAAGAACTCGCTTACCGGGCGTTATCCGAGGACGTTGCAAAGAGTAACGAAAGGCTAACCATATACTGATAAATATTACAGCATTGAAAACTAGAAACGAAGACATACCAACAGGCTCACTAAGAACTTACCAAGGAGGAAGAGGTAGCGTTACGCCCTTGTACATAGGATGCATTCCACATTATACTTAGATAAAATTTCATTTTGTTACGATATATCTGAATCTATATCGTTTGGTGCGGACGTACCAAAGAACCAGGAACTAAACTAGATATAATAAAAAAAAAACACAGTTGAGCAGTTGGGAGGGAATGCTGGCTAGCTCATGCCTGTACGATCAGAAAGCACTGGTCCAACTTTCGAGACAGAAAGCCGTCTCCAATGGGGCTCTGGACTAAGGACTCCACTTACAAATTTACTCCATAATGAAGTTTTACTGATTCATTTATTCCGTGTGAGGTCGCCTGAAGAGAAAATAAGAGCAGGGGAAAGACGCAGTGACAATTCACGTCCGCGGTTTTATGTCCGAATAGACTAGAAGTTATATGAATATGAATATGAGTGGAATATGACGATGAAGAAGCTGAAGAAGTTGACGAGGAAGAGGATAGCCTCAATAGAATGGGCTTCTATGGAAGCTCCTCTATGAGAAGAAGAGAAGCAGAAAGGAGCTGTAGCGTTTGCGCGAAGCCCTGCATCCCGTCTCTCGGTGGCGCTTAGCGCTGCGAGCTAGAGTAAAGGCGCGGTAGGTGTCGCGCGAAGCGCAAATTGCTCACTCAAGTACTCGAGCTGGGTAGCGCGAGAAGGTGGAGGTTATGAGCGGAGGAAAGGCGCAGCAGTCTTATCCAGCATTCGCGGACATGCCGGCATGTCTGCAGCGTTCTTGTTCAAAAGCTTCGCGAGGTCAGTGGTCTGCAGATGGTAGGGTTTGTCCTCGTGTGGCTGATCTGACTGCAGCTCTAATGGCTATAGCGTTAGCTCGGCCGTAATTAATACCGCTCCCCTGTTCAGGATAAGGTCTTTCGGGGTGCCTTGGTGCGAGAACATGTGTCCGACGATAAATTTTGCGACTTTAGCCAGCAGCGCTTTTCTTTTTGAGTGATGGTTCAAGCAGTCTGTCACTAAGAGGGTGCACTCATTACAAAAATTGCATCGCAAGGAACAAGTAGGTCTATTTCAACCTGCTGGTAAGGCCCTGTGGGTACATGTTTCAGAAGACGTGCTGGCCTGGTCGATGGCGTCTTGGGCCGTGTACGACGCCACGGAATAATCTTCGTCCTTGGTCCCGAGGAGTGCGCAAGTGAATCCAAAGTGACTCACAGTTCTCTAGTAGTGAGGAGTTACATAAGTGCACTTCCCAAGTTTCGCTGGTGCGGCCGAAAAATGGGCGACTCTGTTAAGCGCAAAGTTCATTTCTACGAGGACATTTTCCTGCAGGCAGAGTGATGACTATCCACGCCTGAATGCTATAGGGCGGATGACTTTCCTTCAAGATATTCGATAAAGCGTCGTAACCTGACGTCTATCCGTCTGCGCTGTTCTTGTGTGAAAGTAACTTTCCTGATTGCGGCCTAGACGCGTCGTCATCTTGGGGATATCGTTGCGCTGTGTCGACAGGCGCTCAGCAGTGTGTATAGTAGTGCTTTTTTCCACACTTGCAAAAAAGGTGATATCAAACTCGTGTAGTCGGAAGCGCTATCGAGCGAAGCGCAAATTTATGGGGCCTTGAGTCAGGGCCGATGAACGAAACACATTTTCGAAAGGCTACATAAAAACTCGCAATAATATTTAAAATTTCAAAAGAAATGGGAGCTTTATCTCTTTTTCTTTTATCTTGTGTGGCGTTGAATCGCACCGCATTCAGATTTATTGCCATTTTAGTCTTGAACGGCAGCTTGAAGAGTGCGCCAATTCTAACACTTTGTTTTACCTCCAGCCCATGGACAACCCAGAAGGAGAGTCTTTCGAGCACTTTTTCCCAACTGTCGACATGGGGAACAGACAGCAGGGAAGCCGCGAATTCACTGCGACGCGCGAAGCAGACTTATCTCGCGCCCTGACCCATCGCGATGGTCCGCATTATGCGTGTGGCGACAGCTGATGCGCTCCAGCCGCTCGTCGCAGCCACGTCACCGGCCTGGCGCTCGCTCCCGTAACGTTCCCTTGCCCCCAGGATGATCCTCTTTTTTACCATTCTTTCTTCACCCCGCCAGAGCACATCGTCGTCAGGCAGCGCAGTGCGCCGCCAATGAAGACAGCAAGCGACGGTCCCTGAAGACGGGGGCTCGCTCGGTAACAAAGCGATTACCAGGCCGGCAACACGGACGGCGAATGCAATTGACACCGTTCCAGAAATTACTTTGCGTGCCGGACTCCCCGCGGCGGTTGTCCCGCCGAGCCACGCGCGCGCTTTCTCCCTCCGGCAGAGAGCGCCGCCGCCGAGCCGCGGCCCTTCCCCGGCGCGGGAAAGCGTGGGAAACGGGACCAGAGCGTACGCGACGCCCTCCCTCCTGATGCCCAGAGCGCGAAAGGGAAGCAGGGGCTGCGACGAGCAAATTGGCAACCCTCCTCCTTCCCACTCGCGGGCAGAGTTGGCGCCCCGGGCGCGGGGCTGGGGTCCTCCTCTCCCCGCGTGCCGCCTGCCACACGTCTCTGACTTCCCCATTGTTTCCTTGCCTTTGTTTTCTTTCAAAACCCCTCGCACCCGCCAGTGTTCTCGTTGGCTCCTGCTTTTCGCCTCCTTTCCTTTCTGACTGCTCCGTTTGGTTTCTTTCCTCTGTCATTATGGGGGGGGGGGGGGGGGGTTCCTTGGTTCCTCGCACTGGGCCTCGGTGTCTCACTGTGGCGTTTCCAGCATCTTGATGAGCCGGCGTCGTTGTGCTTTCAAAGACAGCCTTAGGCATGCGAGAAAACACATTCCCCCCTCAATCCTCTCCCTCCGCATTTTTTTTTCTGCTATGCCCACTTAGTTCCTGTATGCACACGGAATCAGAGTAGTGAAACTGCCTTCACTTCAGCTTTGTGAACACATCGGTTATTAACGACCGTAGGAGCCTCTGAGAGACTGTAACAAATTATTGTAAAGGCACATAAAAGCAACGGTTATCACTGTTGCTTCTTTTCACGTTACGCTAGCATTTTTTTTTTACAATTTTGAATGTAGCTATAGTGTTTGCGTGGCCTGTCTCATCAGACAGCGGTTCAAGATAGTATACCAGAAAACCAAGTGATTCTACTAGTGAAAAGAAAAGTATGTTAAGTTGGACATTAAAAAAGTTGCTAAAGAGGGCCTTAACGACAACATGGAAGACGCACCGCGTTACTGAACGTCTAAGATTTGCGATCATATAAAGCTTATCGGCACTACAGCTCTAGTAGTCCTTGGTTAGCTCAGGTACCGAGCAACACAGACATTTCAAATACTCAAGAAAAGACACATACCTTGGGGAATGGATATGAACATGTCTTCAATTTTCTGGTATTGCGTATTTGCGAGAAAAACTATAAATGTCGACGAACATTTTGTCGTCACTGTTAGGAAGTTGGACTTTTCAGCCTTTTGAGTGTTCACCTGGTCGCGTTCCCACAACGCAAGAAACAGCTCTAACGCATCGTTTCGTTTTTGACTCAGTAGATTTTCGGATGCTGAAGATGTAAGGGCCTCGTGAATTCGCCATTACTCGGTCATTTGTTGTTGTTTGTGTGTGTGTGATTTAGGTAACTTAGCGTAGTTAAAGGGCTGCTGGTAGAGTGCATGCAGTTCCCCAAACTCCACTGCTGAAAGGAAAAAGACAAAGAAGGGGGAAGGTTCTTCGTTCCATTTTCAAAAAAAATCGCAGACGCTGCGCACTTGTTCAATCCACCTTAGGGCCGGTCTACCTGCCCTCGCGTACGTGACTGCCGTGTGCCGTCGCTGGGCGCCCACAAGTTGTTCTTCGTCGGCCGGTATGCCGTCGGGGCTCCACCCTTGGCCAACTCTCCCGCGGCCCGAGTCCCCGAAATCATTGCCTCCCTCCCGCGACCCTTTGTTGTGCGCTCCTCCGGACGGAGGGAGGGGAGGAGGAGCCGTCCTTCCTCCTCGCACCCTCTCCTCCGGCGGCGGCGTGATCGCGCACCGCGTGCTCCTCCTGCACTCAGACTGGCAGGCAGACGCGACGCGCTCGCACGGCCCGGGTGCGCGCTCCGGACAGTTCCCACTCTAGCCTCGCCGCCCGCCCGGACCAGAGCCGACTTCGCGCGCAGCTCCATTCGTCAAGGTAAGTTGGCCTTGGTCGCCGTAGTTTCGCCGGGTGACAAAGACTCGACCGACTAGAATCCGTTATAGTGTTTGTCATGGTGGCGCACTTTTCGAAACTGCGAAAGGCGGTTGCTACCCGTCACTACGCTGAAGAACTCTCAGGCTCGGATCTTCAGTGGACACTGACACACGAGCCTGCTTGAGTTTCGCCGCTTCCGAGGTCTCTGCGCGGGTTTCTGAATTGAGTGAAAAGCAAAAAAGCCCGCGCAAAAGGTGGTTACCAGTGACGCGAGTTGTAGCGCCGCGTATTTTGATTCAAGAAAGTGTCCTGGTGCTCTTGAAATGACACGTTTATAGGTCCGCGCCGATGTTCGGACAAGGGCATTGATGAAGTCCTAAGTCAGAACAACGGCACCGGTTTGAGAGCCAAACTGCCTTCCTGCACTTCAAATCTGGCGGTCTCCATGAACTGACGGGTAACACGGCGTCTTTATTTAAAAGGGGGGGGGGGGGGGGGGGCATGGATCGAGTCAAGCAATATCGATAGCACAGACTCCAACTCGGGCGTGGTAATTATAGTTCGGTTCCCTCTCAATGGGCCTCGGGCAGACGCATGTCTGCGCTATATACAGTATTCAGAATGGCGTAGGTTCTAACATACATGTTGTGACTGACCGCGCCATAGCATCAAACGCCACCGGAAGAAATGTGTTGTGCACATCATAACTCCAGTCATTAAGTGCAGCTCTGTTTTCATATATTTGTGATCGTTAGAGATTTATAACGTGTTCTTTTGCGAACACGTGACCGATTGTTAAGTTGCAAGCGTACATTGATTACGTTCTTTTGACTAATGTTTTGTTTCTTCAGTGGTTGCCCGAAGATGCGCAGCTTATTAAATGCAAGCGCTAATCCTTTCATTTTGAAATTTATATGTATGGACAGCTTGAACAGAAGTTGAAGTAGCCGTTACAAAAAGCCCACAAGTGTTATCTGGTATCGGCCTGCTTTCTATTCCAACCAACAAGAACTGCGTCTCTCATAGCCTTAGTCGCTTTGGGACGTTAAACCCCATAAACCAACCAACAAGAACTTTTTATTTCCCGATAACTGAAAATACTTACATCCACTTATATAGATATCACAAGCACAAAACAACCTGCCGTGCTTCCTTGAAATCTTGTTTTGAACAAATTGCAGTCTCCACGCGTGAGAAATTTTTGAATTCTTGTTTCCTGCCAAAAGTTTACGAGGTCGCGAAAGTTTTTTTTTTATGTTCAAGAAATGCTGAAATATCTGATGCAATTGTAGTTGGTTTTGGGCAGCCTCGCGGACATTATTTCGGTGTAGTTATAATAGACAAACCTAGTAATCACCTTAAGTTTGCATGCGCTTCTACGTCCGTGAGTACAGGAAAGAAAAAAAACTTTTTCAGAATCGCAGCATTTTCTGGCCATAGTTTAGGATTGTCCATGAAAATCGCTGAACAGCGGTTTGTGATTTTTTTTATTTCAAAAGGGTGAGACCTACATTAGACTTTTATTTTACAAGCCTTGCTCCTACCACGTATGAACTAAGCCTGATTTAACGCCTATCCTGCTTTACAGCTGAAAAATTCGAAGCTCGCCTGTTTCCATCCGTTAAAATTGTGCATACTTTTTAGATTCGTCCTCCAGTGACTTTCAATATTGTTGTGATTGTTCAAGGCTTTTCACTTGCACAGTGCAGCCACCTTTGGTGTCATCCGCGTTTACAGACATCCTGTGAGACTTTTTGTTGAAATTCCTTCGCCTTCTCAATTCGTAAACTGAAGACTTCACACATGCTGTGACAAGCAATTGCTGAACAATGAACATCCAGCGATTAGGAATGCAGAAACAGTGAATGCAGTGCCCGATGTGGCCCAGGTCTCCGAGTGCAGAGGTGAAGCGAGCGCTGTCCGTGCCAGCAATGCCCAAATGTTCAAGCCTGTTGTTGTTCTTTAATAATTTAGGAAGCATGTTTAGCTGTCTTCATTAACCGCTTTTCACAATCTTCTTGTTTTCTTTTTTTCCCCGCTTTACTTTTAGCATTGAATGCTTTCGATCAAACTTACGTTGGAGAGATGTTGCACCATCTACTCGCAAGGCGTACTGCTTACTGCAAGAAATTGGATAAGGCTTTTATATTACGGCTTTTATATATAAGCTTAGGAGCACTACCAGTCTTGTCGGCAATTAACAGTGATATTCTCAGAACTATTTTTGAAATTTATGGCTCGACTTCTTTACTTTTGCTTCATGCGGCTGAAAACGCTACGAGCAAGGTGCGTTCCCAAGGAAGCAGTTAAATGTGGAGAGTTAATACGACAGGCGGGTAATGTTGAAACAAAGTACAACAGCTTTATTCCAGTTATGCTTCAAAATCCTGTCATTTCAGGCATATGGTGAAGTCTTAAACTTAATTACATTTTTCTGATTTGCTTAGCAGAAGGCAAGCTTGTGACTTACGTGATGTCATTCTGCACAAAGTCACGCGAATGAATGCTCATTTTCCCTACGCTTTTTCCAGAACTCCATGGACTATTGTTTGTCGGGTATAAATGCGCACAACGTGCAGTGAGCAAATGACTTTGGTGGCCTGCTTCTTTGGTAACCGGCCGTCGAGGACCTTACACCGAATTTTGCCTTTGACCACACCCATGCAAACTCGTAGCGTTTACCTGCACACACCTGGCCGTTAAGTGCCGTACGCGTGGTAAGAATACACTGGGAAAAACTTTTATGATAGCCTCCTTCGATGCTATATACCCGTTGCGGCTATACAGTTCGCGTTCCTTTTTACGCCCTATACTTTCAGCGAATGAAGAACACAAAGGAACATGACTACGGTCTGAGCAGGATGGTTGTCAATCACTGATTCCCTAATAGACCGATAGCCTCGCGAGTTTCTCCCCGCCACCGCTGCCGCAGAGTTCTTAGCGCACGCCGAAAATGGCCAATTGTAGCTGGAGACTCGCACTTCAAAGCGGTTACTGGTTTGACGACCAACGACGCAAAATTAATCTTTATTAAAGACCTTCTCAATAAAATTTTAATTTAAAGTAACAAAACTGTGCTTCAGGGTTTCTTCCCCTATTTCGCTAACCCAAAGTAATGCACTCATTATTTGATCCATTTATTTCTTATAAAGCATTCTCTGAAAACGTGCGCACAAAGTGCGACTGAAAGAATGCTGGAAGGCGAAACCTTCAGTTATAAACTACAGTGGGGCCAACTCAGCACGTCTTAATGTTGCTTCAAAGCCAGAGCGGCAAGCCGCGACATCAACAGCGCGAATGGACAGTAAACATGGTCACATCGGCCTATTCCATACAATGTCTTCCAAGGCAAGCATGACTTATTCGCCTGAATACTGACTCCATCAAGCACTCACAAAGCTTGTATCAGCGTTTATAAATGAAAAATGTTAATATTTTATGAAGAAACGGAAAGGTGCAATAATTGCCTTCCTCATGGTGGACACCTGAACCTCGGAAGAAGATGGAGAAATCATGTTTTATTTACTTTTTATATTTCCCAGCTCTTGCAGCCCTTCCAGTGCAGGCATAGTGACGGAATAAATACACGTAAAACAAATTCAGGTTGTTCATGTCGCGTCATTGTGAAGAACTTTTTACCGGAGTATGCTTTTTCCTACAATCTTCGGGTGTTATGTGGTAAACAATACTGCACGCGTGAAGAGGCATTAAAACTTAAAAGCGCTGGATCAACTTCCGCTGATAACCTACTAAAATAAAGAAGCGCGCGGGTGATTCACACACACTTCGCATAATTTGAACTCGTACGAAGCACGTTAGCTACCCTGGCCGATATTTGCAATGCGTATACGAGGGAGTACCCAAAAGAAACCGGACTAAATTTTTTGGTCGGCAAAGCTTCTGTGGTACCGCGTTTAGCCACTAGGAGCGCATAGAACGAACATTCCAGAGTAAGTAAGCCGAGTGCCGTCGTTGAAGGAGGTCAGACTAGTTTAGGCAGAGTTTTAGAGTGACGACTGTTCTATGTGAATGTCGTTTTTGCAATGGCTGATTTTCGCGAACAGCGTGCGCCGGTGAAATTCTGATTTTTGCTCGGAAAAAGTTGAATGGAAACTCTTGAAATATTAAGAAAGACGTACAAGGACGATGCTATGGGGACAACTCATGTGTTCCTGAATCGAATCCTGAATCAAAGCAACAATCATGCCAATGGAAAACTTCAAATTCACCTCGCCTCAAGAAAGCTCGTCAGGTGAAACCAAACCTCAAAACAATGCTGATTTCTTTTTTCGACGTGAGAGGAGTCGTTCATTGAGAATTTGTTCCGCAGGGTCAGACAGTTAGCCAGGCTTTCTACTTGGATGTTTTGAAAAGATTGGGCAACAGTGTGCGGTGGAAGCGGCCAGATTTGTGGCGGTCGGGTGACTGGTTTTTCCATCATGGCAATGCCCCTGCTCCCACAGCCCTGTCTCTACGACAATTTTGGACCAAAAATGGCATGTCTTCTATTCCTCAACCCTCATACTCTCCCGACCTTGCCCCGTGCTACTTTCTTTGTTTCCTAGAATGAAAAAATAGGTTCATGGAAACCGTTTCGCTGATGTTGCTGAGGTGAAGAAAAAAACGACGGAGGCACTGTCAAGCATCACAAAAGATGAATAAAAATGGAATGAAAGATTCGACAAGCGTATCATTGCAAGTGGGGAATACTTTGAAGGAGATTGAAGGTATGTGCTTAAAATGTGAACAAATAAGTTCAAACAAAAATAAGTCCGGTTACTTTTGGGTACCCCCTCGTATGGCGGGAGGCAATCCCCGTTATTTTAGGTTTCATCTTTAATTTTGTGCTCAGATTCGCAATTAGGCCTTCGTTGGCAATGTTCTTAGAGGCAACGCACATAGATTTTTTGAAAATATCGTACGGTCAAGGAGGTACAGTTCAATTTGGTTTGGCTCAAGATGTACGATAACGGATTCATTAAAGATAATTCTTCATTTACACTTTTTGGTTTTTACACAGTTTTGGTGCCATGCACCAATTGTGCACAACAAATACCGACAGATGGAACCATCTGCAACTTGCTGTCCTGCTAATCGTCTGCAGGCCTGGCGCAGTAGAAAACCACGGACAAAGAAGCAGATAATTCTCTTTGAATGCCACTTCAGTTTTCGCTAATGCTTTGACTTCTTTTTTAATCATGTCACGAGTGATATTTCCTTTTCCCTCATTCCTAAAGACACTTAGTAACATGCATTCGTTGTTTCTCGAAAATGTTGAAAGATCACTGCCTTCTTCCATTGTTCCTCTGCTTATTTTTAAATTTTTTTTTTCTAGATTGGCTGGAGAAGGTGTACCCGTGCTTTAATCAGGGAAATTTGCCACCTTAAAGCGCAGATTTATTCGAAGTATATAGTTGTTCCCAGTTAATGTGGAGGATGACTAATGGACAGTTTTTAGGCGGGCTGAGAAGAGAGATAAAAGAGGCAGAGGAAAGGCAGGGAGGATAACCAGAATGCTCTTGTGTTGGCTACCCTGCACGAGGGAAAGGGAAGAGGGGCATAAAAAAGAAAGAGAGAAATGCGCTGTGGAGCAAGCACGACCAACAGAGAAACACGCGCTGAAAGTAACAGGCCGCCGCAGCAGAGACCTGCGCACCTTGAGGACTGCCGAGCGCTGCGACCTCAGTAAAACACAGCGCCCGTCGTTCGCCACCAAACACAAGGCAGCCACACAGCGCCGACGTTCCACCCAGAAGTATGGCTGCTTGCCATTGCGTTTGATAATGAGGATCATAAAGTTAGACATGCCGACTTCTCGGAACGATGAGGTTGGAGGAACCATTCTGCCCGCTACTGAAGAGTTGCAAGGACCGGACTGAGTACCTGCAGTGCGTTTCGTGCAACTGGCACGTGCAGGCTAGAAAGCCGCACGTGTATGGTGTTCATAAGGGGCTTCGGGATTGCAGTAACTTACTCGCCTTCTACGCGGACCACTTCCTGGCCTAGTGTCCGACTAGTAGTAGGCTCAGCACATTAGGTGCTCGCTGCCTGCTACGTCATTGAGGGTGCGCGGTGCTTCTGTAGCGATGGCCAAATCATTTGCAGGTCTCGGGCCTTAGACCGTAGTTTGGCCTTGTGCTTGATTAGCAATAGGCTCGGAACCCGGAGTGCGCAGTCTCCGGAATAATTTAGACTACCTGAGATTATTTACCGTGCACTGGCATCTCACAGCACACGGGCCTTTTTTTCATTTCGTGTAAAGAGCAAACGTGCCTTGGCAATGCGCCGTTCCATCTGCTACTGTCAATGGCTGTGAAGAAAGCTCTCTCGAGAGCTTTTGCTACGTTGAAACCTGCGTCCAGCGCCTATCAGCCGACTGAGTACAGATATGTACTACCCCGCCGCGGTGGCTCAGTGGTTATGGCGCTCGGCTGCTGGCCCGAAAGACGCGGGTTCAATCCCGGCCGCAGCGGCTGAATTTCGATGGAGGCGAAATTCTAGAGGCCCGTCTACTGCCATGTCAGTGCACGGTAAAGAAACCCAGGTGGTCGACATTTCCGGAGCCCTTCACTACGGCGTCCCTCATAGCCTGAGTCGCTTTGGGACGTTAAACCCTAATAAACCAAACCAAACAGATATGTACTCACGTACTAGCTAGTACACTTCTGTACCCTTTCTACATATCTGTATGAGCATTTGTGCATAGGTACTGTCAGTCGACTGGGTACAGGTTAATCTTGGTTCGGGATATATGAACCGTTAGAGTAGGAGACACATCATAATCCCATGAGACACCATCACTTGTCTCATGGACTGTAATGCACTCCAAATGCACTACATTTAAAAAAAAAAACAATGCAATTAGGCGAGCTAGATAGTGCATTTGTTGTTGCCTAAATTTTGCCTAATTTCGCGAGGCACAGCAATGAGCCAAACCAGATCTTAATCTTTTCTTTCCTGAATAAATGTTTATATTTCTTCACGCTTCGTTATCATGTACGACTCGCATCCTGGACAGTTTTGCTCTCAAGCAAAAGTGTCCATATTAAGTGGCACGATTGTATTAGTATGTTACATTACAGTGTTTGTCTGCTACGGCCGTCTTTTCCGATTAACAAATACAATGTTCGCCCCTGACGTTACTTTGACCGACAGAAAATTAAGAACCGTACACGGAGGTTAATTCGGAAAAACGCGATTTGCAGCTCGCATGTTGCTCTTTAATTTTTTTTTTTTAATTCTGTAATAGGCAGTCTTTATTCTGACAGAGACACGAAGATGTAAATGAAAAAGTTGGGTTAGGCTGACCGAACACCATTTCAATCGCACGCATTTGCATCGCACCGAGAAGCCAATCCTCGCATGCTTCAGCTCGCGCAGATAGCAGACATGAATTCGGGCATCATTCGACGCTGTGCCTAATCCATTTAGCAATAATTTATTCCATGTACTTCACGCGACTGAAGCAACGCCTCCTCCCTACATTGCAACAATTTATTTTTCATTGTTGCGTTTTTTTTTGCTTTCACTTCGTATCTCGATGTATGCTAGCACGGTGTAATGTGAACCTCTCTATTTCTTCGTGTTTTTTTTTATTATTATTCTGCGTTTGTTGAGGAGATAGCGTTCTCTTCCGATGTCAGCTACTGCCCCTCTCTCATTATGTAATGAAGACGCAGCTCGTGGAAAGAAGGAAAAGGTACGGGGAAACCACGACTCTGAAAGGAATCAGATCATTCCCGTCCAGTTCTCCGTACTGTTTAAATTGCGAATGCATTATTTATCGCCGTCTAATTTTTAGATTGTTTCAAGTTCTTTTCCTTTACTACCCGCTTCGGTGCGTAATCCTCTGTCATCAGAGCAAAATAAAGAGAAATACATGAACTGGGAGGCCATTAAGGAGTATTCAGCGGAGCGTGAGGAGGATTTCGCGCGCGAGAGGCTGAGGAGAAGAGCGCGGACAGGTCTACGCGCCCTCATGCGCGTGAGCGGGCCACAGATGCGCGCAGCTGGCCCCGCGTGTCAGCCCTGGGCTGCAGCCATTGTCAAGATCATTGGCCACATTGAGCAGGTCATTGCCGTGTTTACCATAGCGCGTTTTTGTTTCTTCTCTCTCTTTCCCTCCTCTTATCCATTTTCTTTTTCTTTAAATCGAGCCTGTCGCTATTTACGCAGCTCAAAGTAGGGGAAGGGAGATCGCTTTGTCGTGGACGTTGTGAAAGTGTCGTTTTTGGTGTGACCGTTACCGTTTTCTTTAAATGTGCCTATGTGTGCCCTCAAAGTTAGCACAGGGATTTATGGGTCGCTATCGGGTTAATTGCGATCATCGTTAGCTGGTGCCCGTGATAAATTTATATTGCTTCGCTCACGCTTTCCAAAAGCTCGCGCACAAAGGAGTCCTTACAACAGCGGTGCCATTTTTCTTTTTCGTTTCCTGCGGAGATTACCACGCATAAGATGATACATGCATACGCTACGGGGGTGCTTTGTTCATTTTTCTCCGGGAGATGGGCGTAAATTAGTTCCAAAATATGTAACCTCAATTACGTCACTCGAAAGAGGTGCGGCACGTCACATTAAGAGTTACTTCAATAAAATGCGTGCAGACGCAGTCTAATCCCAGTAAGTTTGAATTGAATAAGCATCAGCTAGAACACTGAAGAGTAACTTACATGGAAGAAAAAAAAGAACTGCCGTGGAAGCTAGAGTAATTGATTACACTACTATTTCACTTGCGAATAAATACTACTCACTGCAGCGAATAGTAACGTCGTCACCATTATTTCGCCAGGAGAATGTAATTTCTGCCATTTCCACTATGGTGAATCAGTCAAAATGTGGTCTGACCTGAACAAGGGGAAGCGTGGCTTTGTTCGCTGCAATTTTAACACTGGAGGAATAATTATTTTCTTTTAACGCTTCGTATTACCGAGAGGCGGGTGGCATGCGTGTACGATGACAGGCACCCGTGCCCTCTTGCACACTTGCGTATGACACACAACGCGAGTCGGCTTTCAAGCATGACAAACCCTTTTGGCAGCCGTAATTGCATAGCGAGCAAAGCATGCGCTTTGCCAGTTTTCTCTTCTCTCGGTCGTGAATGCAGCGATGGGCAGACCTCGGAACCTTCTGCCCCGCGACACAGGCGCACACTTTTGGCGCTGGATTAAGGAGCATTTTATTTTTGTTTCGTCGAATTTTCACGCGTCAGGACCTCATTGTTGGCTATGATGCACACAGTTATAGTGGGCGGCTCCTGAATAAGTGCGAGCCCCTGGCGATCTTTAACGTGCATCCAAATTTCATCACACGGTGTTCTCTGCATTTCGACCTTGTCGAAACGTGACTGTCACTGGCGGGATCGAACCTGCGGCTTCATGCTGACTGCCAGAACGCCATCATTCTTCCGGCGTGAGGCGCCGCGGCGGGCAGAGTGCGCGGTAAAAAGTTGGCTCAGTTTAACATCGTCGATAAATAAAAAACAACATTATGAAAGATAGAAGCTGCTCCTGAGATAGATTGACCGGCCCTCTGCCAAGTGAACGAGAAATCTGTACACGAAAAGATTCGCGCACGAGAAGCACCGACACGAAAAACTGGCTTCTGCAGGGTGTTCGATATATAGTGCACCCCGCAGGTATAGTTGGCGTTCGGGCAACGGAGGGATTTCGCTCGAATCTACACATTTTTTTTTCTTTTGTAACACCCGTGTGCCGAATCGGATTCCTTCGCGCTTGTTCTTTCGTTGAAGCTTCTCGTACGGCGGCTGCCAGCGCCGCGTAGGACGCCGCGTGCCGCACCAGTTGCAAACATAGCCGGGCAGCTCCGCTCCGTCTAGCGTGGGCACCCTTGGCCCCCATTGCCTCCCTTTGTCGCGGAGAGACTTTGACGCATCGCGCGGCGCGCCCCTGTAACGAGCCCGGCACCTCGCTCCGCCTTCGGTGACACAAGCGCGCGTGTGTGCGGTATGTCTCCTGTCGCCGCGGCGCGTCGCTTTTGTTTTTAGAAAAGAAGAGAACACGACAGCTGGACCGCTGACGGTGGAGGAGCGAGTCGTGGCTGCGCCGCCGCCGAGGGTCGCTTTTTAAGTTGAGGAGTCGCAGCCGAATTGGGATGGAGTGGGCCCTGCGGTTGAGGGGAATCGAGGAAAAAGGCGCACTCGGGCCGCTTGTTACCCGCGGGTGGTGGCGTTAAAGAAAATGAAAAAAAGAGGCAGAGGGACGTGGCTTCCAGACCGATTATTAACGCAGAAATATGCGGCATGCCGCACCGTCCTGCTTGGGCAGGCATATATGCACTTCGGCCCGGGCCGCCAGAGACGTGAACGGTTCGTGGAAAGGGTTCCTTATGCGCGCATTTACCTTTATTTTTATTTTTCGATATAAAACGCGAGAGTAAAAAAAAAAACGTGCAGTGAAAAAGGTGGAGAACGGGGGGGACTTGGACGGTTGAGAAAATCATCTCTCCATCGCCCGCACAGCACGTCGAGGAGCGGCGACGGACGATCCGTGTGAATCGCTTTCCGTTTTCTGGCCCGCTGGACAGAGCTACCCATCGATTCACAGCGCAAAAGCGGCAGCGCGTGGATGTCGCTCTGGAGTGGTGCATATCGCGTTTCGCAGTAAATATATCGACACTCTGCCCGCGGACATCCCCGAAGAACGCAGAGCGTCTGCTACGCCTACGCGTGTTGCTCTTTTCGCGGCCTGTCTGTGCCGGCGGTAAAATGCAGGCGCGCTTCTGAGCTGCGGCGCTGCGAACATGAGCAGCCAAGAATCATCCATGCTAGGCTGTCAGGCGTTCATCTGGAGAGAAAACGTCTTTAATGCGGCACCAAGTCTGGCGTTAAGTACCCACGAAAGCTCAGGCAGCAGCCCTGTCGAACCACCGACGCAGAACGCAACCTCCGAATAATAAAAAAAAGTGTTAGGACGGGAAAGAGGAGAGTGATTAAGCTGGTTGCATTTTGAAAATAATGCGCATTCCCAGCAGCCTACCAGCGCCTTTCGCAGGAACAGAAGCAGATCTTGTTCTTTTCGACCTGTAGTTCCTTGTTTAAGCATCACTTAAACTTGTCTACCGGTTCACGCTGCGATTTCTTGGAAACAGTAGCCGTTATTCAATGCTTCCGCGAAAATACGTGACGAAGAAGCCGATGGCCATTCCAGGTTTTTAATGTTGCAACGCGCGACCCCAATAAATCTTGATAACGAGACGAAAAACTAAACCTCACCGGACCCTAATGTTGCCAAAGAATCAAAGATGTCTGATGCTAGCGCAGCACGCTTTCTCGATGCTACTTTCTTCCTAGCTGTTTCACGCCGGCCATAACACCCAACCGCGCGAATCCTTGTGCAGCAATGTTAAATGTTTCCTTCCTTCTTTATTTTTTAACGGCGTGTTGTTTCTATACGCACTTCCTTCGGGAACCCCTCCCGCTCCGACGCCGTGCTAAAGGGAGCTTCAGACATTTCCGCAGACTTTGTCATCAATAAGAAATGAAGGAAGGATGCAGCCTGGTGTATAACTGCGCGATTTAAGTCTGCAACTTGCAGAGGTTGCTCACATTGCCCAGGCTGATTCCTGCTGTGTGCTGTGCACAACTCTGAATTCAAATGGCGCAGAACACGTACCAAGGAATAACCGCAATTTACAGTGACGCCGATGTAATTATAAGTTACATGTGCACATTCAGAAGCGTTTGTCGGGAAAGGGTGCAGGATGGCGATTTTCGCTGTGCAGAACCACGCCATTTATTCGAGCTCTCTGCACGAAGCTGGAAACTAGTTTCACGCTTAAGATTGTATGTACAGTGCCTCATTCAGCAGTTATGCGCGGTGGCTGTATTTCGCAAGGTTATAGAACTGGCGCGCTCTTTGTTACAGAATTCCACTGGGGACCATGGTGGTCATATAAAGTGAACTATTGCTTGGTGGTTGTCTTCTATGTATACCTGTGCAGCCCTCTGGCTCACTGAAGACGGTGCGTTAGTAATGATGTGTGACTGTGAGGGGGTACTTGAATAACTTAGACTCGCATATATGATTAAGCTATAGCGACCCTCTGTAGAGAGAAGGCAGAAAGGTGGGGATTCTTGACAACACAAAACAAAATGAGCAGACGTCGATGGGGTGCCTCAGTCTGCTAGCCATTGTTTCGACAGGCAGAGCGGTCGAAACGTTGACTAGCAGATTGGTCAGATGTTTTAGGGGAATCCGCCTAGGTGGAGTAGGTTTGTAATAAGGGAGTAATTGCTCATTGGCACCCACCCAAGCTGCTTTCCTTTGTAGCGTTATGGCTGCGCTTGGGTGGATTCCAATGAGTAATTACTCCCTTATTGACTAGCGGATTGAGCCCATTGATCCTTCTTCATTTTGTTAAGCGTAGTGACGGAAGGGGAAAAACACCATGGCAGTCCAGGAAGTGTTTCCTCTGACGCATATTATCAGACTTGAACTCGCAAATGTGATGCGGGCCACTGAGCCGAAATAAGCATTCGAAAAGCCAGCACAGGAAACGCTGAGAGCATTTTCGCCCGATACAGACGTTGCAAACGTCAATGATTTTTTTTTATGCGTCGAATAACGTGTGAAATCCTCACAGTACGGCGCAGACCGTATTTCCCAACTTATTTATGAAAGAAACGTCAAAGCGCGAGCTGCCAGAGAAGCAGACCAGAAGGTGGGCTTTCTGAAAGGTCGAAAGGTGAAAAACCTACCCTTACCGTAAAACAACCCGAAATTTCCACTGGTGCCCTGCCCCATCAATTATGGGTGGAACGATTATGAATTTTTCCTTTGATCTGCTGTAGGTGTCTGAATGTGCGCGCAAATTTTTGTAGTTTTTGGACGTTCAGAAATCAGTCCAATTCGGCAATTTTAATTATATCGCAATCCCAATTTTCGCATTTTTGTAATGCGAGTAAGGACAAAATACTGTACTTTTATCCGACGTTTTCAATGTCTTGCCATTACAGGGTTAATTTCAGTTTTCATGTCGATGGCCTCAGCACCTACTTGTATTGATTTCTTTTAACTGTAATTCTTTTTATTTACTATATCGCGAAGTTATTTTTTTTCTTAGCCATACGTTCTGACCGTCTTTCTTCTCGTTTATTATTTTTTTACATCGCAGCGCACAGTTTCTTTCTCTATTTTTTCAGCGTACGTTTTCGTCAAAATTCGTCTTTCTTACTTTTTACTACCACGTATAGCATGCCGTCTGTCAGGCGCCGTGACGATTCTTCCGCCGCGCGGTTGTAGATTGGAGAGGGCGAGGCAGGACGAGGGAAGATAAAAAAAAAAAAGAGTAGAGAAGGAATAACTCGGGCGGAGATGAAATAGCTCGGAGGCGATGAGCGACAACTGCTTATCAACTTTCAACGCTGGCCGGTCGTGCGCAGGCATACGGGCAACGTGTCATCAGGCGGGGGCGAAGGGAGGAGCGATGGGTAAACGTTTTCGGAAGGGGGATCCATCCAGGAGACGGTCTGAAGTCCGGAGACAACACCATCGGCGGATCGCGGACGCGCGCGCGCGCGCATTTTCCGCTTCAGTCGATAACGAGCAGTCGTTAGGCTCGGGTCGATCCCTCCCCGCCCAGCGGCTGTCCCCGCGCGCTGGCCCTTCCGCGGCGCTCCGACCGGGGCTGACCAACGCCGCCGGCTGCGTAAACAACGCCAGCCAAACAACCCGCGCACCCGAGCCGGCTCCCGATAATTGCACCTTCCCATCCCCGACTGCTCTTCGACCGGGAACAAAAGGGGCAAGAAGCGCGGGAGCAGCAGCGGCGCCGACGACCACGTGCGGCCGCACACGCGCCCCCAGTGCGTTTTCCGGCAGCCGACTCTCGACGGTCGTTTCGTTTAGCTGTGCTCGCGGTGGACACTGCGGCTCTGGCGGGACCGACAGATCCCGAAGAGGAAGTGAGTCTTTCCCTCGTTTGCCATACTGGCCATACTGGCGAGTTAGAAAAGTCACCGCAAAAGCCTGAAATTCATTTTTTTTTTGGCGGACTTATCGCAAACATACGATAGGGGGCCCATAACATCGGCTTGGTAGAGAGGAACCCCTTCTTGCGCGAGGGCTCGAGTGAGGCTGCGCATTTTCAAGTCCAGAGCCTGGTTGAGCTTTCTTAGATGTTCCGTCGGGTGATCGGAGCACGACGATATATGAATGAAGGTAATCAAGCAGAACTTACTTCGTTTCGCCTTCTGGCTTCTTCTTTCGCGCTGTTTCTCGTATGTCAGAATGGACCAACTAGCCCAGCAAAAAGTTCTGCTTGATTACCTTCATTCATATATCGTCGTGCTCCGATCACCCGACGGAACATCTAAGAAAGCTCAACCAGGCTCTCGACTTGAAAATGCGCAGCCTCACTCGAGCCCTCGCGCAAGAAGGGGTTCCTCTCTACCAAGCCGATGTTATGGGCCCCCTATCGTATGTTTGCGATACGTCCGCCAAAAAAAAAAAATGAATTTCAGGCTTTTGCGGTGACTTTTCTAACTCGCCAGTATGGCCAGTATGGCAAACGAGGGAAAGACTCACTTCCTCTTCGGGATCTGTCGGTCCCGCCAGAGCCGCAGTGTCCACCGCGAGCACAGCTAAACGAAACGACCGTCGAGAGTCGGCTGCCGGAAAACGCACTGGGGACGCGTGTGCGGCCGCACGTGGTCGTCGGCGCCGCTGCTGCTCCCGCGCTTCTTGGCCCTTTTGTTCCCGGTCGAAGAGCAGTCGGGGATGGGAAGGTGCAATTATCGGGAGCCGGCTCGGGTGCGCGGGTTGTTTGGCTGGCGTTGTTTACGCAGCCAGCGGCGTACCAGTGGCTCAAAAAGGCTATCTGATAGCCTGTGTATACTTGATCGCATGGACAACCTTTACACGCAGAAAATAAGCTCGGTGAATTATATCGTGGCAAGCAAATGCTCGAGGTTACGTGGTGTGGAGGCCTCAAAGTTTCGGTTCAGTGGCAAATAACGCCCGTGGTATCGGTTTGGCGGTGCCGGTTCCAGCCACAGGACAAAAACCAAAACAAGGAACGTCGCTATGGGCTGCATGCGCACTTATCGAGAGTCTGCAGACCACCCGAAGACTGCAAACAGAGAGCGCACACGTCTTTCAGCGCTATGTTCTGGAAGTCGAGGCGTGATCGCCATTAGAGCTGCAGTGGCGCCGACAAGTACAACAGGCATGGTGTTGTTTTGGTTATCCGGGGAGGTCTGTACTACGTTGCTTTCTGCGATTCGAAGCAAGGGGAATGTCACTCTACATTTTCGAAGGGCAGAGGAAGGCGGCTGGCGCGCCAACAGTCGTAAAGTTCCCGTGACGATACCCCGCGGACGGAAAAAAGTAGGCTTCAACTGTGCGTTCAGGCCTTGGTCTCACGTAACAACAGCTTCTGGTTTCGTACACATATACTTTTTTTTTGTTCCCGTCTACTGGGCATAGTACGGTGGCCTTCCGAAAGCGTTGTGGGTGGCCTGTGCGGAACACAACCGGTGCAAAGAGAAAGTCGCAAAGGCGACGAAAGACACGGAACAGCTCGGCGTCGAAATGAGACGCCAAGCTTGGCGAGCGGTTCGGCAAAAGCACGAGACGAGGCTGAAAAAAAAACAAAAAAACAGGGTGTGACAGCTTTGCGCATATTGTCACGTTGGTGTTAAGCGGCGGAGGGTCAACAGCGGCGCAGTCCTGGACGTGCGCTTCCACACCACTTCTTTCACAACACACTTCTTTCTTTTTCTTGACTAGCGTATTCGTCTGCACGAGCGCTGGCGTCATTAGCCCCCTCCTCCGAAAGCATCGTCCCGATGCTGAAACGAAAGCAGGGGTGGTCTCGAGAAGAGTTAGTGTGCCCTTGCGTAGTAGGGTTTCAGGCGAACCACGTGGACCACCTCGGGGCGATAGTGGCGTCGAGTTTGTTGAGTCTAGTGAGGAACGACTTCATAATTCAGGGCTCCAAGGCGTCGCACAATTCGGTAGGGACCCAAGTAGCGGCGCAAGAGTTTTTCACTCAGTCCGCTTCGTCGGATTGGGGACCAAACCCAGACAAGATCGCCCGGGGGGTATTCAACAAGCCGCCTCCGTAGGTTGTAGCGTCGCGCGTCCTGGCCCTGTTGGTTGTGAATTCGAAACCGTGCGAGCTGGCGGGCAGCTTCGGCGCTTTGTACGAAGGTTGCAACGTCGTCATTTGGGTGGTCGTCGACATGAGGCAGCATGGCATCGAGTATTCTCGTCAGCTGACGTCCACAAACAAGACTAAACGGCGTCATGTTGATGGTTACCTGTACGGCTGTATTGTACGCGAATGTATCGTAGGGCATCGTCGTCCCAATATATCGGTGACCAGCAGTACCACTCGCTGCTTCCTGTCAGGAAGCCGCGGGTGAATCTTTCCTCGGAAATGCATGAGGAGCACAAAGGGAATGACCACATAAACGAAAAGGACGACAAACGAGCGCTGCAGGGGAATAGGAGACAAAGAAACGGAGGCAGAATTTGCACTGTTCAAATGCACAAGAAATGCAGCTTGATGATGGCCTAGTTGGACTCATTGTTAGTGCTCTTGCATCGTGATCTGTTTCTGTGTTCGTCTTGAGCTCGCCATTCTGCTCCAAGAAAACGACCAACATGCATAGCACCACGTCCCTTTATAATTCCCGTGTTGCAATGAGCATGTTTATCTCGGTGCCCTTGACGGTTACATACCACGCGGTAATGGCGGGACGCTGAAGTGTCGGAGCGCATTTCAGCTAATCGCATCGCCGTGCGTGTCCACAACGTCATTTACGAACCGCGTTTCGGCGGACAGATACTTCGCACACTGGTCGTGTGTCTCCGAAACAAGGTTCTGTCGGTGTGGCCGCACATGCCATCTCTCGAGCGCTCTTCCACGCCGCCAGTCGTCGTCTGATACGCGTACAGCGCGCAGCCCACGGCTTGAAACGAAATAAGCGTGCCCACGGCGGTGCTGAGGTCTGCTTCGATGGCAGTCACGTCCTCCCCAAGGAGCGTGTCGCTGACACAGTGAATGCGACGACCGCAGCGCGTATGTGTGTATGCCAAGTTCGACCACGCGGACTGTCAGGAAGACACGACGTCCTCCGGGGCGTCGTAGCGAGGCCCAGTTGGGCCGGGGGGCTGTCCGCCAGCCAGCCCCGGGGCTCGCGATGCGTCGTTGCCGGGGCACAAGGACGCGTGCTCCTGAATCGTTAATTTCGCTGCCCGCGACCGTTGACGGCTGCGGCGTCGGTGTGTAGCAAGGCCAACGGGCGTGTCCCCGGAAGCATCGTGAGCTAGTCAGTCGTCTGCGTCGCCGATATGACATGATGTGCGGGGCTGTGAGGTTTGTCTGCACATCAGGGAAAGTGGAGAAACAGGGGCTTAGACTGTTGTTAGCAGGCTTTTGCTTTTTTTTTTACTCTGGGATTAATAAAATGAGTCTTTTCTGCAAACCGGAATTCGTCACAATAATCCGCGATTCAGCTTTTTTTAAAAATTTGTCAAGGAATTCACTGGCATGCACTGAATTCTCTATAAAAAGAAAATTGGCTTGTTCGGGTACTGACAATATCTGAACAGTGCAAGCATTTTGATTTATCTATGCATTCCTTCCCTTACCACTGACAGCTTTGGCGGATGGATAGCTTTAAGAGCTGCTAGCGTTTGTCGCCAGAGTGCTAAAAATTTGTGCGGCCAGAGGCGAGGACGGCATCTGCTAAATGCTCAAAAATATCGTTTCTTTGCTCTCTTTGTACACTAGTTAGTAAACGTAAGCCATATGTGAGCATGATGAGAAAACAGCGCGCAGACACGGGACATGATGTTCCCGAATCAGTTTGATAAATGAAATGAATCATCATTTATTATGTCCTATCATCTGCGCCAACCAGCTGAACTGCACACAGTTGTCACGTAGCGTCTGTTATTGGGATACCGTTGTCACGTATCCCGACGCTTTGTTTGATGCATTCCTCGTTTTCTCAAGCGTGTGTTACAACTGCCCGAGCTCGACGACAGAATGGAAACAAATTACGTCGGCCCAGCCGAACCAGCTCAGTAAGCCTCTAGGGCATAAAGCCTTGCAGAACAGCTGCGCCGCAGGGGAAGGGGAACGGCTCTCGTGCACCGACGAGCGGGGGCTGCGAGGGCCACCTCGGCGGCGACGCTGCGGTCGAAGCGGCCAGCAGCGGGGCGGATAACTCGCAGGGTTCCTTAACGGCGGCGTAATCGGGGCCGACGAAGAAGCGTCACGCTGAGGCGTGGCGGTCACGCCAGATTGGGGCGCGCACGACGTTGGCCCTGACTGCGAAAGCGTACGACCCCTGGCGCCCATTAGCGCGCACCGTCCGCCAAGGTTGCCAGGACGACGCGCAGCCCGCAGGCCACTTCGGATGTCCGCAGTACGCAATGCAAAACGGGCCGGAGTCTCGGAAGAGCGGCAGGCGTCGCAGCTGTACGAGCTGCAGAGGCGAGCGGGCTAACCGCACTTTGCAAGCGAAATGAACTCTCACTGGCGAGCGCCGCATGGTTTCGCTGTCTGACGACTCTCGTTGGGCAATGAAAAGGGAGAGAGGCGAAGGTGCCGAATAGCTCCCGCTTGCTTCTTCAGCGCACATAACAATGCTTTAGCGTAAAGGCGGGTATATAGGGCAGGAAATAAGTGAAGTTCACCGTTCTTTATTTAAAGTTATCAGTAAGTTAATGGAAACGCACATGACACTGCGGATTTATAACGTTATGAGTGCGCAGCATTTCGGAGAGATAGAGTGTGGTCTTCGGAGTCCAGAACAGGCGTCCACCTATAGTCACTGTTAGTACCTTTGCTTATGTCTCATGCACGGCGGCCTAGCTGAGTGTCGAAGGAACACTGGCCCGAATTAATCCGGCCTAAATGGGGGTGACAGGATTTGAAGACAATGTCAAGTTTAAAGCTTTCTTGAACTTTTATTGCGCGGAAAAGAAACTGAACAGTGAGCATGCGAGGGAAAATGAACAAACCCCCTTTTTTATTGTTATTCGAGGAGTGTGCCGTCAGGCATGTGCTAGAAAAGAGGACGGGGATGTAGGACAAAAGGTAACGGGAAGGAATATAGACCCGCTCCAAGAAGAAACCACGAAGAGGGTCTATATGCCAGTTGTCTAACATGCGCTCAGAAGCCTCCGCTGGGCACGACCACAACGCTGGGCAAGTCCACATGACATCACCCACTTTGTTTCTTATATTTTATTTTTCAGGGGCTATAACTTTGCCAAAGCCATCTTGTCAGCCGGCTCGGCACGCCTGCAGCCGAAGTCATTCTAATGCTGACAAGCGCGACCCGCGCCACAAGGCTCACGTCCAGTGAGGTGACGCGCGCCGAACAGAGAGCGGCCATCCCGAAGCGGGCGCGAGGCGACAAACGCGTTCACCGTGTTGCGCACTCTGCTCCATCAGCGCCCCACGTGGCCCGGTCGGACGGGTCCCCCTTCGCCGCGAAGACGGGCCGCGGGCGCCTCTGTCTCGGGGCGAGAACGCCCTCCTGTCCTTCCGGCGTTGACGCGCGGCTTGTTCCGGTCCGCTGTAGAGTTCCGGGCGGAATGCGACACCGACACCGGAAACGGTCGCCAGATGCGAGCGCACCCACGGCATGGCTTGCCTCTCGCGGGTCGCTCGAGGGCTGCACGCCGGGCGCGCTCGGCGACTCGCGGCCTCCGAGCGCGCCGACGGGCCCGGGCTGTTTGCTCTCGACGCCGGCGCGACTCCGGGGCACCGACGCCGGCGCACTTCGGAAGAGCGTCCGCTTCGTAACGAACGCGCGCACCCTGCGCTCGCCAAGCGTACGGGTGCGCTACAAGCACGGCCGAAAGAAGCTCGCTTCATTTTGCGTTCCTCTACTGGCCACGCAATTCTTCTCTTACTCGAAGTACTTAAACACATTACGTAGACTGTATCTAACGCCTAGGACTATATGGCTCCAGTATGTTTATTTTTTGGAGGAGGTTTGAAGGCCACATGGACGGGAGGGAGGCCTGCGCGGTTTTGGAAGCGAAGTGAGCCGTGGACAAAATGGAGCGCGGAGTTGCGCCCTTCGTGGAGAAACGGCTCGTGAAGCTCGAGGCGTCCAGGACAGTGAGATGGTAAATATTTGGGGCGGTTGGTGAACCGCATTTCAGAAAAAAAGACCAGCGCAGCAAACACGAGTTAAAGAGAGACGCGGCAGCGCCGGAATAATATACGAAGCGCGTGCATGGATTGCTGTTCTTGTAGCAAAGCACGGAAGTGTCTCGGTTCTCCCGCGATAACGACCGATAAAGCGAATGCGCTCTGTTGCGGTGTTCCAGCTGGATTTATTTATTTTGTATCTATCGATGTCTCCACCGCACATATTGGTTTCTGTGACGAAAATTCTTTTTTTTTTATTTTTTGTCGTCAACGAACATAATCCCTACCTGCCGAGGAGGACCAACAGAACGCGTGCGAATGACGCGCTTGGTGGCAAACCCAAGTTACTGTAGTGAAGCACTACAGCGTTAGCTTAAGCGGAACAATCAACCGAAAAGACGGCACAATCACTTGCGTTCAATTGGCTGATTTTTAAGTAACGAATTTCCAAGCATGGTCGAGGTACCTCGACAGGCAAAGCAGAACGGTTGGTCAAAAAAATTAGTGTGAATAAATGAATGTAATGCTGAATAGGCTCGGAAGCGCACAGCAGTTTACGATAGGCAGCAGAGTACTGAAAGCTCTTTTAGGGCTGGTAGGAACCGCTGACCTGGACCACGGGAGTGAAATAACTAGGAGAATATGAATAGGGCGCATTTCGCAGGCACTTTCAGGTTATGAAGACCAGCTTACAAGCAGGTGAGGATTTATGGGTCACTCTTGGAGGCTGTTTGCCGCTGCCCCCCTATAACCACTATTACCCAAGAAGATGGCACACAACAATTGTATCTTGCCAGTACTCACGTAAGGGGCGGAAACTCGGAGACTAATGAAAAGTTGGAGTCAAATTGAGGGCAGCGTAGCGAGCTATAGAAAGGAAAATAATCGGTGTTAAGCTGAGAGAAAGTAAGAGAGCAGAATGGGTTAGGGAACAAACACAAGTTAATGATATCCTGTAGTAGACATCAAGGTAATGAAATAGGCGTGGGTAGTTTATGTAATGCGAATGTCCGATGGTCCCTTAGGGTAACGGAATTGATTCCATGAGAAGGCAAGCGCAGCAGGGGGCGGCAGAAAGTCATGTGGGCGGATGAGATTAGGAAGTATGTGGTGATAAGGTGGCCGCAGCTGGCACAGGACCGTATTAATTGGAGAGAGATTGGAGAGGCCTTTGTACTGCAGTGGATGCATAGTTAACCTGATGGTGTTTATGACTTGTATGATTCGTCCGCGATGGCAGCGACGTAAATGAGCGATTATTTGGCCTGCACATTGTGGGAATCCTGGCTTTCCGCCGTCGCCTTTGCGCGGCTAGCCGGCCTCCCGCGTTGTTTCTCCTCTTTCCCTTGCTCCCGCCTCAGGCGGTGGAGAGGCGGCTGGGTGACTAATCACTGTCATTTAGCCACAGCTCCGCCCCGGCTCCCCAAGGGCCTTTGCCATTGGTGCCTTTTGGCGGGAATCCGGGATCCGTTTTGGCGGCCGCGCACCCCGCGACCGTCCGAGCGGGGCCCAGAGAGAGAGATCCCTCCGAGACAGCGTAAGGTGCGTACGCTACTGTTTGTCCGTGCCGGCCTTTGTTGTTCGGACCAGTGCTTACTCGAGCTCGCCCGCACGTGTCCTCTGACCTGCAGCGGCTCGAGCCTGTCCAGCGGGGTCCAGCGACCTCCGACAGGCGTACCTTGTGTTGATTGCCCACTCTCTCTCGCAACCGGCCCAACGGTCGACACGAGAGAGAGATCACAGCACTGCCGCGGGGACATTCTCCTGCAGCGGCGTGCTAGCGGCGCGCATTGCTCGAGTCGCTTCGTGCGCGCAGCGGAGCCTTGCTCCTCGCACGCCCCCGGGACGGGGTGACGATTGAGTGTGTGTGTACTGCTGAAGGACGACGTGAATAAACGTCTCCTTTGTGAACTTGGAGGCCTATTTCTTTGCGGCGAATCGCTCTCCTCCCAGCGGAGGTTGAGTGCACCGCATCGGTGCCCCAGTGTGTGGTGGTGACGGCTGATCGGGGCCCTTGGCTCGCGCGAAGCTCGAACCCGCGGTGGGTGGTGGCCTGTGTCCAAGTAGAAACCCACAACATCTGCGTTTACGCTTCTTCAGGTAGTATATCATTGAACAAAGCGCTCGTTTGACCTTGGTCCTGACAGCGTTCTGGATAGCGTTAGGCAGAAGGCTCGGACTCGGGGTGTCAAGAAAAGAGTTTTCGACGCCTAGTGTGACGCAAGACAGAAGCTACAACACATACGTTCTACACGCAACATCTGTTCGCGCTTTCATTTGTGTGCAGCCTCTTGTTACATGGGCAGCAGAGAGGCAGCGAAAAGTGACCTTTTTGTAGCAGCGCGGCAGCGTTTTGTGTGATTGTTTTCATTACACGAGCGCGCGTGACGTATACGCCGGTCATCAGTCTGCTTGTAAAAGAGCGCGGGACGAATAACTCTCAGCTATTACACGAACACGGCCAGTGTCTCGATCTATTTCAACGGCAACGAGGACGGGATGTTGTGCACTGAAGGACATCTGTATGTCTTCCAAAGCCTAAGCCCCGATCCGTGAGCCCTGTTTTTGAACATTTCTGAACGAAATTTGCAATGAGGTGAGCAGGTCGCATTTCAGCAGTCAGTGTCAAAACGAAGACCATCCGCACAAGACTCTTCTCTTCCCGTGTTCTTTCCTGCAACTTTGCGCGAAAGAACTTAGTCCGACTGTGATTTGTTGCCGAAAGTTATCGCACAGGTGATGCCATGACCGTGAGTGCTGAACGGGTGGTTGTCAGCATCTGCTGAAGAAAAACGAAGCCAGTATGATGGGACACTTACTGTACACTGCTTTGGTCAAACAAAGAAGCCGTATTTAGAGATTTCCAGTTTTTAGTGTTGTATGAGTGCAAGAGCAACTGTTCATTCAATAGGGGCTTCTAATTTGAATCTGGCTCTAAAGTGGAACTTTTTTTTCTTGCTCTCGGCAGCTAATTTTGCTGTATATTCATCACAGCATAATTTAGAAAACGTTCCTCTTTCCATTTAAGCTTTTTTTATTTGATGGACAAGAAAAATGCATTCTTTATTAAAAAAAAAGGCCAACTATTACGCTACTCCCTGATGCGAAATATGAGCGCAGCTCGATTTTGTGGTATACTGAGGCAGAAAACTTGGAGAACGCTCAAGCTACGCTTAAAAGTACAATGCGAAACATTGCCGCTTTGCCACACAAGGCGTCTAAACTAACGCACCGAGCGGCGTGGTGCAACCATTGCCCGGCTGTGGCGTCCTCACCCGAGTTTGCTACTAACTGCGGGAACGCTTTGCAACGTGCTTGTCTCATTGCTTCAAGGAGGAACGCGCCTTCGTTTGGAGTGGCCCACGAGGCACGTGACCCACACATTCCTAGTAGTGCATGCCCGTTGTCATAGTAAACGGCGTGGACTCCACAAACGACCCTCATAGATGCCCATGTATGTGCTCGTTTACGGTTCGACTGGTGATTCATGGCTGACTCAAGCTGCGGCTAGCAGTTTTGTGGTAGATCCTGATTCGAATATAAACAGCCACATACCTTTGCGACAACTATAGGGGGCTCACAATCTTTGCGCAAGAAATCGCCTCACTTGAGGAAGGCAGCTGGTGCATCGGTTTTCAGAAATACTCCTATGTCTGCCGCCTGAAACGGAGCGATTGAGGGGATATCTGGCTGCCGCACTGACCGCAGTCGTTTGTGCGCAGGTGGTTACGGCGCACGTTCTAAGCATGACGGCTAACTCTAAACGTGTTTAAGAGGTAATTGCGCAACAGCCGGCGGAAACTGAGCGCGACCCCTCTCGCCTGTCCCTGCCGCACCCTCTTCCTCCACTTTCCACCTTACGCTTCTGCCTTCCTCTCTTCCATCCCTGCCCCCTCGTCCGCCTTTTCATTGTCGCCCTCCCTTCGTTATCGCCCTACTTTCATCTTTCGCCGTGCTCTCCGCTTTGCTGTAGCTCTGCCGGTTACGCCAACAACGACGACGACATGCAAGCCAGGAACGGGCGCCTAAGAGCTGCGCTCTAAAACGAATCGTTATTCGTCATATGTTAAAACTTCGTTATCGTTGCCGCATTAAAAAGCCTTCGTCAACTGTTTGGGACTTAATCAGCATTAAAGGGGCAGTTGATTGCATACTGTGGACGATGAAGATTACTTGGTCCACTACGACATCATGTATCCGTGACTAGTGTTCCCCGCGGCAGCAAGGGAAAAGAACATTTTCGCTTCGCCAGCGGGCTCACGCGAGGAGCAATAAGCAGCCGAAGGTACACGCGCAGGTCGGCTTTCTGCCTCGCACGGAGGCGCGCCCTTCTCTCGCATCCTGCGGCTTCTCGGTGCACGCGAGGCGGCCCCGGGCCGGAATGAGGGCCATTGGTGGACGCAGATCCTCGCCACGGGAGCCTTTCACGCCAACGGGCGCCGCCGCTGGGCCCGGAAAAACCCGAGTCGCGAGTCAAGCGCGAACCCAGGCGAGCGAGCCACCACGCAAACGCCGCCAAATCCCTGCCGAGGCTCGCTTGCGCGCTTGCCCCGGGAGAAACTGCGAGTGGAATCGTATGAGTAAAGCGAAAAAAACGAAAATGGAAGAGGACATGGTGAAGGGGACGTACGCATGCTAACAACCAGGGAAAGGAGCAGAGGGTGGGGGGAGGTGCTTTCTTGGAGCAAAAACGAAAGGAGGGCACGGCGGCCTTCCGAAAGCCGCTCGGCAGTTAAACTCAGGAGCAAACAGAAAGGATGGGAGGGGGAGGCGTAAACGATACGGTCCGCAAACAAATGCCTCCTGACTTTTTCCCTTGCTCGGGAAGATAAACAAAACAAAAAAAGCAGACATATATTTGAGGGGGAGGGCAGAAAGTGGCGACAGTTTTCTCGCGGCGAATGCGCAGCGGGCACGCAAAGCGTACAGAAAAGCGGCGTTTAAGCTGCGTGAGTCAGCAGCACAGCAGAAACAAGGCCGCAATATAGCGGCGCGGATCCCGGGCGCAAGGCAGGGCAGCCGGAAGCTCGTGCGCTGTGGCAGCCCTCCCCCGTACTGTCTTGCTTCCCGGAGCACTGTGCCGGGGGTGGTCCCGGGCTGGCTTCTGCTCCGGGGCCGGCCCGCCGTGAGCCAGGGTGAGGGGGGGGGGGGGGGGGGGGGGCGAAAACTCGCCGGGCCGGCACTCATTCTGTCGCCATCGATTCGGTAATCCCCGCGATCGGGGAGCTGTGATGGATTGGAGTCAGCGCTCAAGGCTTGTCACGCGTGCCGTATGCAAGATTAAGCGAGCCCGGTAAACAAATAAAGCCCCCGGAATGCGAACGCCGCGCCGAATGGAGGCGCCGCGGGAAGTGGGAGGGGAAAAAGGAAAGGTTGCGCTCTCATTGCATCCTTTCGGCGCGCGCGTCTCTCGTGGCCCGCTTTCGTTGGCCGGCGCTCGAGATCGCGTAAATGCTCGTGCGGCCGGTGTCGGTCATCCATCGTGGCGACAAGTAGCATGCGTTTCTGTCGGAGGTGGGGTCCCATCGCGGAGAGCAACGCTGCGCTTTTAAAAGTGGCTCCTTTTCAATCGCGCTTTTCCTGCTTCTCGGTGGATTGCGGCTTTATATTCTAGCAGCCTTGCATCGAAGGCTGGCAGCGTGCTAGGGTGCGAAAAAATTATACGCAGTTTAAGCGCTCGCTTTGCCTTGGAAAACCTGGTGCAGAGGAAAACATTGTGCGTCCATAGCTTGCTGGATTTAATGCGCATGATGTCAACACATATTTCCAAGACTCATCCTTTCCAGAAACTCGCAACTCAACATCACATGTCTTCTGAAAACAAAAAGCTGAAGAAGCCCAACCGACAGCTCTCAAAGGGGCGAAAAGAGAAAAAAAAATAGCTAGAATGCCAGCGCCATTGATTTCGCTGGGGACACGCATGACAAACGCGCACAGTCTTACGCGCGAACGTGCAATGCTTGGAGTGGAGCGGGGATAAATCACCGCAAGCTAAAGGCAAAAGTTGGAAGGAACTTGAACCCAAGCCTTCTTTCCAACATCCCAAAGGTTAGCGTGCGAAGTTCAGTTTCAAGCGTAGAAAGCGAATTTAAAAAAAAAAAAAAAAAAGAGGGAGAGAACACGTCAGGGTTCCGAGAATTGGAATGGTACTGGGAGCGGACAAAAAATCAAAGGGATAATTTGATCCTGTCAAGAAGCGATCGAACCTTGGGAAATGAGTTTCAGATTGAAGTTAGAATTCCGAGAAGATTCGGCTCCCAGCGAAAGACAATTCTCCGGAGCAGGAACCACGAAGAAGAGGAAGCGACGTCGTGGCCGCGCATCGTACGGATATGAAGGAAAACACTGTTGCGAAACGCCCACATAAGTCATCGCTTACTGCAAGCTTGTTATGCACACAATTTTTTTTTTAATTTTCAGTTTTACAGCAGTTTCATTACCTTGTGCGGAACACAATTTCTTACCCATTTTCCTGCATAGCAAAGGTAACCTCATTTAACCTATCCGGAGTCATCCACTCCTCTTGCTCTCTTCCTTCTTTCACTCCCTCCTTCCTTCCCTCACGGCGCGGTAGAGGTGCCAACCGAGATATGACATAGTTACCGCACCTTCCCTTTTCCCATAATGAATTTTCATTTTTCTTTTGCCTGCTGTGCATTAAAGGGCAACTGCGTCACTTTATGCGAATTCCGCGATATTCAAGGGTTCAAATCTCTAGAGGCTATAGGTAAAGCATGTCAGGTTTTTTTTTTGCGCTAGCTTAAAAAAAAATGACGTAATTTCCGACTAAAGCTCATGCTTCTTCTCACAGCGTCGGAAAAGTGCGAAGAACCTTGTTGACGTCGTCACGGACGGGGATATTTCAAACTTCCTCTGTCTTCGCCCAAACCTTGCCGTGGGTCGTCGGATGCCGTCAAACAACACTGCGAGGGCGCTGTTTTTTTTTCCTTCAAAGCAAGTGCTTCTGCATTGGAAATGTACTGACACCGTAGCTGACGTCGTCATGAGCGCGCCACTCGGTTCTGTGCGTTGGTTAGATGTAAAAACTCCGGTGATAGCGTTGACGAAGTTTAAAGCCGCTAGGATTGCAGTAGACTGCATATAACTGCGCATGCGGCCGCCTTCGGACGCTGTAACGTGTACAGGTGCGCACAAAAGTAAAGGGACCACGCTGTTGCCTTCTAACATTTTTCTCGCCTTGCCGAATCGAAGTTGCCAGCTATGGTATGTTCATGCTGGCAGTAGGCGCTAGTGCGTGTCTTCGTACACAAACAATGTTTCTTCATTTCCGATAGGAAAGGCGTGATTGCACTCGGAAAGGAATAACGTGCTCCGCTTGCTTACGTCCGCACCTCTGTACCATAAAACACGAAGACATTATAAGTGACCCTGCTGTCTGCATAAATCTACAACTTCATCTTGGTTCTTCTTTTTTTTTTAACCCAGTTGGAATACAGAAGAGAAAGAGGCACTCTCTTAGCGCGGACATTACGAAATTAAACGTTAGTATCCCTTTCCCCCCTTTTTTGTTTGTTGCTGCTTTGCAACGCTCCAGTTGAAGTTTTCGCTCCTTTCTCCGAGGGCAAAAATTTTGCGAATGTATTTTAACAATCAATTCATACCAGCGTTTGGGTGCAACATGGCCGCACACAGCAGTGTACAGCAAACAAGAGGCATGTTTTTCTTGTCATGCTGTGAGGACTTGCACTTTCGTAGCTAGACCTACGTCATCTTGAGACACGTTGCACAACTCAGTGGCATCGACACCTTCCCAAGCCGAATTCTGGCGCATAGTGTTGCCGCCGTTGCCCGTTGGCGCAATTCCCGAAGAGGGGTAACGTATCGCGCCACCCGAGTTCGCTGGCTCATGCCGCGGTAATGAGGACATCTTTCGGGAGCCGCCATAAAGGCAGGGATGGCACCACGCTGGTTGGAAGAGCCCCCGGCGAGACAAAGATCGCGGCCGGTGCTCCTTCCCGCGCCCGCAGTCGCTCGGGGAGCTTTAATTTTTGGTCGCGGCAATTTCTTCTTTCAGGGCGAACGCGATGTAACAACTTCAATCGGCGCCTGAAAAGGGAGTCCCGGGAGTTCAATGGTCTCGGCAGCGTCGGGTTTTGTTCGGCGTCGCATAGGCCGCATTCAATGCGACTCTGCGTCCAATGGAAGTCCTCTTTGGACGACGTCCTTGATGCGAGTGAAGGGTGTGCGAGCGGAGGAAGAAAAAGCGCGTGCTTCTCCTGGAAAACACCGCCGTATATAAACGCCACTCAGCCGTGATTGCTGCGAGAAGAATGAAACGTGTTAGGGGAGTGGAATTAGGAGAAAAAAGAAAGGAAAAGAAGTCATCGCTGCGATAGACAAACTCGTTCGTTGCCGCCTCTGTTACGAGAGCGAACGCGACGGGCCGTCCAAGGGGTTCAAGTGATTTATGTACCGAAGGCGCGAAGAAGTGAAGACATGAGAGTGAAGAGAGAGAGAGAGAAATGCGAAAATGTAGCTGTTGCCTGCGAATGTGACGCGGAAGTCGTCGGATAAGATCGCTAGTTTGGGTGAAAAACTTGCGCAAAAAAAAAAAGACGAATATGAGCGGCGAGAGAGATGCACGATGCTCTATGCCTCTTCATCATGACTTCCAAGGTGCAAAGGCAGGTAGTTTGTGTAATCGTTGCGACAGTACACACCGTACGAGCCTCCGGCGCTCCCAGGCATGTTGGCGTCATCCCTCTGTATTCCAGAAAATGTGTGAAGCCGGTACGGCTCTAATTATTCCGCATTATGTTCCATGATGCTTTGAAGGCGTGCTTATGACTGGCGGAAATACCATACACGATGTCAATAAAACTCTCCCCTAAGGCAGCCACGCCCACGCTTCCGTTGTTGTGAAGAGGTTTGAAGAATATTTTCGCACTATATACCCGAAAGCATTCCTTCATTTTTAAGCTGCAAACTGAATTTATTTTCTTCACTTGCACGAAGAAGCGTCAACTCCAAATGTAGCGAGAAAAAGAGATTATTTACGCCAATTCGCAGCCAGTTCAGTGAAAAAAAGACCAGAGAGCCGGTCATTCACGCATCGTTCGTATCAAGGCAAAGCGGCCTGCGCCTTTGTGTGCGCGCAAATCTTCAAGGGCCGATGATCCCGAAAGCGTCGGTCCACCACGGCCCTTGCTCGAATTCCCGCCCGACATCATCTTTCCTGCCCGATGGCGCGGCCAAGTGTTTGTCGGGGGAGTTTGTCCCGCTATACAGGGTCAGGTAAAGCGCCTCCTTTCACGTGTCAACAAACGCAGCCACGGACTTCCGACGAGGCCCATAGCTCGGCGAACGGCGGCGGTGAACTCGACAGGCCCGACAGCGGCCCACTCGAAGCCGCGGCCCTCTAGGTGGTCCGACCAGCGCGAGAGGAGCCGCGCATTCTTGCTCTTTCCCAGCGGGGCCTCGCCTGGGGCCCCGACCAAGAGAGCGGGGACCGGTCCGGGGCTGGAACCTCCCCACCGCCGACAAAGAGGCTGACACAAAAGGGATGTCCCCCTCGCGGCAGCTGCCTGCTCGCGGCGGCGGCGACCGCGCTCCGGTCCCGCGGTCGGTGACACACCTGGGCCCCCGCGTCCGCCCAAGCCTCCGCCGTCGCCTTCTCCCGCTCCCGTGTCTTGCGCGGGTGAACAATGGGCTCCGGATGAACAAAGAAATTCCGCCCGCGGCTCGGGAAGATGTCCCTCGCATAAGGCGCCGCGGGGAAATCGAAGCCACGGACACTCTTCTCCCACGCACCTTCCCGGCTTATGCGTCGCATATAACGCGTTAATGCCCTTCGGTCAAGGCGATGAGGAGTTTGAAATTCTTCCGCGTGGCGTCGCGGTGGACCCTCGCATGAAAAGTGATTTTATTTTTATGTTAGAATGCGACTTTGCGAGTCTGGGTCCTTTATATAAATATGAAGAAAACCGGCTCAAAATAAGGGGGTGTTTCGAAGAAGGAGGGCCCGCAGGTAATATGAACTCAAGGCGGCGTTCCCATGACACGCACATTGTGGCATAGTTGCATAGCGTTGCGAACAGTGACTCCCTAATTGGGCATATATATATATATATATATATATATATATATATATATATATATATATATATATATATATATATATATATATATATATATATATATATATATATATACAAAAGGGGAAGGCACGTATTACGCGATATGTTAGCTGACCACTCAGTTACTACCCATGTTGCGGCCTGATTTACCGCACTATCAGCAAATCCAGTAAATACATCAGGAATCTTTTGGCTACAGGCATGAGCGCTGTCCTCTTTCTCCATTATTTTTTATTGTAACAAAGCGATAAAATATACTCTTAACGTGCGTCACGCCCGTCCCCGTACATAATTCTCCGTGTTGCGGAGCAACGGCGAAAATAAGCGATCTGGGGACTAATGGAATATAAGTGACAATAAAACAGTCTTCGGCGGACGATAATGGACAGCTGGGCGATAATTGCTTGCGATCCATGGAGTTTGACAAACAGCGCGGCACACATGAAGAAAAGCAGAAACAGACACAGCAGGAGTTTAACTATACAACGCACTAAACTAGCAAAGATCATGCATGCTGCTTGTTTATTTCATATGCCTCTTCTGGAGAAATAGTACTGGCGCATGAAATAAGCAACATCAGTTTGCGTCAGCCATCCATCCATTGCCTTACATGATAGTGAAATTTCGCTTCTAGATCAGTTAAACAGGAGCATTTGTACACGTTTTCTAATGGTTTGTTGTTGTGTTGGTTTCTTACTAACATTTCTGCATGTGCGATACAGTTTTAATATTCTAGGCTTCTTCTTTTTAAAATGAAGATCTGTTGTTAGTGCAGCGCCTGCGGCGTCTATTCTTTCCTTCCTTTGTCCGTCATGTGTCCCTCTATTTGGCAACCTTTATGTAGCGCCTTTGTTACTTTGCAAACACATGTCAGATATATACACTCAGCTTTTAACTATCCAACTAAATTACATCAATTCTATAATGGGCCCCTTCCCTCCCCCGACCTTGGCATCGACTTATCTAGTGCGCGCGAGTGGACTGCGTCACTGTGAACATCCCAGCAAAGCCATGCGGTCCCAAACGGCATGTAGCTCTCACTTGCTGAGAGCCAGTGATTAGGCCTCCTTTCTACTTTTTGCGACTCGGCTGTGATGTCACCGTGAGGTCATTCCACGACAAACGCACCACCAGAGTTAGCGCTCGACCCTCCCTGATTTCTTTCCCGAAACGTATGGCTCTTTATAGTGCTATCAAAAGTCTTTTGCCGGAGTATTTTTTTTTTTTCAAAAAACAAATTTCGAGGCATATGACAGCCTCTTGAATTCTACAAACGAGTCCAAAGCTAGGTGTCAGTTTAAAAAAAATTAAAAATAACTCGTTCGAGCATCACGTTTTCTATGATGCTTTCGTACCGAGTAGGCAGAGAACAATAATATTGAATTTCTTTTTTATATATATTTTTTCTTATCTTAACGTCAATTGCTGCTACAGTCCTAGATTATTGAACCAGAGATTCTGTGCTTGCACCTCCTTCGATACTCGAAGCTCCTCTGCTGCTGAGTAGGATGTGGTTCCAGCATATGCGCAGTAGTGGTGAGGGACGACGGCGGATGTCTATAGAGAAAGCTGAGGAGAGAATTCGAGCTGAGAGAAACAACATCAGCTTAGTATATTGTAAATTTAAGTTATCCATTCGTGGCGACTGTAATGTTTGGCGTGCTGCTGTTTTTTTTTTTTCTTTTTCTGTCTTACTGCGGGACTGGCCGCTAGTTGAACGGAAACCCAGACCTCATGTTTCGCTTTAAGGGGGTGTACAGCGTTTATTGTAGCGTGTTTATCATCACAAACATCGTCAGAGCTGAGCCACCGGATGGGCCATTGAGTGCGGCAACCATGTGAGATGCTCTTGAGTCGGCAGCTCGCATCCGGCGTGTTTGGAATTCCAAAGGATCGTGTTCCTCCCACTGGTCATTGTTGACGGTTGTGTGAGTGGTATACCAAGTCCGCAATCCGGAGGCAAACTTTACGAAGGGGAGTGTGAAAAACCGTGCCATCACTTTTGACGAATAGAAAAGCTCGAAAAGCAGCCACGTTTGTCTCCAATGCCGCCCCGCAGCTTGTGTGCTTTCTCTAACTGGTGGCACAAAAAAATCATCTTTGAATAGTCACAGCTCTTATAGAGATAAGTGATCTTAGTATGCAGCGAATATAACGATCAATTATTATGCAGGGAATAAAGAAAGGGAACGAAACATGTACAAGGCACAGCGTCAGCCCTCTCACCACAGTGTCGGGGAGTGACAGAAGAAGCCCTTTATCTTAAGAAAGAATGGGTGGGTGGGTGGGTGGGTGGGTGGGTGGGTGGGTGGGTAGGTGGGTGGGTGGGTGGGTGGGTAGGGGGCGGGGGGTAAATATCCAACATTCAGTGGTCTAGGTTTCGAAGTCAACGCCATATCACAACGCTGTTAATGCTTCAGTGCGTTCGAGAGCGTCATTAACTTCAAGTTGTAGAAAATATCTGAGACCAGCGAGGATATTACGAGTTCTTTGTCTGCGCAAGAGCAGCGGTCCCGTGCGGTTGTATTGCTTATAGGTGTCGAACTGTGACTTTGTACGCAGTGCCGGACTTGTACAAACCCTCTGAGCTCTTTGTCGCTTGGTTCAATTAGTTCCTGTATAGAGGAATAAAGGGCGTCGAAGCCAGAACTGTTCGCAGCTGCCTGCGTTTTTTGCCCACAGCCTGTTCTTTGTCCATAGCGCATCACTATTTTGACTCGTTTTTTTTTTTCGCTTAGAAAGGGAAGCCGTGGCAGAAGTTCTAAATTGAGAAAAACAACGGCGGGCTACTTCTAAAGATCCCGCAGAAACCTACACAGGGGTGCTTCCATAGGCAGTGCTAAAGAAAAACTCCGGGACGATGACGCCGCTGAAACTCCACCAGACCTGAACTATATATTCCGAGGGCATATGTATTCCCTTTTGTGTTTCGCTTTTTTTTTTTTTTTTGGGGGGGGGGGGGACTTTTTTCGCTTGGACACTTTATTTGATACGTCATTCGGCCCTTGGGAGCTGAGCTCAATACCGTCGGCGGATGAAACTAAGTTACTTTGTCGGGCCTTTCGGGCGGTCGTTCTTAAAATACCTCTCCCCCCGACTAAGCGGCGGAACGATACGAAAAATGCGGCGCTGCCAAAACAATGGGCCGTCTTCTGGAGTCGGCAGAGGGGTGTCGCCGGGGCTCGGAATGTAACATTTGCACAGGTGCCGTCTCGTCCAAGGGCCTTTCTGACAAGAAAAAAAAAAAGAAACAATGCGGGGAAAAGTAGCGAGCAGCACTTCATCGCAGCACTCCGCATTGTGTTCCCGAGTCCAGCTGTCGCCGGCGTCGCGAGTGAGGATCTTATACGTAGCTTACATCAAAGGCTGCATGAAAGGTCTTATACGTGCAGTGGATGCAATAAAGAGCTCAAGGCTAGGACCCTCCCATTTGATTACATTACATGATGCACGAAAAGGATGCAAGAGCTCATCGATAATCGAACATTAATGTGGGACAAGCTGTTCGCGTCTAGCAACACTAGACTTTTAATAAAAATCGGCATCCACTTGAAGTGGGCAGCACTGTTTGTTAATATATTTTTCTCGGCAAGCTGCAAGTGTATCATGACGACAAATTACACGCAACAGGGTTTTTTCGACAATTTTTTCCCCTGATTTCCGTATAAGAGGTGAAGTGCTCACAACGTCGCGTTACGGAGAGGTTGAGGTTGTTGCAAACTATAGGTGGGATTCGCCTTCTCTGCTGCTCTATGCAAGCCATTCTGTATTACCTCAGTGGCGTAGTCAATAGAGCATCCGCCTCGCATGCGGGATGAGCGGGTTTCGATCTCCAGTGCAGCCGGGTACTCACCGGTGATACAGCGGGTACAAGCTTTTCCCTGGTCTGGTGCACTGCTTCCCTGCTGAGAAATAAATGAGTCTGTGACCCCACCTTGGGAAGACCAAAAATACCTTGTGCCATGGCGCTCTTTGTCCACAGTCCCTAGCGCCATTGAAATAACATCTAATCATCATCAACCTACAAGTAGTGCCCCAGAGGCCGACCTTTTCAACCTTCGTCACATGAAAGACTTCTGCGTGTTAAATAACCGCGAGCGTAGTGATCTTTTTTGTTTGTTTGTTTCTTTTAGTGAATGGTTTGTCTCAATACGAGAACACCATAAGCTATGCACCTTTACGAACACCTTTTAGTCAGCAGCAAAGCAGCGAGTGACTCGGATTCTTCGTTTAGCGGCTTCGGTTTTCCACCACTAGTTGTTTATTTATTTTCTCAATAGCCTCGGGAATGGGGCATTACATGAGGGATGGACATGACAGCTACAGAATGATGGCCTCGACAGTGTTCTTGAAATCGATGGGGTTGACATGGTGTACGGCGTCCAGTGGTAGATCATTCCTGTCCTTATAGATGACGAAAAATGACCGAAGGTGAACTGCCCTTCTAGTAGCGAGAGTGTCGACGGTTTTCTGATGGCTTATGAGGCTGGACAGATGGCGAGGTGGCGATATGACTGAAGTTCCTGGAGGTTAATGGTAAAACTTACGAAAGGGACACAGTCGAGAAATTTTCCGTCGCGTTTCCAGATTAGGCAGGTTGGCTCTAGCTTTTAGGGCAGACACCGATGTATCTACCATAAAAGCTAGAGCCATAGAGCCATCCATAAGTAATTAAAATATATGAAACGGATAGCATAATTTTGTATTTGTTCTAATGTTAAAGAGAGGTTAAATTAATGACGGCCCCATACTGTTTAAGTACGTTCCAGTTTAGGACACAAAAAGTTAAGTATGCCAATAATTTGATGGATTGGGTAAAGAATCGCAGATTACGACGTAAAAGTCAAGGATGCGGTTGGCCTTATTAGCGACGTTCCTGATATGGGATGACCATGTTTATTGTTCGGCAGAGTAATGCTCAAACACTTGCAGAAAAAAAAAAAAACAGATGACACTTCTGGGCTGAAAAGAACGTATTTGTAATCAGAAGGAACGTGGAGCTGCCGGCGATGGTAAGACATCACACATGTTTTAGTGGCATTATAACATTAACCAATGTTTACACCAAGTTCCAATTCGGATAAGCTTTTCTTGAAGAGGTCGAGGTCAGTACTGATAAAGATCGGGTGGCAAATAATGCAGTCATCGGCAAATTACTGGACGTTAGAGGAAATAATATTGGCAGGAAGATCACTACTGTAAATGAGGAAAAGCAAGATCTCAGTGTCGTGCCTTGAGGAACACGTGAAATAACCCGACAACGAGGGGAAGAATATTTGTTAGCATAGACGAATTCTTCTCGGTTTGTCAAAAAGTTGTGAAGCCATTCCATTACATTACATTTCAAGCGCGAGAGTTATAGCAGTAGTCTTTCATGTGGAACTTTATCGAATGCCTTTTCAAAATCTAAAACAGAGACCGCACAATAGATATGTTTAGGTCGAGATTGACACTCAGATCATTTACAAGCAATGCTATTTGGTTGTCACAGGAAAGTCCTTCAAAAAGCTATGTTGGTTAGGATGAAAGACTTTGATCGAGACAAGACATTACACTATGTGAGAATAAATGATGTGCTGCCTTAGTTTCGAAGAGATGCTGGAGAGGTAAATGGGACGGTAATCTTTACACGAAAGAGAGGAACCTTTCTGGGGGACTGGAAGGATCTCACCAACTTTCTGATCCTATGGAAGAACACCTGATGACAGTGACTGCTGAAAGAGGTGGCACAAGATGTCTCATTTTCTTAGTATTTTTTAGTACTTTGGAATTTAACCCGTCAACACCAGATGAAGATGTTTCATTGACTCTAGGAGATTCGTAATACCATTAGCAGCAAAGCATGATTCATAACTGAATAAGTCAATGTTTCACGGTCAGCTTCTTTAGTGATCACTGAACAAAAAAAGCTTGTTGAGAACGCGACAAATATCATTCAGGAAAATGATCGCAGTCTTTGGCATGTATTATTAGAGGCGGGATCGTGTAGGGTTAATGGTTTTCCAAAATTTGTGAGGGTTGGTGGGCAACATAATGGGTAGGACTGATGTGAAAAAAAGAACGTTTCGTATTGTCTCCTAGTCATAAGAAAATTATTTATTCGAAAAAGCCGTTTCTTTTATTTAGGCGCTCCAGGGTCTTGTTAAGCGGTGGAGGAGAGGAGTTTTCAGTGATGATAGTGAGAATGGGCTTGTCTATTAGCTCATGCAGTTTGTTCCTGAACAAGGCTCAGTTGTAGCCTGATAAGCGCAAGAACGAAGCTGCAGAAGCCGCTCCAAGGGGGCCCTCCAGCCAATGGCGTGGACCGATTTTCATGTGGCCGCGTTAATTCGATTAGACATGGGTATTCTTTATTCTTCTGCCACCCCCTGCGGTTTCACACGAGCAGGTCGAAAGGTCACGACGTCATGAGAATCGGTCGACGCTATTGGCTGGAGGGCCCCATTTGAGGGCTATGTTCGCCGCTTCGTTCTTGAGATGTATCTGACCATAGTGTCAACCGAGCGTTCTGAGAAATCCTATCATATAATTTTAATGTTTTCTTAACTTTTGGGGGGCATGAGAGTTGGCAAGAAAATATGCTATTAATTACTGAGTGATCACTGAGTCCTGATAAATGAAGAAGTGGCGAAATGTTATCAGGGCGAGCAGTTAGAACAAGTTCGAGAATTTTTGAAGATATCAATGTTATCTTTAGATGCGGTGGAAGTGAGGTCGATGTAGACTCTCGAACACTTTTCCAGCTGTGTGGCGTTCGAATGACCGCGGAGTAAATCACACTAATCTAGACTGAAGAGAGATAACAAAAAGAACACGCGGTATATCCAAGAGTAGAGATTACAAACGTTGTTGTTGTTATTGACCTCTGCAGACATGGCATGTTCTTCCTTTTCTTCTTCGCCTAGGAGCCGCTCTTCCTTCTCCACGGAATCGCTTTTGGCCTTCATCCGCTTGTTCATCTTTCTTTACAGTCGGCCCAGGTTATCGCAGAAAAGTTAAAATCGCCAAAAAGAAGTGTGCTGATATGAAGCGGTTACGAAGCGGAGTGCTTAATAGAAGTGGGCTACAAAGGATTTGGTTAGGTCGACAGACCGATAGCAAACGTCAATGGTTATGGGAGGGTAAGAAGCATGGCAGTGAAAAAACAATATTTCCAGAGGAGATGAAAATCGAATTTCGGAACAACGGAGCGGGTTCTGGGTAGCTATTAGAACGCTACCTCTCCGCTTAATCGTCCTATCGCGTCGGTAAATATTGTAGTTGGTGATTGCGGAAAGAATCTCACAGTGAACTACGGATGAGTTTACCCGTGTTTCAGTTAGTACGTTAACGAGTGCGCGCAAGGTTGTGCGTTTGAATTAACTTTGAAATAAGTTTTTTTTTTCTCTGTATTTCTCTCAGGTTATAAAGGTTATCTGTTTACGAAATCAATACACCACCGCGGCCATCCCGGTCGTGCCTAAGAATAGCCATTTCTGCGCCCCAAGCATCGTTTGAGCTCATACTGCACCACATTACTCGCACATTATGGCGCGAACCGAGCGACCCCGCGTGAGCTTTCGGAGGTCACATTACTCAGGGAGGAAGGCCGATATCCTTTCCGGTTGGTGGAAAACAAGGGTCCGGATGAGAACCCGAGCAGTCAGAACGAGGAAAACGAAGAATGAGACCGACAGAGAGAGAGAAAACTTTTATTTGATGATTAGGCAAGAGATGACCGAGAAGACGCATCGAAAACCGCGAGCGTCGTACGAGCGCGCTTTTCTTATTCATGTTCCCCTCAGCTTTTTTAGCTTCATTCCGACCTCACTTCATCCGTTTCTCGCCACCTTCAACGAGTATCTGCTGACACTGGGCAAGTCATTAGTTTACTGTTTTTTATCCGTATGCTCCAAATGACTTGAAGAATTCGGATTACTTTAATAGTGTCAGTGGACGTCCACTAAAAGAACGAACAAAAATGACGCGGTTAATACTGGGCAAGTGTATGTGTTTATGCGCGAAAGATATACGGTATGCTTCCTCCTCGCCAGACCAGATTCTGTAGAGCTCTCGATTAATTATGTAGCTTATAATGAAGAGGATGCTGGAGGGATCCTTACTTGTTCACTTGAAAGTCTTCGTTTTTAACTCGGCTCTCGCATCTCCTTCCCCATTTATATCCCTTTCCCTCAGCGCAGGGTAGCAAACCACAGGGCCGGGAAACCTGCGCAAATTGCGCCAGCCTGCACCATTTCAATAAAGCTGCTATAAATGCTGCTACAAACATAGTTTTTTTTTTTTTTTCGTGAAATTGCGCCAGTATTGCGTCAAGGCGAACGGTCGCAAACGCCACGTGACGGGAGTTTCTGCCCAGTGCAGAACATTTTGCATACAAGTTTACAAAAAGATGCAGCGCGGAAGGACGGGACGAAGGAAGACAAGGCAGGACGAGCACCGACTGACAAGAGATTGTTTTATTCCAAGATCACACTCGAAGAAAAACAACGCGCAACAATGCACATTCCTGCAGCCGCATAGCAAAACAGGTACACGGAGTGATTGTCATAACAAATGGCTGATCGTGGAAAATCCACAAGAAACAAAGCGCATTCAGGCACTAATGCGAACGTAAAGGTAAAACCTCCGAGTGCCCTACCACCTAGCGCAAAGAAAGACGAACAAATTTTATCTTGAATTAAGCAATTGAAGTTCTTTTTGCACGAGAGAAAGTGGCGTATCATTAACGGACGTATCCATCCGAAACTTGTGAATAAATGACGAAAATAAAAATGCGGAGCATGGTCACTGCATATCTCCACCATTCAAGGCTGAAACGGCAACCGCTGAAATCCAGTACGATCCTGTTTGTTTTGCTATCTCTCGATGGGAAAATGAGTGAATGTGGCTTAGTGCTGCAGCCTATGCCATTGCCCCCTGCACGCTTATGCGGATTTAGGAATTTTTTTGAATAAGTTTTGTAATTGTAGTAATGTTTTATTCTGCTAGCTATTTATTTAGTTATGTATTGTGCTGTTCTATGCGGTACTTTTTTGGCTGGCCAATAAACTTGGTTTTTAATACAGTCCTGTTTCCTATGCAAATGTTCATTTGGCCTAGTCAGTTTTTGTATTGTGTGTCGTATTTGCGATGCTTTCGCTGTGGATGAAAACAGCTAGTTTCAACAGTTCTACTACTACACATCTTTGTTGTGTTGCTCTTTCCGTTCTTTTCTTCACCTTTCATGTGTCGTGTGCTATTCGCTGCAGTATTTCTGACAGCCATCAAAAAAGCACATTCCTATCTTCTATAGCCCTCCAGGGACTTGTCCATCATACTGAGTTTTGCGTTCATCTGCTGTTGCCTGTATAGATGTATTTTTTTATTTGTGATGCTTATAAGAGATATGATTCGCCTTTTGAGCTTGTACTCGGACGTTCATATATTTCTGCTACAAAACGCATGACACCTGCTCCAAGATTAAAATTTTCCTGCTACAAGGCCTACTCCAAAGCACTTATGGTCATTCCCACCACAGAAGCCGGCACCTTGTGGCTTTAACTTCCTCGCCTTTCCGTCTCTCCTCCATCCCTCTCTGTAATGACGAAGGAGCTTCCTTACAAGACTCTGCTATCGTTCAGAAACAAAGTGACGCTGCTTTTGGCAGACAAGAGAAATGTGCGACATCACAATGCACGTTTACAAAAGCAATTCTGAGGCACATGCCTCCAAATGAATGCCTTTAGTGTGTTGCACACGGAAAACTTCGACCGGCCCAATAAGCCACTTGTTTCTGAATGGAAATAAATTGATGGGATTTCGGTTAAGGTGCACTAAATAGCTGTAGCTGAGGAATGTCCAAAAATTGTGTGTGGTATATGAAAAAAAGCTATGACTCCGTTCCTTGGAACGTGTACTCCGAATGTTTATTTTTTTTTTTTAACTCGATCCTTGGAAGTTCATTATCACTATTTTGGAGCTGGTTTGCAATCAATGGGTTGACTACATTACGAAAAAGTTCTTAAGTTGCATGGAATTCAGCTGGAAAGCTGTCATTTCTTGAATGAGCAACCGTGCTAGCAGCGCTCACCTCACGAAGCTGGATGGCGTCAGGCGACGTTGATCTCCCGGAACGGTGTACATGCATCGGTTGCCTGTGCGCCTGCGAAAGCCCCCAAAGCCACCGTTTACCCCTACCCGCTCTCTACAGAAGGGTCGCCTAGTGCCTCGTAGAGGACTGCAGGACACAAAATCGGCGGCGACCCGAAGGCAGCTCATCTTGATTAGACCTCGGGAGACTGCATGGCACTGCGACCGGGTGGCTAAACGCACTAAAACTTGGAGTCGCTTATCAGTTAGGCTTATCGCGGTGTGGCGGACCATGCCGTACGCGCTCGGCACGCTGCACTGCGCACTTGCTGACGCATTCCTGGAGGATTTCGGTCATCCCAAGAGGCCGGACGCCGAGGGCGGAGCATCCAAGACACAACGACGGCCACGATCAGCGAGAGCTCTTTTCGGCGTCCCGCTGTGTGATCCCTGCCCATCTCATTTTAGATGCGCCTTCCTTCACCAGGGATTACTCGCCGCTCCGTTAGATTCAATCTCGCCAAAGCCTAACTCCGTTGCTCCCTGGAAGCTAACTATACGGGGATCGATGCCCGCTCCTTTGTGTTTGCCTCACGCGCACGAAAACAAAAACAAAACAAAAAAAAGGAAGCAAGGTGAATTGTTCGTTGCTGAGAGCCAGATTGAGCCAATTTCCTCCCTTCCGCCAGAATTAAACTTGTCTGCCGGCTTTGCAGCGAGTGGCATAAGAGCGCCCGAGGAAAGAGCAGCGGAGGGCGGCGGAATAAGAGCGAGAAAATGGAAGCCGTGAAACGGCGGGAGACAAGTCGCGGAAGCCGGAGACGGCGTACGTGGTGCCCTTACGCATAAATGAAGCCTGAGGACATGCTCTCCCATGCATCCTCCTAATTAGGCCCGAGACATGATTTAGGCGGTAATCAGTGCGAGCAAGGAAAGAAATGACCCAGATTGCCCGGTTCGTATAGCACGCGGTGCGCAGGTCAATCAACATCTCATCTCGACGGACAATTTTCGCCTGGCCGTCACTCCGCTCTGTGCCGGCTTTACAACGTCCCGCCATGGGCGTTCGTCGACTTGCCGCGGCTGTTCGACGTGATTACTGCGACTGGACCGCGGTGTACGCGATGTCTTTACAGGCTGTACTCTATAATGCGGTTGGGGCTGTACTCTGTAACAGCCTTTTTAAAGATGAACCGAAGAGGTTGGGATCACACGTGACCCTTCATCCATTCTTTCATTCGTTTGTTTGTTTGATTACGGTGATGGATTTTGATGGCGCAAGGGCATCTGCGGCCAAGCACTTGGTTACTGGTCAACTCGGGTGTATTCACTTATTAGAAAGGCTTATAACCACAAGTGGGCGTTAGGAAAGATTGGGCTAACAGATGCGAATGAAGACGTCTGCGAGGAGATTTAAAGATGTTAGTCACACCCAGCCGTGTTATGGTTTCTAATTAAAAATGATCTCACGAAAAATGACGCCGCCGTTCACCCATCATTTCGATTCACAAGTTGCGTTCACTACCTGCGTGGCGGGCGCGTTGCTTCGAGCCAGGAAGGCACACGTCCGTCTTTGGCTCAAAAGTGTCGCGGTCTAGCGCCGCCGCCCACGTGGTGTTTGCACGGGAAGGCAGCGCGCGCGTGATTAACGGCGCCTGCGACGGGGAAATGTGGCCGCAGGCGACCGCGCGGCGGCGGTGCCGAAGCCTCCACTTTGACGATGCTTTGCGAGGCCCGGGTGGTCGGATGATGTTCCATGTACATTAGCGCTTTTAACGGGTAGCCCGTTTACATCTTAGTTATTTTGTCGAGGGAATATCAGTACATCGTACGAAAGGCGTAGTGTAGTACGAGTAATCATCGCTGACGAGTGCGAAGGCTGCAGGGAGGAAGCCATGAATTATTTTTCCCATCTTTTTTCACTTCGCGGCCAGGAGAAAGCGAAAGACAAGCGGGGGTGGGGAGGGTCCTGGCAATATGTAACGCTACAAACGTTACGCTGTATTAAAGTGTTCGGCGTACGCACGATGCTGATATTTTAATCATATTCGCCGTTTTTTTTTCTAATTTATTGCAGCTCTCTGTATATGCCCGCTACTCTGCCCCTCCTATATATATATATATATATATATATATATATATATATATATATATATATATATATATATATATATATATATATATATATATATATATATATATATATATATATATATATATATACACACACACATTGCTTACAGCGCATGCATTTTTATCAACGCGTGCGAAAGAAAACGCCTGCTGCAGGAATCTGAATCGATTGGTGCATAAATAGGAGCGGTTAACCCTGCTGCGAAAATGCGTCTTGTGCGGAATGGTTTATCTTTATTTTGATTTACGCTCTTTTCGATGCACTTTCTGAGTGCGGTACCACAATCCACAGCGTACAAGGCAAAATAAGCCCATCGGTTGCCCATTACGCCAATAATTGCTAGAGATTTTGATGTCTATCGTAATAAAAATAGTTATTGTAGTGTTATGTCCACCTAAGAGAGGTTATTTCTGTTTTTTTTTTCTTTTCTTTTTGCGCGCGTCTTCTCCGTTACTGTAGACAGAACAGAGTGACACAAAGAGCGGGCACAGAGACGCTGCCTCGACCAACGCTTCGTTTGCGAAGGAAGCGTTTTGTATGAGGCAGTTTTCCCAAGATTAGGTTAGGAATGATAGCGACTTAGTGGCTGCTTAAGTGCCTTTATTTAGGTGAGGAAAGGAATCGTGGCAACACGCAGGGCCGAGGAGGAGGCGGGGGGAAGGTACCGTCATTCTCTTCTCGTCGGGATCCCCGTGTCTGCGGAGACGCCTCGGCAGAGATCCCGCGGAGCGCGAGAGCCGCAGCCCCTCCTCGGTCGCTCTCCCAGATGGGGACCTCCGAGGAGAGAAGAAAAAAGCCGCTCTTCTTGCGCTGACCGCGAGGCGTATTAGCGGAATTAAACAGTTCACTGACCCCCGTATAACTCGCCCACTCTCGTGCGAATACCCGGTTTCATCGGACAAGTGTTCCTCTCCTCAGGCAACTCGCGAAATGCGCTCAGTTCTGTTCTCCCCTTTTGCTCGCTTGGTCTTCTTTTGCTCTCGTTGTGATTAATTTCCAAAGTCACCAACGGCTCCCTCGGTGTTACGGCGTTACAGGAGTGTGCAGGGTGTTTCATCTAAGATTTTTCGCATTTTTTTAAAATAGGCTTTTTCAGCTAGAAGAGCGCTTTTTTCGGCATTGCACTGTCAGCGGTGTTGTAGTAAACCAGCAAACAGCTAAGACGTGCTAACTAGCAGGATGGTTTACTAATGTTGAATAGTTAACTTTTTAACGAGTCACTGACAGGCGTGTAGTGTACAACGTGAGAATTTCGAAAATGTGGCTACCCTCGGCGCTGTGGCCCAACCAATTTCAGCTACATCGCGGAAAAATACATGCGCTTTTGAGAAGCTTGCAGGCAAAGCAATCGCTCCAGTGTACGCAACTCGCCGAAATAACCAAAATTTGTTGGGCTACAGCGCGGAGGGTAGCCGCGTTTTCGAAATTATAAAAACTGATATGGATATTAATTACGGTCGGCTACACGTTCCTCAATAATTAAGGAGTCTAACAGTAATAGTTAAAAGTTAATTATTAAATATTAGTTAATCAGTGAACTAGTTAGCACGTATTCGCTGTATTCGTAGTATGTACTACACCCCTGACAATGCCATGCAGAAAAAGCGGTCTTGTAACTCAAGAAGTATATTTTTAAAAAATTGTGTAAATTATTCGATGAAACACCCTGTAGAGAGAAAGAAAGGACTGCTGAAAAATATCTGTTCTAGTATTTTAATTCTTTGTGTGTGTGTGCATTCCTCCAGTGAATCGGTGGAAAGAAACGAATTAGTGCCAGGCCGTAGCACAACGCATCATTGCTTTCGAGGCTCAAACTCAAGCGGTCTGCAACTGTCCGCAGTCATCGATATTGGGATCATTGTCGATTCCGATTCATCCCTCTTCATGTACGCTTCTTCGGAGAACGAAAAAAAAGAAAGAAACTTTTCCCTGTCATTATGTCAGATTCCGGCGGAACGCCGGCTCACCAGCCAACGCGCGGTCTCATTTCATAAGACCAAACAAATGTCAATCTGATATGAGATTTTTTTAAAAAAAGGAGACGAATGAAAACAGTATACCGGCCTGTAGGGTACACCCGTCTGCGCGCACGGAACGGGCACGGAAGTGTTCTGAGGTTTGTCAGAGATTTGTCACAGATAAACACCGACAGTAGCCGTGCGCCTGCCCGAAAAATTTTAAACTAGAAGTAAAAAAAAGCACATGGGGAAAATATTTATAGTAAAAATTAAGAAACATTTATTTGCATCCGTGTAGCGTCTAGCAGGGCGCAGCTGTGCAGCAGGCCTACTGTGCTAACTGACGTTATTGACGCGCTACTTTACATTATTAGCAGAATAGATGTCTTGACCTTCAGCGACAGCGAAATTCGGGACAATGTCGAGGGCGCACCGGCGCCGCTTGGTGCGGTTCGCAGAGTCATTCGCCGGGCCTCGAACGCGCCGCAGGAGACGGCGGACTGAGCACTGTAGGAGGCATCCCCAGCCGTATGTACATAAAGAAAGGCGCGCTTTCCAGCATGACATTCGTACTTGAAGGAAATCCTCATCTCTCTTTTTTCGTTTTTTCTTCCCCCCATTGGCGCTTCGTGGTGCACGGTCACCGAGGCGGAGAAATACGGTCCGGAATGGCCAGGGTGGCGCTTGGCGCCGACCCGCAGCCCGCGGGTAATAAATACGCTGCGCCGATTTTCAAAATGGCGGGCCAAACTCGCAGGCGTCGGAGCGTGTCGCCTCTCCATCACGCCAGGGTCCGGTGCCGGAGCCCCGCGAGCGCCCAGCTCGAGGCACAATTTCAAAAGCTCCTCGCTCTGACCATTTTTATTCCGCGCAAGCCACGGGCTCATTGCTATGGTCAGAGCGGACCCCATCCGCAGGGTCCTCCCGCTCGCTCCCCGGGGGCCTTCCTTTCCCTGGTGGCTACGGCCGTCGGACCTGTCCTTCTTCCCACCCCGATTTGAGGCGCTCAACCATATGCGCGAGCATCCGTAGGAAAAGGGAAAGGGGGGGGGGGGGAGAGAAAAGTGGTCTAGCACGCACGAACGCTTGCAAGCACCTGCCGATTGGGTGCATCACTCGGAGCAATATAGGCTCGTGCAGGTTGGTTGGTCGGTCTCCTGGGGACTCCGGTTTAATGGCGACTGACGCGGCTACTGCGCCGAGGTGCAGCGTCAGCTTCAGCCCCGGCTAAGCGGTTTTCAGTCCGCGAGGCCGTTTGAAGTAACCGACCGCGTGCGACGCGTTCTTCGTTCAGCGATTATGCTTACACCAGCGTCACCAGACCCATCTTCCAAGCAGCTGATGCCCGCTCGGGCTAAATCGACAGAAGCCGTCGTTTTGTCACCACGCTCGAATTTCCCAGGTATCGAGGCCTAAATTGACCGAGACGTCTCGCGCGGCCAAGGTACCTCGCAGACGCTGCTGCGAGCGCTCGAGCTACGCGGGATTCCTCTGGACGAAATGAAATTAGACGTATGCAGAAAAGGAATGAGGAGCGCGCTCTATTTTACAGCGTGAGGGCCGTTATCGCTGCTGCACTCCCGCGCCGCTCCTTCCGCGCCTAGAGTGCGCGCAAGGGCTCGCATAGCTTTCGAAAATGGAGCGCCCCAGAGCTGGCCTGAAACTCAGTCAAGATCCCGTTGCCCCACACGCCGGCTGCCACCCCGAAGGCTCCTCCCCCGCCCGTCTTTCCCATCCGAAGTTTCCCCCGACCATCGCGGAGTCAATGGCGCGACCAAGCTTCTCCGCCGCGCGCGCAACCAAAATAGCCGCGCGGTGGCAGAAGCCGCGCAAAGGACGCTGACATCGGTGACATCCGTCGCAGATTTGGAAGCGTGCGCAGCTACTAGAAAAATTGCACGCCCAGATGAGCGCACCCGGGCCCCGCGGCTCGCCTGGAGACGCGTCGTGAGCGCAACACGGTTGGCCGGTCTCGCGATGGTCCCGCAGACCGCCTGCCCTGGCCCAACTGCGCGCCGCAGAAGACCGTTCGTCCTTCGCCCTGCCAATTAGGCCGCAGGAATGCTCGCGAGGACATCGCTCCGCCTTCTCGAGATGCGTCCCCTCGTCGGGAGCCCCGAGACGAGTGTGGTCTCCCGATTCCGTTTGCTGGCTCTTACTTCAACCGGAGCGCATTTAGGCCGCAGGATAGAGAAGTGAATGTTTCAAGCGATGCTCAGCAGAGTATTTATACACTTGTTCTAGGGCCATCAAAACATGCGACGACGCCGCCGAAAAGTATATATAGCCTGCAGCATAGATTACGCATTCGTTTTAATACTGCTTGGAAGCAAAGCACCGTCGCAGTTCCTCGGCATTCCAGTCCATGCTCGTTTCGAGTACAGCTGCTGCCGTTCGTAGGCGTTCGGCATCGAACCACGTGCGAAGTTTCCTTCTTCAGCCCACCTAGGACGTGTTGGCGACATGCTTCATTTGTTACGGCTCATTACCTACCGCATACACGCAGCTGTTTGCAGTTCCGATGGCTCAGTATAGCGCGCACGGCCGATTAGGGTCGTCGCGTGTGCACCTCCCTCGGAAAACGCAGTCGTAAGAAAGCCGAATCCTTCACCGTCTTTGCAAAGACGCACATGTGCAGAGTAATCAAGCACGTGTATCATGTGGCCGTCCCTAAAAGTGGAATGATTTCTGTATAGGCAAGTTGTGTACAAGCAATGGTTTCGTGTACTGTATTAAAATTGTTATCGCCAATTCCTGTAAGTGTTTATTACCTCCGTCGCGCTCCAGTTAAGTGTTTATAGCTGTCTGTTAAATCCGCACAAGCACAGAGGACTGCTGCAGCTTCTTGGGGGAATTGCTCCCGCAGTCTTGCCAACCGGCCACATTTTATTAACTCCAGCATAACGCATTGTCGGGAGAGTTGGTGCATGATGCAAGAAAACAGCGGAGCAATAACACATGGCAAGAAAGAATACGACACATGCGCACACTACCAACTGTTTATTTGACAGTGTTTTGTAAACTGTTCCTGTAAATGTAATACTTTTATAAATGACGAAAATGAAAGTTATTTCTTGACTGATCGCGTCTTTAAAGCTAGCCGATGTTTGCTGGTCACGTGTTTAAATGGGTACATTAATGCAGCGCTGAATTACTTATCTGCTCTAATCGTGGCATCTGGACGTCTGTTCGCTTCGTGGCAGACTGAGTCTCTATGCCTCCGCCTGCGCCTTCTCGGGCTCGCGTTCGAACCTTGGCCCCTGTCATGGGCCGAGGCAGCCCTCCTGTCTTCCCCTGCGGTGGCTCCGGTCTCCTCTCGAACGTAGGCCCTGTCTGTGCCTTTCCGAAAACGATCCCGGCTGAGGCGCTTGACGGGTGACGCGTACAGAAGCCCCGTTTCGCTCCTCGGCTCGGCTGCTTTCGGAGGGCAGAGAAATGAGAGAACGGAAAAGGCAGTGGAGCTACCGATGATTGATTGGTTGTTTGATTGGTTTGAGTAATTCAAAACACGATCGTTCACGTTTTCAGAAGATGTGCTGCGCTCACGGCGCTCCACTGAACAGACGCAGGCTACGAGCGGCCACGACCGCTAGAGCAGGCGCGATTTCCGGGGCGAATGTTCGACTGCAACGTTTCGAATGTACAGTGGAATTGCGCCGCCTTCTCTGCACTAGCTGCACCCCGCACACCGGCCTCTCGCGCCAGGCGCTTGCAAAGCAAATTACCGAGCCGGGGAAGGCGCTGTCTGAGTCACCACCAGACCACGATCCCCGAGCGACTTTCGGTGCCACTCCTGCCTGGAAGCAGGCACACCAAAACGGCAGCCTGGTCCACACAGTGATCCTCGCGCTCGGGGCGCACGCACCCGCCACGCACCAGAGCCGACTAGCTCCAAGCGGGCGCCGGCGGGTATCATTACTTATCATGGAACTCACGCGTGCGTCCTTCTGTGACCCGCCATAAAGATGGGTTTAGTTTACAACTAAATCCCGCCTCGGAACATTTTCCGGCAGTTTACATAGGTTGTAGGACGCTGGCGGTTTGCTGCGAATGCGCCTGTTCGTGGGCAGGCGTGCATGTGCGCGACCTAAGAAGGCACACGCCTATGAAGCTGTCTGTTTTAGCCTACGGTTTGTCGTGCTCTTGTGCCATTTGTAGCAAAATTAGCCGCCTAATTTAAGCGGTCATGCGTTTCTGGTACGGTCAAGATTACATGAATTGTTCTTTCCGTGATCTTTTGTGCAGGGATACCTGAACCGAAGAATCCAAACTATGGTCACCATCAAACCCCGGCGCTGACGAGGCGACCTGGTAAGTTCGCATTGAATTATTGCACAAAAATGGAATGTGAGATTCGCACAGTTAAGGTTGAATGCATGTTCCAACAAGCATATTCTTTTTTTCGCAAAGAGTATGCTTTTTGGAACCTTAAATAGGCTGTCTTTGTTTTCGTTGTGTGAAACGAAATGTCATATCGGCAGAAACATGTAAGTCACTGGTTATTGTAATCTGACCCACACCCTTAATTTTTTTCCTCTACTCCATGCTTGACTTGGAAGAATTTTTTCTTTCAGTGATCAGAGTGGACAGTGCATTTGATTTGTGATCAGCATTGGCCTCCTGGCTTTTTTGTCTAGCTGTTCTCGGAGAGACCGGCTCGCCGGTGTGTGCAGAAACGCCGCAGAAAATAAAAAGAAAGCAAAGCGAAGGAAGGAAGCGAGAGAAATATTTTGCGAACTGGTGCTGCAGAAGCCGAGCGGAGTACCACAGATCGTCAGTCTATCGTCAGTCTGTCAAACGCGTTTCTTCGCATCGTGAGAAAACAGCTCAGACTATGCCCAGCGAAAGAGTAAAGCAAAATAACCGGTGAAACAGGCGCCGCCGACAAACGAAAGGCGTGGATGAAAAGCGTCGGCTTCCAGGGGCACAGGCAGTGCGCGAGCTGAACAATGGCCTGTCACGAAGAGAAGTTGTGCCAGCCGGTGGGGCGACTGCGCGGCGTGTGAGGGCGGCGCTGCCTGCCGTTGCTGCCAAGCACACACCACCCCGCGGTTGTGCCACAAGCGAAATTAGCGGTGCTGATGCGACGAGGTTCCTCTCCCGTTAGCGCTCACCGATGCGCGATATATGCATGTACGGCAGGCGCACGATGATTACCGTCACCGCCGCGGTGTTGCGCCAGTTCAATCGTCAAGAATTCCGCCCGAGCAGTTTCGAAAACCCGCCAAAAAATCCGCCGAATATTTTTGAAGACAGCCAAAATATCCGGTGACACGCACTGTAGTGCTAGAGTCGAAATTCAGTCAGTTATTCCTCTCAGCTTGTTTGAAAGAGCTCTGCCGGCGAGATAAAAAAGAAAAAAAAAAACAGCGTTTTTTTCTCGGGGAGTGTACGATGAGGGGCTAGTTTGTACGACATGATTTTAAAACATAAAACTGCGCAGGGGACAAAATATTTCTTGAAGCTTCTATCCCGTGTCTTGTAGATTTGCGCAGATTTGTTTTAAAATCATTTCATTTAAAATCATTTAACGCGAGAAGCAGGCCGAAAACATGAAATGATTCATGGCAGGAGAAGTACGCGGTGGCTCCATGTTAAACCGGGTCAGCGGTGTGTCTCTACTGCTGCCTGTCTGTGACTGTGACGTGTCGCGCCCATAATTGCGACGTGCGGGGCCCTTCGATAATTGCGACACGTGGCGTGTCGGTTAAATGTGGCGTGTAGTCTCGAACATCACTCTTGAGGTCATCGACTAGCAGCGCTTGTTTCAGAAGCTCAGTAATAACTATCCGAGTCTTGCGAGAGGAGAAGTAAGAGACGCAGCACGTACAAGCTATTTCGCAGACGTGGCGTCGGTTCCACTAAAGCTTTTCGACCCGGTGTTCGAAAGCCGCGGCTGCATACAGAGCTCGCTGTCGCCCGCCCACAGCCTCCATAACACTTCGCTTATCGGCCGCACTACGCTGCCCATGCGCGGTGACGCACACTGAGCAGCACAAGACACTGCTGGCACGCTCGCTTGCATATTACCTATACAGACTTACCAGCCTTTCGGGGCTTTGAGTGACGCCAAAGTTGCACCGGTGCTGACAGACGAACACGCTTGCGCCTTCCGTGACGCTGCACATTGATCGTGAAATGAAGTGTAACTCTCTGGGCGCTCGCTGGAGGGCAGTGCTGTCTCGAACATTGCAGAGCCACCGAAAAAAAAAAGTAATGAGGTTAAGCTCCACTGAACTCTTTCCTTACCGTGTCCATTGAGCATGGGTCACCGGTGACCCATAGACATCGCGCGTTATTTGCAAAGCCATAACCAGGGCATTTTTCGAGTTGTTACGATATCATTTATGTAGTCCAAGAAGGTAGCTTTCAGTTTTGAAGTAATTTGTAGCTCTGCTGTGAAGCGGTGAATTTTGGTTCGGAACTGAAAAGCACGGTGCGCAACTTTTCTTAACGGGCATGACAGACTCAGTTATATCCGGACCGTCTTCCAAACGACATAGTTGTTATTTTTTTGGCGTTTTGAGATAATTATTTGGAATGCCATAGTAGTAGTAGCAGTTAGCCTCGGAATGACGTCAGATAGTCTGGTTTTAGTTTTCAGGACGAAAACAAACAAAAAAACAGCTCAGAATATCAACAAGTGTCTACGGGAGAGCATTTTTTTTTTTTTCTACCTGCTACCGGTTTACTCATTCTTGTGGCGTCTAAGAAGTAACAGGTATGTTAGCAGTACTGTGGTCGGTATTTTGCTGTGTGTCAGCATGATGTGGCCAAGATTTGGGCCCGACCTCTCTACAAAAACATCCGTGTTGCCCGAAAAAAGAACCATACCCCATATGGCACTGTGCAGTGAAGACAAACACGCGACGAGATAAAGCGGTGGTATCGGGCTCTTTTCCTCAGTAGAGGCAATATGATTTCAGTAAACACGAATAACTATGTCTTGATGCTCATTCTGAGCAAATAACCTTGAGCTAAAGCTGATAACCCCATAAAGAAGGTCACAAGTGCAGAGGCGCATCGTTCTATGCCTTTACAAACACACAAGAACATCACATCACAACACAAGGACATAGTCGGGTGCCAAAGACTGGGCCTCTACTTCCCTGATGCCAGCTTGATTTCTGTCCTTTTTCTGCTCAGGTCAATGCGCACAATGAATTTTACTCCTTTCCTAAGCTTGGTGGATGTCTGTATATGTCTTTCAACGTTTCATGCAGTGACACGTGATCATTGGTACAGCTATATTGAAAAAAAGCTTAAATTCGAGAGATTTTGTGCATCTGATACATAACAGTCAATGTTTTCTTTCCTGATTTTCGGATATCTTTTGAAGTCTTGCTGCCATCTTCATTAAGTTTTTCTATTTTACAATTGCTGTTGTGAATTGCAGTATATACGTCTTATATATCTACCATTCAGAATAAAACTCAGGTCAATAGACGTTTTCTACTTTCTAGCGTTTTTGAATAAAATATTAGTACAAATAATAGGTTTTCTAATGCCTTCAAAAAATATCTGCTTTTTGTGAGGCAACAAACATTTTTTTTTATTGCTCGAAGTATTTGCTAGTCAAAAACCCTAAAACTTTCAGGTGCTTTATGCAATAAAGCAAGGAACTTTTTAATATTTCGAAAAATTAAAAATATTGTTCTTTTCGTATTTAAGGGTTCGCACTTAAAATATTTAGCGTAATATTTATTAAACTTGGTATTAAACAAATAAAATTTTGCATTTTTGCTAATATTTTTATTTTAAAAGCATATTTTCAAGTAGTACACTCATTTCGCTTCATTTTTATCAGCTCCATGCTAAAGTAACTCTCTCCCACTGCGAGAGATTTCCATAATTTTAAGGCGTACAAGAGAGACTGGCGATGCGAATACTCCGGTACTGATACATGAGACGACGAGCTGAATCGGCTTAAGGAGCGTCGTATACAATTTGTGGACTCTCGTACACTTAGCTTTATTTAAGTGGCTGAAATCGTCCGCAGCTAAAAAATAGCATACGTTAAATCCTTTCTTCCATTTTTTTTTTGTTACATATATCGCACTACACAATTGAGGTGGTTTGCAAAGGCGAAACTGTAGGGCACTTCGGGTGACTTTTCTGACGTTTGTAATTTCTTAACCTTCATCACTTGGGACTGCGAAAGATTGAAGCTGTTTCTGATCAAAATATTCTTGCAACTTCATAAGCGCAGTTGTATTTGTCTATTTATGAGATAGCAGGTCCAACTGACGGTGAAATGTTTAGTCAAGCATCACTTGGTCTAACGGGAAGGCCGATTATATGAATTGTATACACGGATAGTGACTAAATATTCTGTGAATGCATACAGAACTTGCTTTTGTAGCGCGGTCTTTTCTATAGTTTGTCAACTATCTCCTTCTTCGTCCTGATGCCCACGCTATTCCGGCTTCATCCTCCATATTGCCACACTCTACCAGCGCCCCCGTTCGGTTTGTCTTCGACCTTTGTCGCGCGCCGGACTTCGTCCTCTTCTGCTCGGTGCTAGGGTCGGCCGGCTGTGCTCCGCCCAGTGTGTTCGCCAACGACAGAACGTTCTACCGGCGCCCGTGACATTTTGGTGCAGCTGCGGGGTACGATCCATGTACGAAGAGGTCCCAGGAACCTCCAGCGCTCCGCCACACCCCCTGGACACGACACCTGTCCACAAGTCAAGCCGCCGCTTGAAAGGCTTAGCTCCCGAGTACAAACCCCTCACCGCGCCATCCCGCACGATGACCTCTACGGTGGCCAGCCAGACCTTCCAGCCATCTGTGAGTTCGCCACCGCTACTTCTTCATACGCCTCGCACGCCTGCGTCGTTTCATGGTGACAAGTTTGAGGATGTGGAGGACTGGTTGGACGGGTATGACAGGGTTGCTGAATTTAATCTGTGGGACGAAGACCGAAAGCTTCGGAACGTTTACTTTGCCCTCCAGGACGCCGCCAAGACGTGGTTCGAAAACCACGAGTCCGCCATCCACACCTGGCAAGACTTCCGGCGGCAGTTGCTGCATACCTTCAGCAGCAACGAACGGCGGGAGCGTGCTGAATTGGCCTTGCAATCGAGGGCGCAGCAGCCAAACGAGAGCGTGGCGATGTTCGTGGAGGACATGACCCGGCTCTTCAACCGCGCTGATCCTTCGATGTCTGAAGCCAAGAAGGTGCGCCATTTGATGCGGGGAGTGAAGGAGCAATTGTTCGTTGGGCTCGTGCGCGATCCTCCGGCTACAGTCGCCGATTTTGCGAAGGAAGCGGCAGGCATGGAGCGCGCCCTGCAACAGCGGTTTGCGCACTACGGCCGTCCATCAAACATAACTGCTGTGGAGTGCCACATTCCGAAGCCCGGGGATGAGAACACCTCCCTCCGAGAGCTCATCAGGAGCATCGTGCGCGAAGAGCTCCAGAAGCTTCGCTCTGTGGAGCAGCCTCCTAGTGTGACCGCCATCTCGGATGCTGTCCGTGACGAGATACGCCGCACGGTGCAGCCCATTCCGCCTCCCCAAACGCCAGCGCCCTACGTGATGACATACAGCGAGGCATTGCGAAGTACTGCGCCACCACCGCCGGCGTTCTACTCTCCTGCCCCTACCGCGCCGTCCCGCCGATTCCCGTATACGGCAGCGCTGCCAGACGACCGCCCACCCGTCACGAAGGCAAACATGTGGCGCACGCCGAACAACAGGCCCTTGTGCTTCCACTGCGGCGAAGCAGGCCACATCCGTCGTCACTGCCCGTACCGCCGGATTGGCCTGCGCGGCTTTTCGCCAGACGCACCACTGCCACGCTATGGTGAACGACCCCGCGAGATCGATCAGTACCTAGCGGCCAACGTCCCACCTGCACCCACTGCCCAACGTCAGTCCAGGTCACCGTCACCTCGACGGTTGTCTTCTCCAGCCCGCCAGTCCTACGTCCGGCAGTCCTCCAGCCCGCGCCGGGAAAACTGAGTACGGCGACCCCCGGAGGTAGGGCCGCCGTCACTGGACATAATGACGAACATCCTCCGCTCACCGACGTTAGCATGCCACCCGACCTCCGACCTCACGCCGCTACGACCTTTCGACGCCCAGAGACGTCTCCGCTTGACGCACCAACTCGACCGCGAGAACGATCCCCAAGTCCGACCACCCCCACACAGCGTTTTTCCGAAGGTGACCAAGCTTCGGCTGAAATCCCGATCATCGTTGATGGCCGCCGCGTGACTGCTCTCGTAGATACCGGCGCCGACTTCTCCGTCATGAGTCGTGGTCTGGCGACTGTCCTGAGGAAAGTCCTGACACCTTGGCCTGGAACGCACATCCGGACAGCTGGAGGCCATCTGGTGACACCGCTAGGTGTCTGCACCGCTAGAATGGCGATTCGCGGTGTAACCTTCATTGCCTGCTTCGCTGTGTTGGCTCATTGCTCGAAGGACCTCATCCTCGGGTTTGATTTTCTTCGAGAACACGGTGCGATAATCAACCTCCGCGAACTTGTCGTGACGTTCTCACCTCAGTGTGCCACAGCCGGCAGAAGCGAGCACGACAGGCCTGTTTTTCGCGTGTGTGATGACAATGTCACGCTACCACCACGCTCCAGTTTGTTTATTACGGTGGAATGCTCCAACCCACGCACGCCTCATGGGATTGCGGAAGGTAACCTGTCGTTACTGTTGAGTCAACAAGTCTGCGTTGCGCGTGGTGTTGCTTCCCTCCGCGGAATGCGAACGCAGCTTTTTGTTACCAACTTTAGCGCCGAATACCGCCACTTGCCGCAAGCAACAGCCATAGCCTATTTCGATGAAATTAGTGACTCAGTCTCCCACTGCGCCTTGACCCTCAACGATACCCACGAATCGACGTCTGACGCCCCCGTTCTGACTGACGTGAACCCCGACCTAACCGCCGATCAGAAACACCGCCTCCACATGATCCTCGACTCTTTTCGCGACTGCTTTGCGACCACTTCTAAAGTTCGGCAAACATCGGTCGCTAAACACCGCATTGTAGTTGATGAAGGCGAGAGGCCTATACAACACTGCCCTTCAAGAGACGACGGGGTTCACGCCATTTCGTTTGGTACACGGTCGTGAAGTCGTGACTATGTTGGACACGATGTTGTTGCCCGATATTGCGCACCCATCCGTTGCCGACGCTGATGCATTCGTTCGCCATGCAGAAGCTGCCCGCCGGCTGGCTCGGCAACGAACCCGCGTGCGGCAGGAAGTCGATGCTCACCGCTATAACCTTCGTCATCGCGAAGTCATTTTCCAGCCTGGAGATCAAGTGTGGGTTTGGAGCCCCATCCGTCACCGCGGTCGCTCCGAGAAGCTTTTGCGCCGTTATTTCGGTCCCTACGAGGTACTCCGCAAACTCAGCGACGTTACGTATGAAGTGCTCCCGCAAGGGAGTGTTCGTTCTTCAAGACGCCCGCCGACATCCGAAATTGTGCACGTCGCAAGACTCAAGCCATACCATGCCCGCTAGATCAACTCTCACCACGTTCCGCGCCCGGGACTCGGTTCACGCACACACGTGGCTCCCCCTCAATCCCAGCCATCGAGTCGATGCCTTTCCAGAGGGGAGGGGCAATGCCACACTCTACCAGCGCCCCCGTTCGGTTTGTCTTCGACCTTTGTCGCGCGCCGGACTTCGTCCTCTTCTGCTCGGTGCTAGGGTCGGCCGGCTGTGCTCCGCCCAGTGTGTTCGCCAACGACAGAACGTTCTACCGGCGCCCGTGACAATATGTAATCACTGTTGCACAGGCTTTCTGGAGGATGGTGTCAGGCTCGAGGTAATGCTTTTCATTTATTCTTCAAATAGTCGAAAAGAACGAGCCATGAACATCTTGCGAGCGTAAAAGATGGAACTACGAACGTGTGTAGCCAGGCCGTGAATGAAATATTATGTCCAGGATAATTTATATTGCCTCAGATATTCACTTCATGTTGCGTCCAAATTCTAATTTAGTCGTTCTGTCATTGTCACTTTCTTCTAGCAGGACAGGTGATCGACCACAAGTTGTAAAATTCAGCCGGCCCACTGCGTCTACTGCTGGCTTCCAATCAGGCAGGTTATGTATGGTCTAGGGCCGTGCCGACCGCAGGAACAGCATCATTACACTAGGGTTGCCTAGATGGAAAACAGAGCTTGCTTTATTCAGTGTGTATACAGCTTCCATTTTGCCAGGTGCACATGGGATTGCAGAAGCGCAGGCTGCACTGCAAGTTGTACATTCACGCCGGCTTTATGTTAGTGGTATACTTTCGACCATTCTAAATTCTCAATGTCTGGCCAAGCTCGGCAACTGGCCTCGGGCCGACCTTGGTCAGGCTGGCCCGGAATGCCAGAAGCTTGTCGACAAAAAAAATGAGTACCCGGCGAATATTACACTGAGCTGGCGACGTACACCGATCACGAGAGGTGGCAAGCACTAGATGGTGAGTCGCACAAGATTCCGTGACCTGAACCTTGTAAAATGCTCTCTACGACTGCATACGGTGTTGCACGCGCATCGCTAAGGCCCGCCCGTTGAGAGGAGCGAGGTGGCAGATGCATCACTCAGGTGGTTTTCTGCACATTTTGAGCGCTCCAGTAGAAAATAAGCAGACTGCGTACGCCAGTGGACAAGCGGGACAGACTTTCAAGTGGTGCATAACGGAATAGTGGAGCTTTACGTTTTGTGAGCGACCCGAAATGGTGACTAATAGTTTGTCGAAAGAAACCCCGCATGACGCGGCTGCAGTTGCTAGCGCGTTTCAGTTCCAATCATCGTTTGAGCGATTGGGCTCAATAGTGGTTACGTGCCTTGTACAGACCCGATCAAACTTGTCTAGAGCGCTCCATCGGTGCTGTGCGGAGGAAATAAAACTGAATTCTGAAGCAGGTGCCGACTTTATCTGTGCTGATCTGTGCTCGAACTAGGCCGAATAGACAGGATAACTGCACAGGCACAAGCGTCTTGCCCTATAGCAGTGCGGGTGCGATTTTATTTCTCTTCATTTCCTCCGCAACACACCGCTCGTGCGTTACACCGCACGCTAAGACGGTAAACAATATGGTTCGGTCGGTTTCGTAATTATTGCGGCAACTAATCTCCCATTATAGAGATGATTCCTCATCACGTGCGGTTGTGAAGTGCCATCTCGAGAGCTGACTTGTTTGGACCCGACGTGTTTGGCACTGTGTGGTGTGTGCCGAGAGTAGCTTAGCTACGCGGGACGGATGTAGTGGCACACAAGATGCGCGCAGAACGAACACCTCCAACGTTTGTCGTATCGGGTATAGCCGTAGTACTCGTGGTGACGCTAAGAGCACCACGGACGAAACACGTTAAGCGCGCCCAATAGCAGTCACCGTGAGTGAAACATACTCCGGATCGTCGCCTTCCATGAAGCACTGTCGGTCATTCGATCCACAAAAACTGCTTCTTGCGCGTGGATGGAGCATGTGCATGCGTGGACAGAATGCGGCGAATGTATTGGGCTCTATTGTTGCGACTAATGAATGTGCCGACTGACACCCATGTATTTTGCGTTGTCTAAAAAGTAATCTCCAAGATATATTTCCGACCTGCGGTACACACGTAGTGAGTGTTGACGCTTTAAAATGTCAGAGCCGTTTTTAGAGCTAAACGCTGACCCCAAAGAAACCATATTTACCTATCTTCACTTCTCCAGGAGCCAGCGTGGCCGTGGGCTCTGCGTTTAAAGAACGCACGGCTTTCTACGTTGCTCAGCGTGCTGTTGTCGTGCGTGGCGTCGTTATATGCGACGCCATGCGTGGCAGCAAACAGCAGTGCCAGAGCGACTCCTTATCATTGACTTGATAAGGACTCAATCTCTGATGAATAACAGCGCAAGGAACGGGACAAAAACACGAAGGAAGAAGACACAGACACGGGCGCTTCCTTCGTGTTTTCGTCCCGTTCCTTGCGCTGTTATTTCATCATGGATTACCAACTAGCCCGGCATCTTGCACTTCTGGACTCAATCTCAATCTAGATGAAAGCCGTCAATAGGCTTGAAACCGGTGCAACGCAATCTGCTTTAAGAATACTTCGTCTACAACGTTAAAAAATTACATGCGTATCTTTCCGTGCTGCGGCTTCCCAGAGAATGACAGCGACGGGAGTGCTGCTACACCAATTGCTCTTCGGACAGTGGCTCGCATATAGAGCCGAGACAGGCGCCCAGTGGTTACTGCACTGGGTACTGTACATTGCAACCAGTATTCAATGAGGCGCTTTAGAATTGTCTTGTTTTTTTTTTTGCTTTTCTTTGTTGCGGAAGTGCTCGCACACTGCTGTTGCCTATCCTTCGAAGCCGGGCAGCTCAAGGATGTTTTTTTTTTTTTTGCGCGAAGAAGTTAGCGCAAAAAACGGTCAAGGGACAGAAGAACAAACACATAAGGCAATCACGAGCGCTCGTGAAGGTCTTATGTGTCCTTTCTTCTGTCCTTTGTTTATTTTTCGCGCTACTTCTTCACAAAATGCGTCACCAACTAGCCCGTCAGTTTGCTCTCCTGATCAAGGATGGTTGCACGAACAGCATCGTTTTTGGTGTCATTGTAGACGCTTCAGTGGAGACTGCGCTTCCTCGTCTAACGCGCGCAGGCACGCAATGTTTGCATGCGAATTTACTGTCGAGAATGCGAGATAGTTAAACCTCAATCTAATGAAATGGAAGGGTCCCCTCTGTTTCTTCGTTGTATTCACTGCTTCATTATAGCCTAGGTGATGTTGGCTGCAACTATTGCACGACAATGGGCTTATCTAACACCATGCAGAGCGAGGAAAATGTAGCAGGTGGGCAGTCTGCCGCCGATGATGAGTGCTGGCGTCGTCGCGGCCAGCGTAGTACTTGTGCTTTCAAAGCAGGCGGTCCAACCAGAGCCACCCAAAACGAGCGCTCGCGACCAATTTTATCACGGCCTGTATCGGCTTCAGAGCCTAGACCACGGGGCTAAAAATTCGAATGTCGTCTTCTCCTGTCCACATTATTCCTCTAAGGGAGCCTTGAAAGCGAGCACCACACGCTTCCGATGCGGCCGAATATCGTCAATGCGCACGCATTTCTTCCATGGCCAGCACAGGCGCCTAGAAAATGAGTCCTAGAGAGATAATGTCGTAGAGGACAGCAAGAGATCTACTCCAAGCATTTAACCCCGCCTTCTTGGCGCCGAAGTCGATAAGGGCTGCGTCAAAAGCGGACGCGCGGCAACAATTCCGCCACAGGCACCCGTTTTGATAACCTCTCCACTCGGCTTACTACGAGCGCGCTGAAAACAGTGCCACTACATGGCTTCGCCGCATGACAGAAATGTCTTGCGGTGGAGAATGGCTATGCCAAACCGACTGCAATTGGGGCACTGGTCATGGTCGCCGTTTGGTCAATGGTAGTGATGATGATGATTAATTTTTATGGCGCAAGGGCATCTGTGGCCAAAAAGCGTCGTGGCGCAAGGCATTTTCTTCTACTCAAGGTGGGGTCAGAGACCCATTTTCCCAAGCATTTCATCCTAAAGAAGCCGAGCACCAGGCAGGGGAAAGCTTGTACCCATTGTTTCACCGGCGGGTACCCGGCGGCACTGGGAATCGAACCCCGGTCCTCTCGCATTGGAGGCGGATGCTCAGACCACTAGGCCACCGCTGCGGTCCTGGTCAACGGAAGTCTTCTTGCGCCGCTGTCACTCATCCTGGCCTCGTGAAACTAGCGGGACGCCGGTACAGTCAGGAACGCCAGACGCACTGCCAAACGGTCGCACTACGCTTACGACGCCGCGAAAACGGAAACTAAACAGCGCAAGGCACCCGACGAGCACAGCACGCTCGTAGTGGGTCGTGCGCAGGAGGTTGAGAGTGGAAGAAAGGGAACTCCAATGGCCTTGGCAACTCTGTCGAAGCGAGTGGGCCGTGCGCGTCTTGCGCGTCCGCAGCGCTTCGCGCCATCGTTCAGCGAGAGCTTTGGCGCAGACGGGTACGCCGGCGTCAAAATTTCGTCGCGCCTTGACCCAAGAATCGTCTGTAGAAATGCTCCATGTGGGCCTAGCTTGAGACGGAGAAAGTAGTTTTTGCTTTTCTACTACTACTGCGCATGTTTTGCGCGGTGTTCAGCCGGATACACGCGGTAATTTGCCGAATCAAATGGCAACGAAACTATTGCGCTCCATGCATTATACTTAGGGTTATTCGTTTTCGGGTTTTATATTTTTTTCAGATTCGGGGGGTAAAAATCAGGCGTTATTTTTCGGCTTGATAATAGGGGAGAAATCGGGGTTTTTGTAGAAAATCTCCGAAATTCGGGTTTTATCGGGTTAAATTTGCAAACTAATAATTTATCCCATTTGCTCTAACCGGTGGATAACAATTAGGGCTATATTTTGGGCTGCTTTTAAGAAAGTATTGCAAAATTTGGCGTTTCTTTGGTAATTATTACTCGCAGTGAGAGGCAACGGTCAGTTTTGAGAAAAGAAGAGAGAGAAATAACATTTATTGACACCCGTCAAAAGGTTGACCCGGATCCGAGTCGCAGCTCGGTCCCAGCCATGTCCTCCCCCTTAACCGTCAACCGGAATCTCCTGGATCTCGGCAGCGGCCAGGGCGAGACGGATGACAGTGCGTTGTTCTTTTTCGTACTCTTTCAGAAGCAGTGCCTCCCAGGACTCAGCAGTTCTGTAAGGCTCTCCAAGGCTAGGACATGTCCATATCATATGGACCATGTCCGCTATGCCGTCGCAACGCTTGCACCTGGGGCTGAAAATCTCCGGGTGCCACTTACTATAGAGCTGCGGGTTCGGGAAAACTCCAGTTTGAAGCTTGCGCCACACGACCTCCGCTTTTAGTGAGTTGTCTATTCGGTTTTGGAAATGTCGCTCTGCCTAATTTGTAATGATTTAGAATTTCTTGGTATGTATTAAGAATCTCATCGAACCGTAGGGGCTCTTCATCTCGCGAGGGGGATGGGGTTGCGTATGAGACGCCCCTGGGATCCCGGAAGGTAGCTAATCCTCGGGCCAGTGTGTGCGCTTTCTCGTTCCCCCTCAACCCCTGGTGCGCCGGTGTCCAAATGAGCGCGACCTGTTCTGCCGGTGGTGGGGCACCGGCCAGCACTCGTGCTGCTACAGCTGAAATGCAGCCCGCGTCAAAGTTTCTGATCGCTGACTGAGTCACTGACAATAATTTTGACCTGTTTTTGAGTTAGAGCCAGCGCAATGGCCAGCTCTTCCGCCTCCGTTGCGGTCGAATTTCGGGTGCTGCAGCACGCTACCGGGCCCTCGTTTTCCCTGGTTGTTACCGAAACGAGCCCCGTACCGTCCGCGCATTCTGCGGCATCTGTATACAAGACGTCCTGTCTGCCATCAAATCGGGCTTGCAAAGCTACTGCTCTATCCCTCCTCCGGCTCTCATGGTAGATGGGATGCATGTTTTTTGGGAGTGGAGGTATCTTTAATTTGTCTCTAACCTGTGTAGGAACCTTTTCAGTACGTCTGGAGCATGCTCGTGGCTCATGCCCTAGCTTCTCCAGAATGGTGCGACCGGTACGACTGCGCAACAGAAAAGAAACATTTTATTCACGAGGGCTGGTCATCGACGTTCTACACGTCCTTATTAACATATATAACCATCTGCATGCGCAACATCTCGGTTTCCATCCGAGACCTGTCTGGTCTCTGCAGGTATCTTAGCTGAGAGAACGTTCGCGCAACGTCAGAGCTGCCATTAGTTAGGCACAACAATGACAACGCTGCATTTGCTAGCTTTGGGTAACGCACAGTGGCGTCGTTCCACATCACTTCAACACCTTCATTTGCGGGGCTTGCTTCCAGCAAGTAGTGGTTAAACTCCTCGCGAAGCGAGCCTACATCGTCCATCACGGAAATAAAGAGCGGTCGGTAGTCATCCAACGACTGACTCAGCAGCCGCTTCCGGAACGGACCGAATACGGCTCCCAGTTTCCACCATGTCAACTGGTTTTCTTTGTCTTAGACTGGAGGCACAGCAATTCCGTGGGCACAATTGTTTCAGAAATCGGGAAAAATCGGGTTTTACCCGATATTTTAGGAACACGTTCGGGGCGCAAAAATCGGGTAAAATCGAGTTTTACCCGAAAACGAACAACCCTAATTATACTATATAAATCGATGTACGCAGCGCGAAATCTCCAGGAAGTTTCATCTGGGGTTCATATATCCGTTCGCAGGAAAATTTTACTTTGCAAAAACGATATATAAAAAAAAGAAAGGAATTTTAAAGAGAGAAAAAAGAGGAGAGGTCGGCCGGTGGTAACATGGCCCTGGACTGCTACTCCACACTGGGGAAGGGGAAGGGGAGGAATGGGAAAGTGCGAATGAAGGCTGATGATGGCATAATACAATGAGTTTCACGGGTGATGCGCGCACGCACACGCACACGCGCGCGCGCGCACACACACACACGCACACGCACGCACACACACGCACACGCACACACACGCACACGCACACGCACACACGCACACGCACGCACGCACGCACGCACACACACACACACACACACACACACACACACACAGAGACTGGCACTCGCATCGCGGTGAGAAGACGCACGTGAAATTCATGTCTTGAACACACACAGCGACACTTGTAATTAACACATACTGGAGTAGGAGCTGCATGAAAACACAAATGTAAACCGTGTAAACTGTGTAAACCATGTAGGTAGTGCACAGGTGGTCACAGACGGGTATCCAGGCCTGTTTCACATAAAAACTTGAGCACGGCCTTTGTCGCACACCACCAATCAGAACGTTTCGCCCTGGCGCCTATAAGAGTTTCTTCACAGGGAGGGCGAGAGTCCAGTTGTCTCACGGTCGCTTCCAAGGTTGTCCGCTCATCAGTGTAGTTCGGGCGCTCGCAAAGAAGGTGTCCAATATTATCTGGTGTGTGGCACTGTACGCAATTTGGGCTAGTTTCTATTCCTATCTTGTGAAGGTAGTGTTTGGTGTAGGCAATGCCAAGCCGCAACCGGTGGAATAAAGTCTCATGACTTCGCATTACCCTAGATGACAGATGAAATCGTGAGCCGGCGTCAAGCTTAGAGACGCGGTCCTATTGATGGCTCGAATCGTTCCAGCGCAACTGCATTAAATGCACCAGCAATGCTCCAATGTCAGTTCTGGAAAAGGCTATTAGATATAAGGTGTTTTGTAGGAGCTCCAACGGGTAATACCTCCTTTGTTATATCCATTATCTCGTTATAAACCGTTTTCGTATAGTGAGGTTTGACTTATATATATGTCGTTGGCAGAACTATACTAAAGGTTTCTGGTCTTCCCTTTAAACTGACTAAAATACAAGAAATAGGTCTTTTCAACCTATTTCTAGGTCAAAGCCCTCTTTGTGGTACAAAAATAACAAATTGTGCGCAAAAAATTTTCCAATGTCCCGTTTGTGACATCGCTCGCCCCGTAAGCTGTTCACTTCGGTTGGACAGGACATGAAGGGTTCCTTGACATCGATCAGCGTTGAACTTAGCAGGGATGAGAAGCATGATCCGTCACGTTACATATCATGCGAAAGTAAATGCTGCATGTTGTAAACGGGGAGTGACTGTTGTTACCTTGACGGTCTTCAGAGGTATATTACCGACAACTGCTATAGGTTGCTGCAGCAACTGTTTCTTCGATGCATGCTAAAGAACCCCAGGTGGTTGAAATCAATCCGGAGCCCTCCACTACAATACGTCTTTCTCTCTTCTTATTTCACTCCCTCCTACATTCCTTCCTTCCGAACAGTGCGGTTAAGGAGTCCACTGAGAGTGACAGTTACTGCTCCTTTCAATTCTTCACTGCCAATCTTGTTACTAGGTTACCCTCTCACTTCCCTGCGCCATTTGTTCATAACCATTTTTTTTTTCACCAAGGTACTCTTCCGGTTCCCTCCACCATTTACTCCAGCGATTCCCTCCACCATTCTTCTATTCAATTTCTCCGAGGCAGTTTTCTGGATTACAAAGTTATACTTAATTAAGCAAAGATATCTTCCTGCTATTTATTCCTCTTCACATTCCGCGAGACATGCATATCGTTAATATCCTCATAGCTGTGTGTATTTTCCCCCCAAACGCCACGCTCAGTGCGTGAACAGATGTTTTTGCAAACACACGCACAAAAAAAAATTGTTGCTTTCTTTTTTTTTAAGGAGTGAAAGACCCGCATGCCGCCCAGCCTGCCGCCGTCGCAGTGTCTTATTCGCTCATTACGAACGCGTGTCGACTGGTCCATTGCATCGAGAGCTCAGATGTAGTTCATTCCACAGTGGCCGTGGTGAAAAACTTTGCTACAGATAGTTCTCTCCAGTGGTGAATGCAATAAAAAAAACTGGAAAGCAACATAAATGTGACGACCGAAGTTAAATGAGACAATGGACACAGCGCCTATGCGTTTTGATAGTGCGGCCAGCTTCAGGACATGTTTCTTTCAACAGCAAGCTGGCTTCTCTGCAGTTCTCACCTGCTAGAGGGCGTGCACTATCCGGTTCTCGAACTGCATGCGTCTGCTACCGTGCGCATTTACCGCACCGGCCAGAATATGTCGGGGTGCCATTTTGGGCACACTTTCCCTTCTCGCCAATACCCAAGTCCCACTCACGTAGCTACTGTATTCCAGAACGATAGTCGATTTAGTCTGATGCTTCGGCGCTGTACTGCTTACAGCGCGGACGCACTTAACAGCGCTAGCTGTTAGTTCCACGACTCCCTAGATCGGGGTAGTGTAGGGAGGCGTCTTGGTCCGCATAGAGGAGGAGAGGGGAGAGCGTCGAGTGTGAAGCCTGATGCGGCGTCTGCGCCGAAGAAGTAGTGGAGAGGGAGCGCTAATGGGAACGTGGTGTGTAACGAGAGGGAGAAAACAGCCGCAGGTGAATGTCACATCGCGTGATAGAACAGAGCGAGAGTATCATTGGTCTAAATACAAATATGCCTGTATGGGAGTAAAAAGGGAGTAAGATGTCCTCTAGCGCACTTGCTATCGCAAATGCGGTATCTATGCGGTATCTATCGCAAATGCGGTAGAGGACAGCTTATACTTCCTTTTTACTCCTTTCTTTCGGTGTGGTGACGTAACGCGATGGAATAAAGCCACTCGAGTATCCATAGTGCGCACACCCGCTAACACTGCAATTCGCGTTTCAGAGTTGTAACCAGGCTTCCAGCTTTTCTGTTATGACTACTTGTAGCTACGTTTGCCGTGAGTCGTGAACTCACGAAAAAAAATCTACCCTTTTTTTCGGATTCGAAGAGAGCGCGCAACGTGCAAATCGGCCCCAGAAGTGAGAATCCATTGCATTTGCGTCGAGTGCAGTCGTGCTCAGATATACCGTGACCGGCGCTTATGCTGGTTACCCACCGGACACCTTCTTATCTGATGTACCAGTTATGTAGGAATGGAGCTTGGCAGCCATTGGCGGCACACCCAGACATCCAAGCTGCTGCCCAATCCGCAAGAGCAGCCACCATGTCAATAAACGCTCGCGTTTAGCAGAATAAAAGCAGCGGAGACAAAAGCGTGAACCTCGCGTTAGGAAGAAGTTGAAAGTTCTTCATAAATCGCAAGGGTGTTCCTCGCTAAACTTCACGGTTCGTGTGAAGGACACGGAATGAAGTTCGGCCTCGGTAAATGGCCTAGGCGGTCGCGCAGTCCATTTCAATTTTCGGCTGCGACCTGTGCGTCGTCAGGCACTGCTGCGTGCAACCACGTCGAAGATATATATATATATATATATATATATATATATATATATATATATATATATATATATATATATATATATATATTAAAAAATTCCGCTTACGTTCCAACTGACTGCCAGCGTGACCCGCTGTTTTCAGGCTACGCAACGGAATCGTTAAGACGCGTCTAATGGAAAAAGAGTGTCTTCCCCCTGTTTAACGAGCGACCGGGATTCAGCGACAAACCGGGGCGCGCGCGAAGAAAGCCGCGCCGCTCCTTTCGGAGGCGCAAGGATGGACCGCAATGAGCCTCCCTCATTGAGCGTGGCGCCTCATCGATTTGCAGCGAGCGCCAGAGCCGGGCGCACAAAGGCGGGCTGGGCTGCGAGTCAATTTCCACCTACCACGGGGCCCTCCGAGCTGGCGATTTCATGCGGAACAGTCCGAGGAGCCGGCCGCGACATCTTGCACCGCCAAAAGGGCGCGAGCCATACATCAACAAATGGGCCTCTCCGGAACGGGACTCGCGGGATCAGAGGGGCGACACCTCGCAGCGTTGGCGACGTTCCGTGGGATGGTGCAGGACCCCGGGAAATTCCATCATAATGAGCACGTGGTCCATGCTTCCGATCGCTGGTCAGCGCGCCGCAATAAGCAGCCCCGATCTTCTGAATGTCGCTTTTATTTTGAGCGTTACGGAATGCTACAGCTTATGAAAGCCGTGGACGTGCACCACTTGATTGAAACCCATCTCAGCAGGTTGTTAACTCGGACTTGTTCGTTTCCTTCTGTATGTCGCATTGCCTTGAGAAAAAGAAAAAGCAAGCAAGCAAACAAACATTTCAGTTCCTACTCCGTATACTCGCGTCATCAACTCGTTTTTTATTGTCTTTCGCTTTGTTTACTTTGGTACAATCGCAGCTTTGGAGCGTTTAACAACTACAGGATGCGCGCGCTCATACTACCACAAATTGCCTGCGACGTGCCGAGAAGGAGCGAACGTTCCCTTTCAGCACGCCGCAGGGAGATAAACTTGGCACGCGCGGAGAGACAAACCTGGTCCCGTTGCTCTTGGACCCCCTTCACATCGCGGCAGTTTCGCAGCTCGACACGTCGCCTATAGTCCCTCCGTGAGATCCAGACCTTATCTTAACTTTTTCGAGTCGCACACGCCCATTGGTGGTGTGACACTGCCGATACCTAACTTCGACAGTGCTTGCAAGTCACGATAGGACGAAACATCGCCTCCTTTCCGCATAGACGAGCGGCGGTAATGTATAGGTGACAGGCATTACGCAATGGGCCAACGTGACAGGGATGACATTGTGCACGCAAGAAATTCGCAGTTCGAAGGACACTGAGCACATTGAGAATGATGTTCGTTCACTTCTGATACGGCTTCTCGCCGCGAAGAAAGTCTCCTCACAGACATCTTTCCTTAAGGACTTGAAAAGGCAGCCTTTTCTTTTTCACTACACTCACGAAAGACCGGCACTTTAGGAGGCTGCAGGCAGGCCCGTACTGAAAGCGAATAATTCGTGGGTGCCGTTGGGACCTGTCAGACTGTTTCGCAACTCCACTACAGGGTTCCCTGTTTTCGTCATTAACGTTCTAAAACTTTCCACCGCAATTTCATTCGTTGCCGTGCGGCCCAAAGGAGGAGCCGCTCTTCTCCCCGACGTATACGTGTTCCCTGCCGCGTGCGCCGGGGTTCTGTCGCAAGTGAACCTCTTCGCTGTCCCGCCACGTCACGCAAGCTCTATCATCTCGCCTTAGACGAATTCTGTCGCGGACACCGCTTCCCGCTCGCAGCACGCCATCGTGGGCTGTTAAAGGGACCGTGAAACCGTGACTGATATTGTAAAGGAGATGCAGTTCACGAAGCCTGTGCTCTTCGCGCATTGCACGCTTTTGAGGCAGGAAAGCAACCTGTACGTTTGCTCCTTTTATCATTATACATTTAGAAGGCCACGTTTACCAAATGATCGAAAAGTCAGTTTCAAGTCCACAGGTTAATCGTACAACGAGTAATTATGGTCTCGTAATTCAACGCGCAGCGACGCGTGAAAATAGCGCGTGCTCATTTCCTTCTCTTCTCTGCACTTCGAGGTAAACTGAACATGGCCTCAGTGTCTACGATGCATCTGGAACGCCGGATTCAGAATTATAACTTTTAGGGCACTTTGTCAGCGGAGAGTACAAACCCAGAGTATTGCTCCCACAGCAGATGTGTTTGTTAACTTGATAGAAAAAAATGGCAAGTCTAATAAATAACTATTATTGAATAAACAAGGGAAGGGAATTGAGGGGCTCGTTATAAATATGAGAGAAGCCAACAGCCACAGAAACCAAGAAGCACAGGGGATATTTTTAATTATTTTTTGTGGTGTTGATCAAGTAAGAATATTACTGAATATGTAATCGCTTAAAGCTAATTGATTAGAAAAGCAGAAGAAAAAACAACCACACGCCGCCGGTGGGATCCGAACCCACGACCTCCGAATTAACGCGTCCGAATTATGCGTCCGGTAAGCGGCGGACGTTCCACGTCCGCCGCTTACGAACGAGGGTGGCGCTGATGAACACTCTCAAGGTTAGGTTATTTGTAAACATAAATACCCCCGAAAGCAGAAGGTTTGACAGCCGTGGCCGTAGCTCAGAGGTAGAGCACCGGACGCGTAATTCGGAGGTCGTGGGTTCGGATCCCACCGGCGGCGTGTGGTTGTTTTTTCTTCTGCTTTTCTAATCAATTAGCTTTAAGCGATTACATATTCAGTAATATTCTCACTTGATCAACACCACAAAAAAAATAATTAAAAAAAAAAACCTGTGCTTCTTGGTTTCTGTGGCTGTTGGCTTCTCTCATATTTATAACGAGCCCCTCAATTCCCTTCCCTTGTTTGCTTAATTGCTTAGCGAGGGTCTCCGTTCTGGCAGCCTTGACGCCATAGGAAGCATAAGAGGGTTCTCACACAGCTTTCACCCTCGCCGTTCGATGGCGTTCTACGTCACACCAGCGGTAACTCAGGACGTTCCACGTCCGCCGCTTACGAACGAGGGTGGCGCTGATGAACACTCTCAAGGTTAGGTTATTTGTAAACATAAATACCCCCGAAAGCAGAAGGTTTGACAGCCGTCGCCGTAGCTCAGAGGTAGAGCACCGGACGCGTAATTCGGAGGTCGTGGGTTCGGATCCCACCGGCGGCGTGTGGTTGTTTTTTCTTCTGCTTTTCTAATCAATTAGCTTTAAGCGATTACATATTCAGTAATATTCTTACTTGATCAACACCACAAAAAAAATAATTAAAAAAATCCCCTGTACTTCTTGGTTTCTGTGGCTGTTGGCTTCTCTCATATTATTGAATAGTTATTTAATAAATCATAATAATAATAAACAAATAAACTAAATAATGGTATACGTGCTTTTAGAAAGAAAAAAAAAAGGATAGACTACAGCACATGCGAAGAACCCACAGACTGCTGAGTCACAGGTTTGACTAAATTTGATGTCTTCCAGAGCCGCGTTGGCCACATTAGTACGTTATCGTGGGAACATTAGCATGACGAACGTCTCAAACCCTCACATCGATATGTGCCGTGCATACCTTTAGATACCAGGCCCCGGTTGATTCTTGGTTTGGCGCATTTTTACGTTTCAACTTTGTTTGCTAAAGAGCGCGTACTGTTTACAATAAAAAATGAATGTTTTGATAAAATCGTCGACATCCTCTTTAATTTTTAACGCAAATAAAGAAATAGTATCGACTCTCCGTCGGCGTCCCAATTGATAAGGACCTGGGAGTGCGCTTCGTGACGCTTTAGTACTCCCTCTGGTGCGGAAACCGCCTCCTCCTGTTTCAACCGTTGCCCGCAAATCTCAAATCTCCCAGGAGTGTATGAGCGTTCTTTGTCGTTTCTCCTAACCCACATTAGTGACATCAAGGTAGCAATTTATTCCTCTTCGACTTCGTCCGGAGCGTCCTCTGGCGCACATGTCAAGCATTGTTCTGCTGTTCGGAACACCCCGCCAATGTCCGTTTTTCTTTGCCGTGTCACAGGTTTTTCTGCCCACTGGTAGGAAACACTAGGTAGGAAAAACATGTTACTCTAAATTTATCATTCTTCCCAGGTACCAGCAAACTGCGGTGCTCGGAGTGAACAGTTGGGCACTGCATTACGGGCTCGGATTACGATAAAGCCTCGGCAGTTTGGGGGCTGTTTGCTTGGCTTCAAAACTGTAAACATTGAACCAAATTGTTATGACGAGCCGGTTCATAAACCCCTTCACTGTGTTCCTAAAGGTGGTAACCTTCTTTTTCTTCTCTCTCGTTTTTTTTCTTTTTTTTTTGTGGCCATGTTTTTGGTGGCGCTGCGGAGATTCAGTGTGGCCAAAATACTCCTGAAGGAATTTCATCGTCATAGTCTTCGCGCGTACTGTAGGAGAAATTCATGAACCATTGTTAGTTCGTTGTCCGATAGTCCTAGCCACCAGCATTGCTCGATAATAATCTCATGTCTGTCTGGCACGCTGACTTGCAAAAATATCAGTTCCCCCGCCGGTCCCGGTACACTTCTACATGCACACACAGTGTGGTGGCATGGCGTTAAATTTTTGGCCCGCTCCGATCTGGATACAAGTTTGTTACAGGAAGCTGTTCACACACCCAGGGAAATCAATGCTGCCGAGAGGAACAACGCAACGCATCGATCCCCTTTCCGTCTACCGCTGATCTTTCTCGCGCTTAAAAGCTGGAGCAGCGCTCGCTTCCGTTCGGGGACGCGATGCCCAGCGCCGGTTCGTTGGGCGTCGTCGCCACGCGGCCAAAGCTGCGTCTGGAGTGAGTGTGGCCGGAGTCCCGCGCTGAGCCAGCCGGGGCCTTGGCCGGTCTACGGGGAAGAAGAGCGAGACCGCAAGAAGAACAGCGCGCGATCAATGAAGCGTCGGCGGGAGAGGCGCGCAAGGTATCGCCGCATAAAGCACGTCGTCGAAACGCGACGACCTGAAGAGGGCGGCGAGGAGGAGGTCACGTCAGGAGCCTCTGCGCTGCCCCACCCTGCAGGGGCATCAATAATGCAGCGCCCGGGGGTCTTTGGGGCACCGCCATCTGCCCCGCCGCCGCCGCTCCTCTTCGCCGCCGGCGCTGCGTTGCGCAGCCGCCGCGTCGGCGGCCCCCGCGGTTCCTTATCGCCCCCCGTTCCTGGCGGCCACTCGCACGTGGGGGGGGGGGGGGGGGGGGGGACACTGCGCCGCCGCGTTCCGAGACCGACTTCTCGCCGATAAGCACCGGACGCGAGTTTACAAACACGCGCGTCCACGATGGGGTCGCACCGCCCAGCTCTTGTCCGTTTGGTTTGGCACCTCGCGCAGCAGTTATAGCGCTTCGGTTTCGAAGGCGCAGTTGAGTCGGCAGTCCGTCGAAACAAACTGCGCTCTTGATTCATCTCTGAGCATCTTTCTTCTAAGCCTCTCCGATAAATTCTCCGCCGCACTCGCTTAAAAGAGATGCCTACGTGGCTCCCACAGACTAAACTTTTCCTTTGCCCGACAAACGTCGACTTGTTCGCAGCAGAGTTTTGTGGAAAGGGACCGAAACATCGCACAACGGTAAAGAAACAAATAATCTGAAAAAAAAAAAAACACGACTTCAGATCACTGCCGTTTCTGATGTTAAGAGATGCAACCGGTATTGCAGAAAATTGCTTGCCAGCCGATTTCGACCATGAGGGAGCTTGGTGCCTTTTCAAGGTGTGTCCAATGATACAGTCTTTGTCAAAAAGGTTAGAGCCGAAGATCATGGATAGTGTTTAACTCCTCATGTCTTTAAAAGCTATATCTTGCGCACCAGGCAGCGGCGACTCTCATAAATGCACAAGAGAACGCACCGTTCGAGAGCTCTAAACAGGTGTGCGGACGACTGTACACGTAATAACGTCATCGCACTTCGGACCCATCAAGTGCGTACAGGTGGCCGGTATAGGGCATGCTTCATCAAAGTAAGCAGCTGTATTCAAGGCAAGCGACTTTTTTCTTCTTCTTCTTTATGATATTTTTGACAGTGAAAGGCGATGCCAGGCGGAAGAATTCTATTTGCCGTCGCGGCACCGAGCTTGTGACATGCCCGTGTCCATCAGCGCAAATGACAGCACAGAGTGCACAGAAATGGAAAGCCGCGCAAATGTAGCGATGGGATACAAACTTTTGCAGCGGGCGCGGGAGATGCCGAAACTTTTCCTGTCTGGACTGTCGTAAACCGGTTGCGCTGCCGCTTCCACTGTGCTAGCGCGAGGAGCACACGACAGTCCAGCGAGCATCATGGCGACGCCCAGGGAGCCCCTATTGGAAATGCCTCATTACTTTCATTATTATCATAAAAAGTTTGCGTCCGTACGGAGGCAACATCTGGTCTGTTAAAAGAGAAACCTTAATTTTCCTACTTTTTGAGAAGAAGAGAACGCAGCCATCCTCAAAGAGCGCTGCCCAGTATCGTCAATGTTTCATGTCTCAGCGGCACCAGCGTGACACCTTGGGCCTGTAATGCTTCGTCGCCACACAATCCTCAGCGCAACGAGACACGGGGGCAAAACAGACATATGGACTCAGCGCTCTGTCCCCGTGTCTGTTTTCCGCTCGTGTCTGGCTGCGCTGAGAACAGCGCGAGTCCGGCAACACCGTATTCGATTGCCTACGCCTTCCTCTGTGTGGCTAGCCTCTTGTTTATAGCGCCACACATGTGGCCGCCATAGGGAACGCACGCAATGGCTGCCTGAAAAAGCGCGCGTGCAATACACCGCCAACACATGGGAAATGATGACCATCGCTATTATTCTCTTCCAGCAGTTGTCTGGCATCTCTTTTGTAACAATAATTTCCCAGAACCACATGTGTGGACTTGAATTAGACACCACGGCGCCACCGCGTGGGAGATATTGTTTTAAGCCTGCCCGTAAGACTTTCGTGTTACTACGCATCTGCCCCCGCAGCGGTTTAGTATGGCAAAAGTGAAAAGAAAACCGGCATTTATTTTTTTTCTTCTACATTTCGCTCAGTCAATTGGGTGCCTCATCGGGAGAACAGGAATGCACGTGCGGAAGCCTCAGAACTGACGCACATATGTAGGCTCACCCGGCAGCAACGTGTGCTATCTACAGGACTGCAGAGTCAAGGTCGCATTAAACGGGTCCCGAACAAAAGCGGCGATAAAGGCGAGCACAGAAGAGGGCTTGCGGCTCGAGGTAGAAGGCACAGTGACGCAACGGCCGCGGCACGTCACTGCAAGCGATGGCGTCTGACGCCATTCCCCAAGACGGATGAAGGAGACATGGACGTATTTTATTGCGACAGTTCCCGGTCCCAGCTGGCCAATCTAGGCATTGTGGTCAGAAAGAAAAGAAAAGAAGCGCCCCCGTGCAGCATATTTCACAAGGGCTGCGGCAGTGGCATAAACAGCCGTCCGAGCAATGGTTTTGCTCGAACTGACTGTTGTTACTGTTATGTTATCGTCCACTAAGCTAATTGCACCGCTCCATTTAACGCCATCGGCGACGTTGTATTCATCTCCGTGTGCTCTTTTCGCCGTTCCTTTCGGCGAAAAAAAAATGCTTTTCTCTGCTTTCCACTGTATCCAATGCAATCTGCATTTAAGGCAGACGGGAAAGATATATTGCAAACCGAGGGTAATAAATCACACTGTGCTGCTGTTCTATAAAGGCTTCCTTTGCATGCCCTGTATGTGGTCTCCACTCCCGATATCATTTCCTCTATTCAACATTGCCGACCGACTCAGCGACAGCGCTCACATTGTCACTGTTGGTAATTACATCGCAGCATTTGGCCTTTTTTTTTTTTGCAGCAAACAACGCTTAAACGTTACTTAAACCTTCAGATAGAGCTATAATTAAAAATAAAAGCTCGGTGGGGAAACGGTACGTGAAGATGACGCTCGCTACTTCTGTCTACTTCTGCACGAACGGCTGTAAGGCTACGGCAGAGGTGGCACCTTGGGACAAACGAAGGGGCTGTAGGTACGGTTAGAGCCCGGCACGGCTCCCAAGGGCGTCACTGCAGACAAACTTCTGACGCAATAAGGGATTTTTACGAGACAAGCCAAGGGTACAGTGTAATGTGGGACTCCGGATTAATTTCCACCACCTGGGGTTCTGTAACGTGGGCTGAAATTTCAGTGAACGAGCTTCTGCAGCATTTCATCTTCGTCGAAATGCAGCAGTCGCGGCCGGGAATCGAACCCGCGATCTCGTTCTCAATAGTAATACGCCACAGCCATTGATCCTGTGTGGCAGTTAAACTTCCCTAAATCCCCAGAAAAGTATATTTGCCGACATACTTTCAGGTCAACCGATATCCGCTTTTTTTTTCTGCCAAACCTTTTGCAGAACAAGCCTGGTATGGCAGTTATAGACACGCAGAAGTGCACATTTTGAATCACGACCATTGGTTATGAGGGTCGTCGCCGGAAGGGTTTCGGGGCAACAGCAGGGTTCCTAAACATCAAGGTACAAAGACGAATTTGGATTTCGCTCTCATGGAATGCGACCGCCGTTGTCTTGTATCCGAAATGGCGATGCCGAGCTAAGCCACGGAAATCCCAAGTCGCACAGCCAAGTCTTTGTACATTCTGTATGCTTATATCATTACAAACAGCGTGACAAACGTCGTATATAATCAAAGAATGGTTCACACTTAGCTAGGGCAGAGTGAGCGCATACGTAGCACCGTATCCGCGTATGCATATGCCAGGGTCATATATATAGTGTATACTCGCTCATACCGAGTTCAATACACGTCCCACAGCCTAGCATTTAAGCATTTACGAGTCCTTTCGTGTGTTCAATACAGGAAAGGCAGAATCGTGTCAAAGATGTAGTTAACGCATTCAGTTATCTCTTTATCTTTGGAATGAGAGTGGAACATGTGGCAGAAGACAAATCCTCACGAGGCATCGGCTCCAGTTGCAGTCAATAAACTAACGCTTTGAATAACATTCGCCGAGGATCCTCGTTAAGGAATAAACACAAGCCATAAGCGTGAAATTCATATAAACACATGTACGCACTGTAGAAGAACAAGACATATGATGAAACAGCTATATGATAGAACGTGCAACAACTAGTTGGCGACGAAAACGAACAACACGTGCTCGTCTGAAAAGTACTCGAAAGGCACATGATAAGTGTTTGTGTATTGGGCAGTTATCATGCACTTATATGCGGTTGATGTACGGATGCGGTTTGTGTATGGACTGGTTGACCATGACCTCAACGTTTCCTTTTCCCAAGGGAAGTAAGCTTTAGCGGCCTTCTATGTAAGATTTGCAGTTTTCTTTCTCATGACTTATACTGGTGAGCCGTATGCTCGCGGAATTCCGAACAGGACCGACGCATTGCCTCTGACTATTCCAAGCAATTCCGTTTCAAGCTGACAGCTTAGAGAAGAATAAGGCAATTAATGATGCGCTTCACCCTAACTGATTTGCAGCCTTCGGAAATTTTCCGCGTTCGCGTAGTATTTAGTACTGACAAGTACTCGCACCTTGGCGGTCTCCGCCTGGATTACTGAACTGTGAACTGACAAAGGGCAAGCTGGGCGCAGTACTTTCGTTGCACTCTATACGCGGCACTTGGGCTACTTTACGTGGTCACGTGTGTGTGTGTGTGGGGGGGGGGGGGGGGGCGGCAGCGTTCAGAACAGTAATGCGCCCCTACGTTCCTCCTACTCAATGCCGTGCATTTAGATCTTCGCAGTGGACTAGTTTATCAACGAAAATTCCTTCTGTCTCTTCATCGTTACCAACAACGTTCACTGCAAAGTTTAGGTATGCAGCGGCACGGTCGGTAATGTTCTAACTCCGGGTGCCCAATTTATTGCATTCGTATTATGCCTGTCGTAGCGGTTATGAGTAACAATGTAATCGCAGCGAGAACAACCGTTACCAAAAAAATATATCCCGGATTATTTACACCGCAGTTAATAATTTCAGCTGGGAAGCGAAACAGGTGATTAAGATTGGTTTGGTTTGGTTTATGGGGTTTAACGTCCCAAAGCGACTGAGGCTATGAGAGACGCCGTAGTGGAGGGCTCCGGAAATTTCGACCACCTGGGGTTCTTTAACGTGAACTGACATCGCACAGTACACGGGCCTCTAGAATTTCTCCTCCAAAGAAATTCCAGCCGCCGCGGCCGGGATCGAACCCGCGTCTTTCGGGTCAGCAGCCGAGCACCATAACCGCTGAGCCACCGCGGCGGCGGTGATTAAGAGGTCAAAGAAAGCACACTTTAAGCTTCGCATGATAAAGCTTTGTCGCTTAGCCGATGAAGTGCATTTCCGAAGTGATGACATTATTAACGTTATTATTAAGTGCACTGGTGATGTGATGACTTTATTAATGTTATTATTATTTTGATTTCGATAGTAGTCGATGCTTCGACATCACCATCTGATCGAATCATCAGATTGTGACTTTCTGGTGTTGGGATCGGCTGATCTATGCAGATTCTCTCTTGCGTCTCGTGCGTAATGAAATGGCGGGTATCGCGTCTTAGTGTGCCCTAATTATTGAGCACAAAAGTTCATTCTTGCTGCGTGCACCTCATGCTGCAATGTATTTCATTGTCATCTAACGTACTTTGCTTCATTTATTTCTTCAAAAAAAAAAACATTTTGGTACTAGACCAAATTATTTTTTTTTATTGGCTTTTTCATCACCTGCGATACATTAGTGGTGCGGGAGAGTCCCAACATAGGGGCTCAATCTACTCTGTCATCTAACGTACTGTATCCAGTCATGAGGCTTCACTTATGCATCGTACCTCACTCAGCTCATTACTCTAAAAAAAAGAGCATTGCGAATAAAAGCGTCGGCACCGTGTCATTCATCATCACAACCATTATAGAGAAACCTTAACATCAAGCCTTTCCATGTAATTCGCGATTTCACGACTGCACTTCTAGTGAAGAGCATTTTAAATACAAATTAACCCCATAATTCTTCTATCTTGTTACTACCTTCAAGTAACACCAGACACGCCGATAACAATAACTTCAATCTAACTATAACACACAATCTACACGGACGTCGAATTGTGTCATTTGTAAGCGCTAAAGTGTGGAACGTCCTTCCATCCAGCATCAAACACGTTACCAACATAGCACCCGCACTAAAACGACACATCTTATCGGAACGGTACACTTAACCCTACTAGTGAAATATTCATCAGTTGCAGCCATGATAATCTGCCTAGATAAGTTGAATTTTGAGAATGGATCATTTTCTAGCCATTGGCTAAGGATCCAGACGCCTCCATAAAAGTAAACGTTATACGAGGTCTGTTAGAAAAGTATCCGACCTTATTTCTTTTTGCGAACACCTGATTGATATGAAACAAGCGCGCTTGCACCAGCAGACCTTGAACCGTCGTGCGCATGCACGAATTTTTTCCCGCCTGCCGATAGCGTCAGTCACTGGGAGGCAGCGTTTGAGTAAGGTAGTGCACAGTGCTCTCGACGGTTTTTTAGTGCAAGCAAAATGGCGGTCCGACAGGAGCAGCGCTAATGCATCAAATTTTGCCAGAAACGGGGTGACAGCCAAGTGGAAACCATTCGGAATATTCAGACGGTTTTCGGTGATGATGCTTAGAGCAGCACACAAATTAAGCAATAGTACAACTGGTTTAAAGATGTCCGCACATCGGTGGAGAGCGAGCCACGCTCCGGTCGGCCATCAACGTACCGAAATGGCCAGGTCATTGCCGAAGTGAACGCTCTGGTGATGCGGGACCATCGTGTGACTATCCGAGAAATTGCGGAAGAGGTGAACATTGGTAGTTTTTCTGCACATTCCATTATCACCGAAGATTTGGCCATGAAGAGAGTTGCGGCGAAATTCGCGCCGAAGCTGCTCACGGTGGAGCAAAAAGCAGCTTCGTGTTGAAGTCTCACAGGACACGCTGGATTCCACAAACAGTGACCCCGACTTCATCAACACCATAATCACTGGTGACGAGTCTTGGGTGTACGGGTACGACCCGGAAACCAAATCTCAGTCGTCACAGTAGAAGCATTCCACGTCCCCAAGACCAAAGAAGGCCTGCCAAATGCTCAGCAATGTCAAAGTGATGCTGACTGCTTTCTTGGACTCTCGCTGTGTGGCACACCGCGAGTACGCACGCCCCAGGGTCAAACAATGACCAAAGAGTACAACAGTACAACAACTTCGCACTCGGTCGCCTACGTGATGCTGTGCGGCGCAAGAGACCGGAGTTGTGGTCAACAGGAAATTGGCGTATTCATCACGACAATGCTCCTGAACATTCTTCGCACTTGATTCGAACTTTTTTGGCGAAAAACCAGACTCCTGTAGTTCAACCGGCTCCTTACTCTCCTGATATAGCCCCCTGCGACTTCTGGTTGTTTCCCAAAATCAAGAGGTCATTGAAAGGAGCGCGATTTCAGACAAGAGAGGACATTATGGCTGCAACGACAGCTGAGCTAAACTCCATTCCGAAAAAGGCCTTTTCGGAATACTTCCAACAGCGGCAGCACATCTGGGAGAAGTGTGTGGAGTCCCAAGGAGACTACTTTGAAGGTAATTAGGTTTACAACGCTCCAGTTATGCCATTTTTTTTTCTTCGGCCGAAGGTCGGATACTTTTCTAACAGACCTCGTATATCTTTTCTGTGCAATAAAAGAGTGAGTGAGTGAGTGAGTGAGTGAGTGAGTGAGTGAGTGAGTGAGTGAGTGAGTGAGTGAGTGAGTGAGTGAGTGAGTGAGTGAGTGAGTGAGTGAGTGAGTGAGTGAGTGAGTGAGTGAGTGAGTGAGTGAGTGAGTGAGTGAGTGAGTGAGTGAGTGAGTGAGTGAGTGAGTGAGTGTGCGTGTGTGCGTGTGCGCGTGCGCGTGTGCGTGTGCGTGTGCGTGCGTGTGCGTGCGTGCGTGCGTGCGTGCGTGCGTGCGCGGTGCAATGTGACTCTTATTTTTGAGCTCGTGCGCTCTCATCGTTTGTGGACGGTCGACAGCTTACGGGCGCGTGGCTTTGCGAACATAACTTACATGCTGCTTTGTAATTCAGACAAAGGTAAACATAGAGAACCTGGCTTCTGCGCAATGGAAGCAAGCTCTTGTTCCACTGCAGCCGAGGCTGTTTTCGGGTCTGGTGCGTCGGGCAATTGAATAAACATTTGCCGCATCCACTGTCGTCGCTTCCCGACGCCTGCCCACACAGAATCTTTACAAAGTCCACCTCCACATGTATACTTGCCGCTGAACATTTGACACGCAGCGAAGGCACGTCATCCTGTTTACAGGGACTGAGGAAGCGAGGAACTCGTGCACGGTGAGCAGTGTTAAGGTCCTCACAGCGAACTGCGCTTCTAAGACTCGCGTATCAGATGACTTGCGTATCGGATGATATAGTGTGTGTCTCTGGAAGCAGGAAGTCACGAGCCGGTGTTTACTATACCTTAACTATTTGTTACCCTTCCTCCACGAGTAATCCGAGATAACGTTTGCTTATATGCGCACTACCTGTCGTTACTTCCCTATGCTTTCTAACAAGTGACGTCAGCATAATTTACGGCCGATAGGGACTCGTGAACAAGCGTCCTTCACGTCACCGGCGCTAAATAACTCCGTTACGACTGTACTCTAGATGTCACCTAATCCTTCACAACGGCAGCCAGAGTATGACCTCTGGGATCTGCCGGATATAGTGGGTCATGCACTAGGTGTTCACCCCCAACATGCTAGTGAATGCAACTGTTGGTTGTCTGTTTAGCTCACGCCGAAAGCCGCCCATGCTTGAGAGAACTTCATTGTATCGTGGGTGTGCCCCAAATCTACCAGGGAGGCCATCGCGGCCTTTACAGGCTTCTTGGCACGTGGCACATGGCACATGCGCTTGTACAAATACGTTTCTGACTGCCGCCTTTGAATGACCCTCATTTCCCTCCAACTCAGCTGGCCACTGTCCCTGCTGTACCTCCTCCATTAATCATGGCGCTCTTCAGGGGCTTCGAAATGAGCATGCATAATTATTGCTAATTTCATTAAAAACCCTCAATTATTTCTACTCTTACTCAATAGATCTCACGACTCGTATGCGCTAAGCATTTAAAATCCAATTTTGACGCAATGACAGCTATATATTACGCTGGAAAAGCCGCGCGCCTAAATGATCTGTTCTAGCTACGTTTTGTATCCGAATGGCTTCGTCGCCATTATTTACAACTGCCTTGTCTTGTCCTTTTGTCAATTTTGTGTGTGTGTGTGTTTATGCAGAACGCCAGCACACAATGCTGTGTAGCCCAAAACAACTTTAAATCTCGATGCACTGTCATTTCGGCGCTTTTTTGAACAATTTTCTGAACATTTCGCTTCCTTTCTGTCCCTTCTTAAGAAATGAAATCAGTTCTTGCGAAACAAAAAAAAATATATAGCTTCCCCGGCTGCCGCACATTCTTTGCGGACGGAAGCCATTATGTGGTGAGTTTTCAAGAAGTGTCTGCTTGACCACACCTGAAGCCTTATCGAGTCTCTGATTACGAGGTAACAGAAAGACGAATGCCTTGTTAAGGGCGAAAGTTAGTAATAAGGGCAGTCACAACGGTAAAGGACAGGCGATCACAAGAACCGGACACAAACAGCGCCCTTACTATGAACAACCAATTCGCTTGCACTTCTACCCTTGTAAACGACAGTTAGGCTAGTTAGGCTAGTTGGTACTTGGCAGACAGCAGCGACATTGTTACTAGCGGAATAAAACTCCAGTGAGAGTGAAAATCGACACACAGAGCATAGCGCTGGGCTTCCTTTTCACTGTGTCTTGTGTTTTTTCGCGCTTGTCAGTAGCCATGTCGTAGCTATTTATCAAGCACCAACTACCCCAACTTTCGTTTTCAACTATGCTCCTTTCTAGTAAATTGGCCCTGTTCTTTCGCATTTCCTTCTTGACCCTTCCTTTGTGAATTTGATTGTAACTACTACATGTCGCATCGGCACGCTCCCCTACGCGCCAAGCAAACGTTTGATTCAGTTCGAAGTCTAGCGCTGGGTCCCGTGTATCCCCTTTCGCTATCCCTTGCTTTTTTTTTTCGCGCTAGTAACTACGTCGAATGCCTGGTGTTGTCTGTAAGGCGACGATTCATTGGGTACCAAAGACAGGCGTTGATTTATGGCCTTAGCACAACGTGCAAAGTCTTAGCTAAATTAGTTTCGTTGCGCGAAGCTAACCGGCAAAAATCTGCCATTGTTCTGGTGGTATATTTTGTGCGGTCCTAATTTACCAAGAGCGCAGAGTGGCGTGCACCTGCAATCGTGTGTAGCAGTGAGATGAGTCAGCTAACAACTCCCTGTGCTAACGGCACGCTGTATAGTATAGGCGTGCTTAGTTAGCCCCGCAGGTTACCTTTAAAGTGAGCATGCATGACCTGCAGCAGTTGCATAGCTGCACTTGCTTTTACGAAGCCTCCGACTGTATCCGGCGAGATTCATTACCCCTGAAACCATCTGCCCGGCTTGGCAGCACCTTAAAATACTACAGTACCTTAAAATATTACAACATTAAAAATTTATGTCCAAGAATCCTGGACTTGCATGTGTTGTGCAGCGTCAGCAACGCATTTATAATTACGAGTCGACTTGGGTAACGTGTTGGGAGGAACATCGCTGCAATCACCCACCAAACGACAGTACCAGACGTACACAACCAACTAGCCCATCAGCTAATTATTTTATAGAACATGGAATCGTTTCTGAAGGTGTTAACAAACCTTATCAACAGTTCTTAAAAGTGAATGCCTCAAGCCGAAAGAAGGACTCCGTGAAAATGCGCTGATCATGATGCTCCGCCAATCGTCGCATGTGCATGCGACACGTAGACGTTCATACATCTGATTTGATACCTCCCTGCCGATTGAGCAGAGAAAAGGAATGTTGTGGTTGACTTTTCGTGTACTTACTGCGCAGTGAGGTGACCATTAGTGAACGGCATATGAGGCGCAAGCTAATTGGCAAGTTTCGCTGATATTTAATCAGGTCGGATGTTTTTCGCATTCATCTTGCACCATTGTGTATCTGAAAACACATTTTATGTTTAGGTATGCTAGCATTTCTAGGATCCATTGCTCTCGATAGTGCGTGGGGCTGTGTCCCGCTGTCCGACCTTTCTTTTTTATTTCTTCTGGGGTGTCCACCGTGCAGTTTCTGCTCCGCAGTACAACTTGAACGGGGAGAACACACATCTTGATGCGTCAGGTTGCCAAATCAAGTACGCGTTTCATAGAGTACACGCCGTCTCGTGTAAAACACCATAGCGCTGGTCACGAACGGCTGCTCAGACTCTTCAAAAAATAAGACAAAAAATTACATCTTTGTCCGAGTGAAAGTATTTACATGACTCCGCTATCAGTGCATGCAATACAAAAGGTTGCCTTCACCGCATAAAAAGAGGCAAGTTTGGCGAAGCACGCTTCCAGGAGACCGTCAGGGCTACCGTACGCGGAGCATTGATAGCATGAAATGTAATCGGGTATACTGAGGGGCCAGTGAGTCAGACAATATGCTCAACGAAAACTCTGGTAGTGCTCTGCCAGAGTTGCCAGAGCACTGCAAGAACTGCGTAGGTTGCTTTCCCTTTCTACACCATACTCAGATTTTAAGACGTAATAGAGATCAAATGGCGAGGAAAATCCTGGAAGCCCATAAAATCTCGAAACGCAGTAGCGACACGTGCATTAGCACACCTTCTGTTTATCCCTTGGAGAAAGAACGAAAGTTTTTAAAACGCTCTTAAGTTTGTACAACAGTCTTCATGAGTTTTCGGTCTGTTTCTTTTCTTTCTCTTTTTCTTTTACTGGCTGATTTTTCGGTTATCATTGTTGGCCCTTGTTTGCAATCTTTCAAGATTTGCGCATGCGTGTTGCTTAGTGATAGGACGTTTTTTCGTTGTTCGTTTCGATTCAGTTGGAAGTGCAGCACCCGTCCTGTCTTCGCCTTGGTTTGTCCTGTCAAAATGCTACTTTTTTCGTTGAGCATTGACAGCACGCTTCCCTTTATGGACTGTCAGAAGCATTCGCTGAAACATTTGTTCCGTTATTAGTACTGTAAGCTTTTGCCCAGCGTACTTAATGTTTCGAAACATAAATGTGCCCAAAACAGCAGGACTCAATGACAGCGCTGCAGAGGCTGTCGCCTCCAGTGGAGCGGCTGGTAATGGAACGAACGCTGCAGTTTGGGGCGCGTTGCAAATACTAAACAAAAAAAAACTGATTCCCGTCATGAGCTAAAATCAAGGCAGAATTTTAGAGCTGGGTTCTTAACGTAGCATGCCAGTGCGCAGCAGCTTTAATCGGCAGCTCATGATCCCCGCCAAATTTCAAGTTTCTTAGTGGCGCCAACCATTGTGCGCTTCCGGTAAAAAAAAAAAAAAAAAAAAAAATCGGCAAGGAAGGAAAATAATGAGTTTCGGGAGGAATTGTTACGAAGTACGACCACAGGTTAATTTGGTTCTTGTTTACTAGTCATAAAATTGTTGCGTCAGTCTTTGGGCAAGCTTCGTGCGCGGCTAGGAGTGACTGCCACACGACGCCGCGTCGTGATCCAACATGACCCGTTCGCACGGAGTGAATTCACGCAGGACGGTGTCAGTACAGGATATACTTTGCTGCTCCAGCCCCTGCTTAGGCCTTGCCACGTTGGTCTAGACGCCCGCTGCACCAACTTGCCCCGCGGCAAGTACGCGGGGATGCCTCACCGCGTCTCGTATAGTCTCTAATGAACGTGGCACGGGGCAAGTCCATTTGTTTTATTCGTGCACTTTTTATATATTTGTGTTTGCCTGCGCACGTTTACCAAACGCATACAAGGGCAGGGTCAGAACCGTTCGCAGCAGCTGCCACTGGAGTCACCGGCTCGTTTCATCCCTTAAAAGACTTGCATGTAAGTATAATACGAGGTGTACATACGGCAGAACTTTTCGTTTTTACTCTCAAAATAATATAAAATGCTCTCAGTATTGCACAAACCACATTTACCAACATTTTTTTCTCAAAGCAAAGACACGGGGTCAGGGGCCAGACATAGAATACATGCCGTATAAGATCGCACATGGTAAAAACTACCCCCCCCCCCCCCCCCCCACTCCGTACTGCAACACCAGCTAGAGCTGGAATTATTTTAACTATTGCCGTTGGTTTATTATGCGTATCTGAGTAGATCTGTGCAGCTTCGTCGTTCTTGGACGTTGAATAACTGGTCTAATTTGCTAATTTTATTTGCTCTAAAGTAATACTTTCCTGAATACATATCCCAGCTTTTTTCGTTTCTCCAAGGTAGGGACCAGTAACGAAGAAATGCTGAGCGTTCAAGGCTTTTATCCTGCATTTTTGTTGCATGTGCATTGAAGGGTAAAAATGAGCCGGTGGCAACAGAGTAGCGGCAGTTTTAAAACCGTCATCTGCGGTACTTCATGGTAACTAATGCAATGAAATTGAAAACGGTTATACATTTACCTGAGCGACGAAACTTCCTTGAATCCACGAGCAAATGTCTTTATCGTGTTAGGAAGGGGGTTTATTGAGACGTACTCGGGAAGACGGAATCAGCGGTGATGGCAGCCCGCGGTCAGCCAGTTCGAGCACAGACACGCGCAGCGATAGCAATTATAGTGAACTAGAATAGTATTCTAGTTCACTATAATAGCAATGCAGCTGAAGCGAGTGCCCATCTTCGTCTTCACAATAAGAACTTAAGTTGCGGCCGTTCTGCGCCGGCATAGTCCTTGCATAGAACCATTGGGAACCGCAGGAAGCTCATTACATTACAATGCATTAAATTACAATACATAGCGGGACAAAAAACTAGTGAATTTACTCAAAAGCTTCGCAAACAAAAACCTGGAAAACACAATTCAAAGGTTCTCACTCCTTTGAGACGTTTGTGTGTCCATTATAGCTAATATATGTGGTACAAGGACGTAGTGCATCCTAAGGTATCGAAAATTTTGAAGTGACGTCCGCTAATGCTGGATGAAACTGCCAGAGGAATGCCTGCGCCTTTCCTGAGCTCATACCTTCTCGCAACGCTAAGCGCGACTATGCAAGGAGAAACGCGAAAGGCGCCCGTGTGCTGTGCAATGTCAGTGCACGTTAAAGACCCCCCCAGGGGGTCGAAATCATTCCGGAGCCCTCCACTACGGCACCTCGTTCTTCTTTGACTCCCACCTTCTTCCCTTCCCTCACGACGCGGTTGAGGTGTCCACCGAGAAGCGAGACAGTTACTGCGCAATTTCCTTCCCTCAAAAACCACCACTAATCTGGAAGGCTTCGCGCAGCAGATTAGCGTGCACATCTTTCAATTGCTCTTATTCTTGTGCGGGAGCTTCCATAGAAGCCCGTGTATTCTATTGAGGCTATTTTCTTCGTGCACTGCTTCTTCCCTAGGCCACTTGGTTAGCATTGTGTTCTGCCTTCTAGCGTGCTCGGACAGAAAACCGCGGATGTTACGGACGCTGCAAACTACGAACACAGACGTTGAAAGTATTCTTGCACAAATAATCAAGCTTAACAAGATGCTTGTTGAACCTGATTACATTTTCTGTACTGAAAGCATAACACAGAGCGAGACTGCGGAGTTCGCGTTTCTACATGTAAAGCGCATTCGATCATTTCGATAGAAAGCCAACAAAAAGATGGCCACATGCTCTTGCCGGTTTCTTGGCATGCTGCAAAAATGTGTACGGCAGTATGAACCTGCTTCCCCTGCAGTATGTGTAGTTGCCTGGTTTGAAAGGCACTTTAATGCACCTTTGACGCGTATTAAAGAAAACCAAACTTCTCTCACGCAAAACGACGCTGAACAAAAGCTCTACAGGATTGGTTATCATGAAAGTCCCTGCCGACTCTATCCGCGCTGCTAAATATTAAACGCATTCCTCTCGTACTCGCATAATTTCTTCTCTCGGTGTTGTTCAGCAGCAGACTGCCTCGTGACGCGACCCGCTGCTCAAATCTCCGCGTTTCTAGTTCCCAGAGGTTCTCCGGACGTTGTTGATTCGGGTAACCGTGATTTGCCGCGATTCGCTCGAGTGGCCCCCCGGGAGGGGGCGCGGCTTCCAGGACCGGGAGGGATCACGCTGCCGCAGCGTGCGGTCACGTGAGCGCGGTCGTCCGCTCGCGGCAGAAATCCTGCGCGTCATCACGGCTTGGGGGAATTCCACGACCGGCATCAAAAATTCATCCGGGTCAGCCGCGGCACAGCCGTCGATGAGGGCAGCGCGCGTCTCGCTGCCCCGCTGCAGGTCGCGCTGCCGCCGAGCGCCGCGGCCCGCCAGTGGAGCGGCACCGGGGCCGAACCGAGCTGACCGCTCTATCGTCTGTGGCACTGGCACTGAACGTCGCAGAAGTCAAGGAGGAACTCTTAATGCGGGGCTGGGCAACGTGTTATGATGCGACTGTGTTCCGGTGACACAGGAGCTGAACGCTGATTGTGCGCACAGTTACAGATCTGGCCTTGCGGCCGCAGACGTTCTTTCCAAAATCCAGCGTGTGATGTTTACTACGCTTCATATTAGCTCCACAGATCGCAGTAAAGTCTGACAAAACGTTGGATCGGTTTATCCATCTCTGCCAGAGGTGACTTGGTGTAAAGTTATCGTTCTACGCGATGTGCGCGTGTCTTGCACCGTGTGACGCGCTCCCTCCATACCGCGCGCGCAAAGTGCGCATTCGCTCTCTTCTCCTTCAATGTTTCCCTTCCCCCTTTTTGTCTCCTCACTTTAGCATGGCGACGGGCATGATTTCAAGGCCAGCGCTTTTCAGCTACCTCTTCGCGTATTCGTTCAATCTCTCTCGGCACGAGTGGCGTTGTGGACGTATCTCCTCCTCGCAGGCGCCCATGGCTTGCCGCCTGCTGCTGCTCCTGGTGTGGGCCCCGCTGTGGGCGGCCGGCGGCAGCAGCTGGGGCTCGTGGGTGGGCCGGGGCCTGCCGCGCACGGCCGAGTCGCGCGCCGAGGGCTTCGTGCGCTGCCCGCAGCTGTGCGTCTGCCAGGCCGTCAACCGGGGCAAGCGCATCACCTGCGACCTCGGAGGGCTGCGCTCCATCCCCGTCCAGCAGATGGACAAGGACATTCGGGTGCTCCAGATCACGGCACCGCCGGAGCACCCCAACGAGCTGGTCATCGGCAGGATATTCCTGCAGTTCACTGCGCTTGAGGAGGTGATTATCGATCGGAAATTCTCTGACAAGGAAAAGGAAATGTACCACGTGCAGGGCGAACAGGAGCACCGGCCTCCTGAGCGGTTTTCTCCACACGCAGTGCAGGAGTGAGAAAAAAAGGTCTACGAAAGTGTAGTTGGGGCATCGGAGTACCGACCCCATTAGTCTCAAAGTCAATTCTCGCCAGTGGCGGTTGCGCATCTGTGACAGGCGAAGCTGCAGAGGTTTCCTTCCCTTTACGAACAACAGACGTAAGAAGGAACATGAATTAAAGCGTTGCGCACATTGTTGCCTGGCGTGTAGGCATGTTTTCTTACAATCAGCCAGTTAATCAAATAGATTCATTCATATAGCACCTTTAAACTTTCAAAATATGGCAAAGTTTTATTTGAGGAAACATAGAGCACAAAATTACTCAGCGAACCGCTTAATTATGCTCCAAGAAGATAACAACATTCTAAACGAACTCCTTCATTCCGTTAACTATGGCATTAAGTACTAAAGGGGAGGAACAGCGCTACCGCTCGTGCGCGATGCCTCCGCCAGCCGGTGCACAGATTCAGGGCCACCATGGCCGCAGTCTTTAGATGACATATTGCAGTTCAAACGAAACACTTTCGAGCGATAGGATTTTCCACTTTTGCGCCATCCCATTACGCTTCGAACAAAAGACGGTTCCAATAAACGCTTTTCATTTTAAATAATTCCCTCGAGCGGTTCGTGTAACACGCAGAACTTTCTAAACAAATACCTTGCCGTAAAAAACATCAGTCACTCGCTCACCGTACACCCAACTGACTAATCACGATACGTTACTAGATTATGCACAATCTATGACTGCCTATACCCATGCGAGACCACCTCCAACAAAACACCCCTTGCTTTATGCTCGCAGAAGGCAAGTTTTTCTGGCAGTCTTGATCTTACTATATGCGAGCACTGGGTGTATGTTTAATGCGGCTTCGTCGTTGAATTCGGAGACCTACACAAAGAGTGTTTCTCCAAAGACTTTACACAAATTTTAAAAATAGGCTTTTTGAGTTAGAAGAGCGCTTTTTTTCGGCACAGCATTGGCAGCGGTGTAGCGCATCAGGATACAGTTCAGACGTGCTAACTGGCAGGCTGGTTAACTGATATTGAATACTTAACTTTTTAACTATTAGTTAGGCTCCTTACTTATTGAGAGGCATGTAGCCCACCGTAAAAAGCATCTATAAACCAGGTTTTAGAATTTCGAAAATGCGGTTACCGTTGGCGCTGTGGCCCAACAAATTTTGGCTACATTGAGCCAAAATACATGCGCTTTCGAGAAGCTTGCAGGCAAAGCAACCTCTTCGGCCACAGTGCCAACGGTAACTTCGTTTTCGAAATTCTAAAAACTGATATGGGTATTACTTACTGTTGTGTCCCCTTATTGCTTTTGTGTGTGTGCGCCCCCGCATCCTCCTCCTAACGACCACTCGCATCCTCCTCCTAACGACCACTCGCATCCTCCTCCTAACGACCACTTGCCCCTCGTCGCACGCTGTCGCCAGATGCCCCCCCATGGTGCGCCCCCGCATCCTCCTCCTGTTTTGGGAAGCCACTCCCTCCCGTGGACGCTTCTCCGCTCCCTCCTTTCTTCGGGCGGCCAGTTCGGCTCCTGCCTCGGTCGACGCTGGTCGCACCCTCATCGGCTTTAAATAAACGAAGTCTTAAAGTACCGTGTGCGTCTTTCGCTGCATTCAACACAGCGACCGGACACGACAGTGGCGACGAGAAAGTGGATTCGACCCGCGCTACGCAACGCTATTGACAAGCCATGGCTACGCGAGGGTTTCCCAATCAGATACCAGAGTTCAACGGCTCATCGTGGTCATCGTGGGTTGGACGCCTTCAGTTCTACTTTGAAGCTAACAACATCACAGACCCAGCCTTGAAGAGGGCCAACCTGCTGACGCTGTGCGGGGAGCAGACCTACGATACTGTCTGCGCCCTTATTCAGCCAAGCACACCAGCGGCAGTGCCTTACGACGACATCGTAAAAGCGCTGCAAAAGCACTACGACCCAAGGCCATCCGAGGTCTACAGCCGGGCTCGCTTCCAACGACGAGATCAACTGGGAGGAGAAACTGTGAGCGCCTACGTAGCCGCGCTCAAGAAGCTCGCTGCCGACTGCAATTTTGGAACGCTGTCGACAACAGCTACCGGGCAGGAGGGAGACGCAGCTTCTTCTGCTAACACCACCATGCTTCCCTTGGACGTGATGTTACGCGACAGATTTGTGTGCGGACTGAGTGACGAGTCACTGCAGCAGCGCCTGTTCGCTGAGAAGGACCTCACATTCAGCAAAGCTTACGACATCGCCGTTCGAGCGGAGAGCGCCGGTCACCAGCAGAGAGGGATTCGCCGGAACACCGAGCCGGTACACCAGACAAGCAACCAGGTGCGCAAGCCTTCTGTTGTTGTAAAATCGGTCAAAAAGGCACAACGCTGCTGGCGGTGTGACGACCAACACAACCCCCAGGGATGTCGATTCCAGTCAGCCACGTGTAATTTTTGCCACAAGCGAGGGCATATCGAAAGAGCATGCATTACGAAACGGAGACTTGCCAAGATAAAGTCACCTTCCCAGCCTAATCACAGCGTCAACGCCTCAGAGAATACGCCGCTATCTGATCTCCATGGAACAACATCAGCAACACCATCTGTGTTGTACGACCTGAACACCATGAATCTCGGCACGCGACCGAAGATTTTTACAGAAGTAAGCGTACATCACCAGCTGATTAAGTTCGAGGTGGACTCCGGCGCAGCCTGTACTCTGATCAGTGAGGACACGTTCCGAACTTCATGGCCATCTGACGCACCCGCCCTGCAACAAGACGACACGCACCTGCGAACGTGGTCAGGACAGAATCTGCCACTATTGGGCTCTGCCAACGTGCAGGTTAACTACAACGGCCAGACCCATACGCTACCTCTGCTTGTTGTGAAGGGCACAGGATCAAGCCTTCTAGGGAGAAACTGGTTTTCTCCACTAGGCGTGATGATATGCGGCATACACCAGACGCCGAGCCAGAACATGGTTGAGCAACTGCAAGAGAAATACGAAAGAGTATTCTCGGAAGAGATTCCAGGAAACGAAGGGCCCCCGGTCACACTGGAGTTCTTGGACAACGCGCAACCCAAATTTCTGAAGGCCAGGCCGGTGCCGTTTGCTCTCCGAGATTCAGTTGAAAAAGAGTTGGACAAACTGGAGCAGCAAGGTGTCATCGAGCCGACGCAGCATTCAGAATGGGCCACACCACTTGTCGTAGTTCGCAAGAAGAACGGAACCATACGCCTCTGCGGAGACTACCGGAGCACCGTCAATCTTGCGACTAAAGCGTCCTCTTACCCGCTACCGACACCTGAAGAAGTATTCAGTGTACTGCGTGGCGCAAGAGTCTTCAGCACATTGGACCTCACCCAGGCGTATCAGCAGCTGAAGGTGAGCGAGTCAACTGCTGAATTATTGGCAATTAACACACTGAAAGGCTTGTACAAAGTCAAGCGACTGCCTTTTGGCGTAGCTGCAGCCCCAGCCATATTTCAAAAATTCATGGAGACAGTGCTTCAGGGCATCCCAGGAGTTTGTGTCTACCTTGACGATGTCATCATCAGTGGCACTTCCACTGAAGAGCATGCAGTGCGCCTAGAGCTCGTTCTCGAAAGGCTAGCAAACGCTAATTTGTGCATAAGCAAATCGAAGTGCTGTTTTGCGGTGCCAGAGGTGCAATTTCTGGGACACCGAATTGATGCGGAAGGCATTCACCCTACCGAGGACAAAGTGCGAGCGATCACAGAAGCACGAGCTCCAACAAACAAGCAGGAGCTACAGGCTTTTCTCGGACTCTTGACGTTCTACGACCGGTTCTTGGAACAAAGAGCTACCGTGGCCAACGACTTATACCAACTCCTTCGGAAAGATGTGACATGGACATGGTCGCCACGCCATCAGCAGTCATTCGATGCCCTGAAAGACCTGATTCGAAGATGTACAGTCCTCCGCCACTACGACGAAAGGAAGCCTCTGCTTTTGGCTTGCGACGCATCACCGTACGGAGTCGGCGCGGTTCTATCGCAAACTGACGAGCAAGGAAGGGAAGCTCCCATCGCCTTCGCCTCACGTACGTTGTCGCAAGCAGAACGCAACTACGCGCAACTTGACAAAGAAGGGCTAGCCATCGTCTACGCGGCGACACATTTTCACCAGTACATTGCCGGCCGGAAGGTGACCTTTATAACCGATCACCGACCGCTATTGGGCATTCTGGGACCACAAAGGCCTATGCCACCAACCTTGTCTCCGCGAATGACACGTTGGTGCATCAAACTCTCAGCGTACGACTACGCTCTGGTCTACCGCAATGGGAGTAAACATCAAAACGCCGATGCGCTAAGCCGTCTGCCACTAGACGCAACTGTTGACGAACCATTTCCACCAGGAGACGTTCTGATGTTCGAAGCACTGCCAGAACCTCCGCTTACAGCAGGCACAGTTGCAGCATCTACGCAGAAGTGCGCAGCTCTCCGGCTAGTTTACACAGCTGTTCAACAAGGCAACGTGCATAAACTCAAAGGGGACAACTTCGACGCTTACCGCAGGCGAGCTACAGAGTTGAGCACCCATCGCGGCTGCATCATATTTGGGTCCCGAGTTGTGATGCCGAGAGAACTACGCGCACAAGCTATGTCTCTCATCCACGCCGGACATCGGGGCATCGTTGCAATGAAAAAGTGTGCCAGAAGCTACATGTGGTGGCCTGGCATTGACAACGACATCGAAACAGTGGTGCGAGAATGCAAGCCTTGCCAGAGCAGCCGGAGCGCCCCGCCGAAAGCTCCTGTCCCAGAATGGGAAAAGCCAGACACACCATGGCACACACTGCACATTGATTTTGCAGGACCAATTGAGGGCTGCACTTTCCTTGTGGTCGTAGATGCCTACACAAAGTGGCTTGAGATAAGGCAAATGGGACAGACGACTTCGGCAGCAGTCATTGACAACCTCCGATCACTATTTGCAACGTTCGGCCTGCCGCGCAAGGTAGTGTCGGACAACGGAACACCGTTTGTGTCTGCGGAGATCCTCAAGTTTTATCGCGACAACGGGATCTCATCAGTTACATCGGCCCCCTACCACCCAGCGACAAACGGACAAGCCGAGCGCTACGTAGCCGAGCTAAAACGCGCCCTTGAAAGAGATCAGACAGGCTCGCTGCAGCGCCGCCTTGCGCGCTTTCTCTTCAAGCAGCACACGACGGTTCAGAGCACAACAGGCGAGACCCCCTCGAAAATGATGTTCGAGCGTGAAATGCGAACCCAGCTCACAGCCATCCTCCCCGAGCCAAAGGCAGAGACGTTCCGGGAAGAAAAAGCAATTCCGCGCTGCGGCACGCTTAATGAGGGGCAGCGCGTCCTCGCCCGACAGTTTCTGAAAAAGCCACGCTGGGAGGAAGCTACAATTGTCAGACGCATAGGCCTGCGCTCTTGGCTCGTCAACATACATGGCACAGTAGCACGCCGACATCTCAACCAGCTGCGTAGATTTACGACGCCGTCTGAGAGCTGTCCGCCAGCGGAGAGAACACGTGCACCATCTTCCCACATAGCCTGGCACCTCTTCCCGGAAGAAGAGACTTCGCCCAGGACAGACCTAGGAGACACAGCGAACAACAGCCAGCCTACAAGTGTTTCTCCCCCGAGCGCACAAAGCCAGCGCGCCTCCACGCGTGAGCGCCGACCCCCTGCACGATACCAGGCAACTTTCTAAGGGGGAAGGAAGTGTTGTGTCCCCTTATTGCTTTTGTGTGTGTGCGCCCCCGCATCCTCCTCCTAACGACCACTCGCATCCTCCTCCTAACGACCACTCGCATCCTCCTCCTAACGACCACTTGCCCCTCGTCGCACGCTGTCGCCAGATGCCCCCCCATGGTGCGCCCCCGCATCCTCCTCCTGTTTTGGGAAGCCACTCCCTCCCGTGGACGCTTCTCCGCTCCCTCCTTTCTTCGGGCGGCCAGTTCGGCTCCTGCCTCGGTCGACGCTGGTCGCACCCTCATCGGCTTTAAATAAACGAAGTCTTAAAGTACCGTGTGCGTCTTTCGCTGCATTCAACACAGCGACCGGACACGACACTTACGACACCTCTCAACAATCTGGGAGCCTAACAGTAATAGTTAAAGAGTTAAGTATTCAGTATTAGTTAACCAACCTGCTAGTCAGCATGTCTTAGCTGACGTCTGGTGCACTACACTGTTGACGATGCTGTGCCGGAAAAAGCGCTCTTGTAACTCAAAAAACCTATTTTTAATAATTGTGTAAATTCTTAGGTGAAACACCCTGTATATAAAGATAAATGAAGAAAATGCGTCACTAATGCATATGAAGCGACGCTTTTGCCTGAGTGCATGTTTTTTGTGCAGTGCTAGAATAGATTCTAACCTCTCGAATGCTCAACAAAATCCTCTCCGCCGGAAAACCTCTGCGATGTTGGTCGCAGGTGCGCATCACGCGCTCCAACGTGCCGGCCATCGGCGATAGCTCCTTTTGGCCGGGCAAGCGGCTTCAGATCCTCGACCTGAGCCACAACAACATCAGCATCCTGCTCGACTCGGACTTCCGGGGCCTGTCCGAACTGCGGCTGCTCAACCTAAGCCACAACCACATTGCCCGGGCTCCCTCTGCGCCGTTCCGCTTCCTGTCAAACCTGACCACCCTAATCCTGTCAGAGAACAAGCTGGAGGCGCTGGCGCCCCGCTTCCTGTACCTGCTGCCGAGGCTGCAGAGGCTCGACCTCAGCGGTAACCCACTCAAGAGCCTCGACCCGGACCACCTGAAGGACGTGCGGCCGCTGCGGGTTCTCGGCCTGGCCCGCTGTCAACTCACCAGGCTCCACTCTCTCATATATCAGCACCTGTCCAACCTGGAGTCGCTAGACCTGCAGGTGAGTGTACGACACCCGCAGGTTTCAGCCTTCCAGGGAGGCCCATTTCGTCTCTGGGCTTGCGAGGGGTGGGAAAGCAGTCAGGCACTACCAGTGCACATCGAAACTCTTGTTCGCAAGCGATGCGAATAAAGAGCAAGACCTTCAGGCTTTAAATGGTAGATATATATTCAACGCACTCAGCCTGCACTGACACGAGCGTAGCGTATTCGCGAAAGAAATCTCACCAAAAGATACTCAGCAGCCCCACGCTGCTGTTATTGGTTACTCGATTTGGGCTCAATGCTTCTGCTTAAAGGGCTATTCAGACAAGTACTAACCGATGCGTAGCTGTTATATTCAAATGGACATTGAGAGCAAATAGAAGTTGACTTGTATCGAAAGGGCACGGCGTTCAAGCCACAAATAGGCCACTCTCTCACAAAACGGAGGTCTTAAAACAGAAACATAGGTGTCGCCATCACGGGCCGATTTCGCAAGCAAAAATTCGTGCGGCGACATCGATTCGCCATAGATCGCAGAGGCTACATTATACCGCCATTCACTTCAAAACGGGTAGCCGCCCGTCCTTCTCGGTATGAACGTCACGAATCTGAATCGACTAGCGAGAAGTTTTTTAAACCGAATACTCTCAGTGATAAATGCGTCTTTTGCTGCCGCATAAGTGTCAACATAGCCGATAGAGCCAGGGGTTCAATTTTTACTCAAGACAATAAATGAACGAGGTTGTCCTCAGTACCCCATAAAGCTTAAGTGTTCGAGGTGTTAGTGACAAAACGTACCCCTACGCCCCCAGCGCTGCGGTACTCTTTTTGGCTTGGAGGAAAAATGAGCAAAGTCATTGCCTCCGTGGGAAGTTCCTCCGTCTTGACACCATAGTTTGGGGCCACGCAGGACAACCAGCTGAGCAAGCTGGCGCCAGAAGAGTTCCGCCACCTGCGCAAGCTGCGGGTGCTGAAGCTTGACGGCAACCGCCTCGAGAAGATGCCCGAGCGGGTGCTGGACGGCCACTCGCTGAGCCAGCTAGGGCTGTCGAGGAACCAGCTCTCGTCTCTCGCGCCGTGCGCCTTCTGCAACGCGTCCATCGAAGAGCTGGACATGTCGCGCAACAGGCTGCAGTCGGGGGAGGGCGACCCGTTGCGGCCGCTGGCCTCGTCCCTCGACCGTTTGGACCTCAGCTGGAACCCCTTGTCCGGCGACGCCGCCGCCGCGCTGGTGCGCTCCCTCAAGCGCCTCAGCGTGCTTCGCCTCGAAGGGCTCGGGCTCCAGTATCTGCCGTCGGAGACGTTCAGCAACGTGCGTACCCTGCGAGAGTTAGGGCTGCGACACAACCGGTTCAGCAGCCTGCAGCCGGGCCTGCTGACGCCTCTCAAGTCGCTCGAGAGCCTCGACCTGGCCTTCAACCGGATGCGCGGGGTGGCACCCGAGGCGGTGCGCGAGCTGGACTCGTTGCCGGCATTGTCGCGGTTCACGGCGCACGACAACCCGTGGCAGTGCAAAGAGTGCCAGGTGATGGAGCTCTCCCGATGGCTGGCCGAGCGGCCGCTCGACTGCGGAGGCTCCTGCCCCACGTGCGCCGGCCCCGCCAACTTGGCCGGCCAGTCGCTCGCCTTCCTGCCCGTCCACGACCTGGAGCCCTGCCGGGAGCCGCTCGTACAGCGTCGGCTCTCGAGGGCCGAGTCACAGGTATGCACAGGCACCTCCCATTCACGAGTGACTAGTCAAAGAGAAACTGATGCGAAATTGATAAGGTTGCCTCAAGTTAAGTTCACAACAGCGTGCAGGATGCATTGCTACATTGTCGATCAAACTACGCCAGAGTATAAGTTACAGGACCACACACACAACAGGAGAACAACAACAAAACACCTTCACATAGATAACTCACGGCTCCATTCAGAGGAACAGCCCAAAAAAAATGCTGCTGCCATTGTTTACATGTGCAAACGTGAAGAAACGACACTTGCTGCTCGTGAGTTGTGCACGGGTATCCAAGCAGTTCATACGGGCGTACACAAGATGCACACGCCAGGAATGACTTAGCACTTTCTGAAAGCGCACTGTGATGTCAAAGTCGCGATGACGCCGGTCTCGTATCTGTCGCAGGTGGGCCTGATCGTGGCCATCATCATCATCATGCTTCTAGTGACGGTGATCGTGGCTACGGTGGTGATCTACAGGCGCCAAGGTGCCGTCTACTACACGCATGAGGATGACCGGCGCATGTCCTGCACCGACGTGAAGCGGCCTTCGATCGTGGCCACTCCACCCGCCGACGACATCAAGGACTGCGCCAAGATCGCCGCCTGATGAACACGGCACGCCTCGAAAGTGTTCTATGTGATAGATCAGCCGCTCCAGTGCCCACAGTGGCGTGCAAGAGCTGCAGGCTGTGTCCCCTAAGTCATCAACCGGCTTTCGGCGAGCTGTGCTTTTCCCGGCCCCAGCTCTGCCTCCCGGGCGTAACGGTTTCCATGCCCCAGGAACGCCTGTGCGTGGGCCTCCAATGTGGCATGCACTGCAACCTCGACGGAGATCGCAAACACCGCTCTCGAAAGGCAGTCTGCGGGTCGCTAGCAATATAGCGGGAACTCTCCCTGCTCTGAGAGAGAAGGCGACGGATGGCCACGCTTGTCCTCATTCATCACAAAATCAGCCTGGGACGAGACCCCGCTGAGGCCGGTACCCGACGGTCCCTCGGCAAATTCAGTCGTTCTCATATATGACTTTTGCGAACTGATACCTCCGCACCGAGTCAGTGGCTGGATAAAGGGCATTTTTCAGGACTGCTCTGTGAAACGCCGTGTGTGCGAGGCGCTGTCGTCGGTCTGCTTCAAGAAAGGCTTTTGATAATACTTCCGAGAAAAGAAGCCTGACGTCGCTGTGTTACAAAAGTCGCATTTCGTCTGTGACGGAAAACTCAATGTAGCTTTTTGTTCTACTGTTTATTCAGCATGATATAGTTGCGCCGGTCATTCGCTACGGTGTTCGCTTTATGTAATATTGTTGTGTGAGTTACTATCATCACCACTATATCTGCTGTAAACGTTCCTCTCCTCAGCGCGAGGCATTTATGCTTAGTAGTAACCAGTAAGCGCCGTGTATTAGTGCATTTAAGTTGCACAAGTTTGCATTTAAGGGGCAATGTCTTACTATGCTATGAAGTTCGATATAGTTGATCTTATTACTATATTACTATAAACATTTTCGCCGTGACTCAAAGGATAAGCGCTGATTAAGCACAGTGAAAAGTAACAAAAATCCGCTTTGTGCGTTTTCCACAAGAAGGCCGTACTTGGTGCGTTCGACTACAGGAAAAACAACGTAATGTTTAACTTGGTGCAGTCGAACCTTATTCCACTTTCTTCGTCCTGGGTCTGCCGCAGCAGCCGTTTCTCCATAAATCGCGCCATACAAAATAACGGATCTGGAAACAATCCTGTCCGCTTGCACGGCTCCCGCGCACAACTTTAGTTACATGAAAGTTATCTTACAGTGCGACCACCGCGTTTAGTAGAACTCCACTTAACACTGTTGCCTATAGTGTTCAGACCTTTGCGAGTTTTGACGAAAAAAGTGCATAAATTACAGACAACCTCGGTTATGAAGTAATAAATCCTCAATATTGTAATAAAAAGAGGTTGACAAGCCGTTTTCTATATATCAGCTCAGTAAATAAACAACTTCCAACAGCGTAATAAAGAAAGGCGAGTGAAATAACGCAGTTAAGATTTCAAATTAAGCCCACAGCACAGACACCCTGCATTGCTGAATTCGCGGCGCTATGCCGAGAAGCTTCTTGGTATTCTTTATTTTATTTTTGCAAGTCTGCTTCCTGCTTCTCTGAACGCATGTTGATGCCGTGCCGCGAGACGGCACCGCGCTTCTCGCGAAAGCTCGAGGCACTGCGCCGAGTCAGGGCGTGTCATTATAAGTCGGGTCGCCGCAATGATCGGTTCGCACGTACGCAGTTTCGATGACGAGTCGCGCACTTTTACGGGTCGCGCCTCCGTTAACAGCGTGAGACATTACGCGTGGGAAGGAATGGGAAGAAGTTAGCGGACGAACAGTTGCATATTGCGCGCTCTGCGTGGCAGATGCTCCGCTATTTGCGGTAAGAATATCAGACTGTAACGAGATTTTCGATTAATTTCGTAGTTAGAGGCGATCGTCTGGTGATACTGCGCCTAGCGCTGTGTTCTGTCGTGTTGCTGTGCACGCGCTGCAATTCTGGACTAAAGTCGCGAAAACTCTAGTACGCACTGCCTTTGTGTTACTGCAGTTTATGTTGAGGAGATAAGCAGCGCACATAACACGCTCCAGCCTAGTAACTGAGGAAATGTACGATGAAATGCTCACGAAGCTGTTTGACTGATAAATATGCTGAGACGGGCCTTCCGGAAAATCGAGCTATGGACGTTTTATTCTGGCAGCACTGAAATGATTTCTACTTTCACTCATTCGCATTCGGTATAGCAGCCTGAACGTATTTAGCCAGCGGGGCTTAGTTTACTGGCCGTTATTCGTGAGGAAAACTGAATCCACAGATCTTTGTTCTGTGTGTATTACAAGCGGACCTTGTCGTTTTGAATAAGCGCAGTTCCTCCGTTTTCAAAGGTTTCCAAGCGACAGGGTTTGCTGCTGGACAATGCTGAAGGGCCCCACCACTGGCACTGCGAACCTACAAATATAGAAGTGCTCTTCACCCCGGAGATATGTGGAGCGCTTGAGGTGCAAAATGAGCCGCAACAGCACGGCCTGGGACCAAACCCGTTGCACCTGGGGACATCTGGAAAGGGCGGCGTATTCATACCAGCCCAGCGTCACTTTAGTATAACATGTTCCTCTGCTACAAGAACTCTTTTAAAATTTGGTTTTACGCTTTTTCAATGAAAAAAAAAAATTTTCGACAGCAGCTGTTTGTTCGTGTGCCAGTGAAGCCGACATGACTACATTCGTTTCTAAAGTATGTACTCGTGTATGTAAAGACGGGCCTTCACGCAAATACTCATACTGAACTTAGTGACAGCGACGGACAAACTGGAAGCGAAAGGACCGATTTGATGGTCTCACCCATTTTATACATTTCCAACTCATTACAAGTGATTGTGACCTGTGCTGTTATTTAAAAATATATATATTTTATCCAAACAGAAGCTGGAGGCTATTACTGGGCAGTAGATCTTCGAAGTGCACTGGGAGATGTTTAGGGCAAAATTTTTGACCTACTTGACATGTTTTATGCAATTCCTCAGGTAAGCCTTCCCACAAGGGGCCCATTTATACTTCGTCGCCTACGTGTTGTAAATAAAAGTGATGAGCTGTAAAAAACCAATATGTCACGTCAGTAGAGCATATCCATCGCCTCCTCTGAATATCATAAAAAACGTGGCTTTTCGTGCATTCACTGAGCCAGTAGTGTAAAGGCGTGCCATGCCATTGGGAAGCTATAGAAGCGCAATGGGACCCGATTTGTTCTCATGACAAATGCAGGAGCGTTAAGAGATCCTGGCAAGCTTTCCTGATGTGTTCTTTTTACGGCATGTTGCGTTTCAATGGCTTTGATGTATGCTCGTTAGTGATTTTAAAAGCAGACTGACGTATAACGTAGGCGCTGACGTATGCACAATTGACCAGCAGCGCTTTATCAGTCCGGTTGTTCATTAGAAGGAAAATTACCTGACTTACATTTCGTCCAAGTATAGAACATACGTTGCGCATCACTGTTTTAAAAGGGACGTGAAAAGTGCAGCTTCAGTGCGTCCTAAAATACGTCGGCAGAGAACGCTAGATCCTCGAACGGTAGTTGTTTTCCTTTCCTCATCTTCAGTATGTTTCCATTATTTGGACATAGCCACGTGTGCTAGTAATAAACGAGCATCGATGTTCAAGGCACTGTAGTGACTACCATTCGTTTCATTCGCTCGCTCGCAGTTCTTATAGGCATAGTAATTAGCATGCACAGGTGCACCTCAGCTGGCCGGCCCGCGGTTGACCGTAGAGAAAGCTGTGCTCAGCGGGTTCTCCCGGTAGCCATAGCTTTGAGGACTAAAGGCTCACAATCTGGATTTTCTATTCGAACCGATGGTCGTGCCTCCCGAATATTCAAAGCCCCTAACTCCGGTCCGTATGTTTCCCTTCCCTTCAGCACCGCGTCTAAGAAGGGCGCCGGAGACGCTGCCCCGTTCTCCCGTGAGCTCGCGCACACTCCCCGCCCTGTCTACGATGCCAGGCATCAGCTTTTGCCACATTTAGAGTCGTTAGGGACACAGGTCGCGGGATGATGCATCTCCACCAGGGGAAGGGAGGGAACCCGGCAGTAGCAGACTGGATTTCATGCTGTACATAGATCCGCATCGAGTTCCACTGCATCAGAGACCGTTTGGGAGCCTGTTTTCATCGTATCAAAAAGGCACGCACAAGGGGCGCAATACAAAAGAGGCGCGAATAAGCAACATGTGGTGCGCATTCGTGGACCGCGCGCAGCTGACTGGCGGCACCTTCCTTCGTGGTGCATGACACACTGAAGTGGTGTTTATACAAGCACGATCTATACTATATACGAGCGTATATAGCATCCTAGCACCTGTACAGACCGCCGCGACGCGTTCGTTGTCCAGTGTAGGCCGTGCGCCACGTCGCCGCTGCGCCTGTCGGATGAGACGATCGAGGCGACCGCGATGCGCTTGCGCGGCCAAGTCGCTCTAGCTGCAAGCGTCCCGTGACCCCTCCAAGTTTAAGGCGCCCGAGGGTGCGCGGCAAATATTTTGGACAGACGCAAAGAGTTTAGCCAAAAACCAGAGCGGTGTTGCGTTCTAATGTGCACGAAATAGAACGCGGCGAGATTTCCAAAGCTTCTTATTTCGCCGATGCCATCGCCCACAGTTCACGACATTTGTTTGTTCCATCTCCTCTGTGCTAGAGATTTATTTTTAGACTACGTACTCATACAGAGCGATATAAGTCACGATATAGTCCCCAGAGGTTATGAAATGCTGAAAATAAAATAGATTTTTGAGCTGTTGACCTCGGTTGTGGCATTCATTGTCGTGCCAGACAGCATGGCGCGCTGCCACCCGGCTGCCTGGTCCTCCTCCTGCTGGCCACGCTGCCAGGAGACGACATACGCAGCCAAAGCACGCCTGACCGGAGTTGGCGCGAGGCTGTGCGGCGGCGTAGCGACCGCATGCCACTCGCTCGCTTTGGGATTAAAGATGTCGAGCAAGAATTCTGCTACCGTCGTCGAGCTCGCGCGTAATAGACGCAGTCGTTTCGCCAAGAAACGCGTGCTACCGCTTACTCCAGCCACGTGCCTGTTGGTCGGGGAACTTCTGTGGCAGACTAACTTCGTCACGTTGGTCTGTCAGTCTGCAGCAGCACCCGGCTTCACAGTTCTGTCCGCGCGTAGTTGCCGTCGCCAGCTAAGTGCGCGACGGCGGTTGACCGCAAACGAGAAGCTTGGTGAATCCGGTCCCTGGTCCCCGGCCGCATCTGCTTTTCGCTGTTACGAGGCGCAACGGCACGGATGCTCGGTGATTCACGGCACAGCGCGGCCGACAGGGCCACAAAGAGTAGATTGGGCAAGAAAAAGAAATAAAACCAAAAATGCCCAGCCCGACAGGGCTACAGTAGGAGTGGACAGTAGGTGCTCACGACATGGGCCTTCCGGCGTGCACGGACGATACAATGGGAAACGAACCATATGACTCGAGCGCAACCCTCCGCCACACTATCGTAGTGGTGTGTTGGTGGTACCAGCACACTGCCGGCACACAGCTTCTTTTGCTTCTCACGCGAAGCGGTCGCTGAGGGTCCTGTTTTATTATTATGCTTTCGTCTGAAACAATTTCCCTTTTTTTTTATTGCACTGATAAGTAATCTATAGCAAGGAAACTATATAGTCACCCAATTTTGTAAGTTGTTGTTCCAGGAAAAAGCAAGCGTGTAAAATCATCATCGACAATGGCCAGATTCTTGGCAGCGTATAATTATAACAATGATCAAAGTGAATTCTGGTTTCTCTATACGCACAGATGCCTTGATTACTTTGCGGTGATGGGTATAGTTAGCCTTACTCGGGGATATGCGTCACTCACAGCTTGCAAACGCAATAACATATTCGTTTTGCATGCCATAAAATGCATCTGCTGTTAAAAGCATTTACACCTACACAAAATTTTGCTCATAATCACGGAGTACTGCGCCTGTGGAGTTGTAAGTTGCACCGAAAGTTCAGTAGAATGGACCTAAATTTTGGAACAGCACAGTCAAATATCCATATCATGACAAAGGGTTTCATTCATTTAAAACAAGGCCGCCGCGGTAGCTCAGGGGTTATGGTGCTAGGCTGCTGGCACGAAAGACGCGGGTTCGATCCCGGCCGCGGTGGTTGAATTTCGATGGAGGCGACGTTCTAGAGGCCCGTGTACTGTGCGATGTCAGTGCACGTTAAAGAAGCCCAGGTGGTCGAAATTTCCTGAGCCCTTCACTACGGCGTCTCTCATAGCCTGAGCTGCTTTGGGACGTGAAACCCGATAAACCAACCAAACCAACCATCATTTAAAACAAGAGCCGTCATACAGGCACTGAACAAACGCGACGTCTAGGAAGCTTGCGTAAATTTATAAGAAACTGTCTACACAAGGACAGCATAGCGATCATATAGTACCGCAAAAGAGACGTAAGAAACTGGCCTGACATCCTCATATACCGTGTCTGGCGGAGAGAGACAATCTCTTCACAGCTGTTCATTGTACCTCTGCAGGAAATATTCAGAGCATTAAATTGAGAAGAATTATGTGCAAGCATTAATGAAGAATACCTCAGCACCCGCTGATTTGCTGACGGTCGAATCCTAATCAGGGGATGAATAGCAGCGAATAAATGAGGACTTATAAACGCGCAAAAATTCCATGGTAGACTAAATAGTAATATGAATGCTACCGAAGTAATTTTGAGCGCTTTGGAAAAGATGCAAAAATTAACAATAGGTAATAAGCTGCAGACGTAGCTAAGGAGCATATCTACACTCACGGCAGATCTAGGGGATGAGGAAGAAATTAGAAGTTGTTATGTTTTGCAAGACAGGATCGTCCGATCATTAGTGGAGAGCGTTGCCAGAAGCAGAATTAGCAGCTGTCGGACCACGTGCAGCCCACGAGGCGACCGCATGAAGCACGTGGAGGCAATCTGCCGAACACCTGCATTCTTCGTACCACCGTCGACTTCGTACAGCTTGTCGACTGCCACACCGAAAATTGGCAGGATTATTGGCTGGAGCTTCACGATAAACCCGAGCCAATTCAGCGAATTTGCGCTCGCAATGGCAAAGCACACTGGCGCCACCTAGCGGCCAGAGAGAGAAATATACCACAGGGATGATTGCAGTCGGCAACAATGGAGGTGTGGGCAAATTCGGTCGTGAACTGAACCAAGACTGAAGACGCCCTTTGCTTGGCTGACGGTAGCTGTTGCTGTTTGCGTATATATTTTACTCTATAACGTACTAGGGCAAACGCATGTGTTGCGTGTCCCAGGGTCTTATGTCCCTTCACCTCATAAATTCAGCTTCAGCTCATAAATTTGAGTGCAGCCCGAAGGACTGAACGGGACCCTCACCGCTTCCCTTTCAACTAAATATGAAATTATTTTTACATGAAATACATATATTAGCAAGCTCAGACAATATGGACCTGTGTGCTGCAGACGGTGAAACCTGATTTGTTTTCCGCCTCCTACTTTAGCCACTGTCATAGACGTGAAGTTACATTCCAGTGACGTTTTGGTCAAGTAGGGTACGACACAGGTTCGCATGGGTAACAACCGTTTTCCTGTATTTTGCGTATTCACTACAGGATGATTTTTGGAGATACTTCTAGTGGCATGCTTATAACAAAAATGGGCGCAGCTGCCATGGTCAATGTTACGAGACGATTTTCCGGCCGCTGATTTCAAGGCCAGAAATTTGCTCGCACCCCGTGGTAAACGGAACGCCAAATAACGAAGTTATCAGAAGGCAGGGTTCCACACAACGGCACACCAGCAAGCCATGGATGTCGCAATGGGCCTCCTTTTGCGCCTTAGCTGGAATGTGTTCTCTCCAATGACAAGAATATGGCGAGTCACTGGCAGTCTCGCTCGCAAATCGAGCCCACCGAAGCCCTTTGAAGCTCCCGCTTTGCATAATCAGAAGCATTTAGCATGCTTGGTTGAGAAATTTTCAGGTGACGTTACACAAAGAAACCGCAGAATGGCGCCGTGTCCTCTTCCTGCCGCGCCTTCGCTTGTAAGTTGACGCTTTTTTCACGCTTGGAGACATGTAGACAACCTTGAGCAGCTTCTGCAGCCGCGACGTCAATGTGCACCAGGTCCTGAACAATCAACTAACCAAATGCAGGTAAAGCTGTTTGCCGACCACAGTATGGTCCTGACATTTTCAGTCAAGTGTGGAAGAACGGGGACGATCACCCGCCGCTAACATTATAACTTGCCCTGTGCCGGTGCTGAGGACTGGGAAAGAGGTGACGGAACTGGCTTCGTATCGGCGTGTGTTGCATTCTGCGTGACAGAACTGATGGAAAAGCTGCATATTCATGGATCTTAGAAGATAGTAAGACACTTCTATTGTGTGTGAGTGAACATCAATCGAGTTTTAGTGCGCAAGATAGCCTCGAGGACCGGTAAACCACAAAGAAAACTAGCGTGATTGTAGTCTTTTAGCACAGGCTGATTTCCTTTATGTCCCGAAAACATATAACTGCGTCTTTCAAATCTGCGTTCCGAGTCGCTGGCAAGACATGGACTCTTAAAAGTGTACCTTCTCCAATTTACTGACATTTTATGATTGATCGCTCAATACGAGTACGTACGGCTAGGGAAGTTGCTTCAAGCTCAGAGAGGTGATGAGGTGTGCCTCAGGGAAGAAGTAAAGCACTTTCGTCTTTTCTCCTCTTGTTAGTGAGTAATCTGGCAGTGGACGCTTTAGCAGATAGCTTCTTCGCACACGGTGGAGTTAGGACACATAGTTTCTGCGCCAAATGGGAAGCTGAGCTTTATGTAACATGCCTCAGAAGAAGAAACAGACGTTCACACATACAGAATAAACGAACAGTTGCATGTAGGCATGTAGGCCCGCAGCTATGGACCAAACAGCTCACTCACTACGCTGATGAAAACACTGCAGAAAAAGTCGGTGCCCGTCCAGCTCACCGGACGAACTCTGGCCAAAAAATGGTAGGGTTTTAACATAGTTAAACCGAGTAGACTTGCGAAAGCATGTGTTTAGCCTGACTGGCTGATTGTTTTGCTTTGCTGGGTCGTCGACACGTACAGGGTCGGTCGAAAGTTCCCAGGCCATAGGGTCTGCTTTTGAGCAGTATAGTCAGGCCGTTACGACACCCGCGAAGCTCAAAATATCTGTAGAAGGTAAAAGAAGCATCGTTCTTACATTTTTCAGTCTTGATAGCTTTATCAGTATCGGAAGTGACAGGATATCCCGAAGAACAGCAGACCCGGTGGCCTGGGAACTTTTGACGCACTCTGTGCGTCTGGCGATGGTATTAGACTCAAGTGAAGCTTTCATCGAGGTTAAGCTGATCTTATCTGTTCGCGCCGCAGATGGAAGTTGATGAAGACAACGATGTCCAATACTGAGCGCGAGAGTGTGTTGCAGTTTTTGCACCCTGGCCAATCCCCGGCCGTGGGTATGTGCCATTCTGCCTGAGGACATCATCATCATCATCAAGAGGCGTGATCGGCTGCGGCGACAGCATATGGGCTCTGGTGCACCGGCCAGCGAAGCGCACCTGTTCGCGCCTCCGCGGGTCCGAATCCCAGTCGCGGCAATATTGGAGCGAAAGCTCTACTATGCTATAGTAGGATACAACTTATAAAAACAGCAGTTGCTAACACTGGGCCGCGGTCCGCGGCGTCTTGTATTACTCCGCTGGCGAATCGCAACTGTAAACGAAATCAATTTTTTAATGCTTGACTATATCAAGCAATCCACACGTATCAAAACTGAAGAGCTCATAACTTTTTTCTTGTGCTAAGCTTCTTGTTTACGTAACAAGAAACGTTTCAGCCACAGATTACTTTTTGTCGTGGAGGAATTCTGCGCGCGGAGACTGAATGTGGGCGGAGCTTCACTGCAGACATAAGTTGTATCCGACTATAGTCCGAACCAAAGTTTCGCTTTGTGTTGCCGGTGGTTAGCAACGGCGTCCCTGGCAATCGGATCTGTGTCTAGAAACAGGTGGCCGCTGCGCCGAGCTCCGCGCTTCTCCGCGGCGTAGCTCCGCTGGATCGCTACACTAAGATAGTATATAGGCGTGTACTAGTTAGTGCGGTTAACCATGAAGACGTCCTAGTATAGTAATGAGCATAAATAGTAGTAAACAGAAGAATGTCCAATTTAATGTATCATTGGAAAGAGGAAGTTGAACCTAATCAAGTAACACAAATCAGACAGATTAATTACCGTAACAATCAAGTAACACAAATTAGACAGATTAATTACCGTAGTTGGTCAAATGTTTAGGGGAATCCCCCAAGGTGGAGTAGATTTGTAATAAGGGAGTAATTACTCATTGGCATCCACCCAAGAGCATCCCTTATTACAAATGTACTCCACCTTGGGGGATTCCCCAAAACATTTGACCAACACTGTTCCCACTACGAGTTATTGATCAATTCGCTCTCGCCCTACCATAAGCTTACCGTCCCGGTTAGCTCAGTTGGTAGAGCGACTGCTCCGGTGAAGCGGTGGTCCCGGGTACGAACCCCGGACCAGGACGAATTTTTCTTTAACTACGAAGTTTCTGAGAAAGCTGTATAGCTTTCCTTTGTAGCCGTATAGCTGCGCTTGGGTGGATGTCAATGAGTAATTACTCCCTTAGTATCAATTACCGTAATTAATTAGTTGATTGTACGTTGTTATAGCAACGGATAACTACAAGTGATAAACACGTGACGTGACCTTAAGCTTGGCCTTTAAAAATTTAGCGAAATAACAATGAGTGAACTGATGACGTCAGGTACAGTATAACGCAATGTAAGTCTTGTAACTTAGCATGACGTCAATCGGCACGTTGAAAAGGCGCCTACCGAGGCTGCTCTCGCCACAGACGGCGGCAATATGGACTCCGGGAATGAAGACATAATCGCTGTCCGGAACGCACTCAACGTTACAGACGCCAAGCCGAGTCTAGTTGCCCGATAAAACAGAGCTTTCGCTCTCTAACCATGTTCAACAGTGGTTAAACAACAGGTAATGTTTATTTTATTACTTTTTTTATTTCACACAAGAAACTTAATGTAGTGTCGCTGTTGCTAGGCAACGCCTCAAGACCATAAGATCGGTTGACAAGATTGATGGTCGGGGTAAGTCAGGGTGTGGGGTTGGTGAGCGTATGAGTGTTTTTGCACTGAAATCAAACCGGAGACGCGTGGCGCTTGCTTTTGTAAGCGAGGTGCCGCGTGTTTCGTTGAACGAGACAGTTCATGCCCACCGTTGCTGCATGGCTTAGGCCCGCAAAACCGGTTCTTTGGGCCAAGACCATTTCGGGAGTAGAAAAGGTGCATCGGCGTTGCCGATAGCCGATCCGGCTGTGTAAGTTAAGGTAACGTTTTACTATTCTAACAGCTCCTACCTAGAATAGTTTTTGCCCTACATGCGTCTGTCCATGCTTTCGTTAAACGCTCATCGACTATTTGGGGGCCATGAAGCCTCGCATGTAAGCTGGCCGCTTCATGCACGCCATCATTCGGGTCGCTCAATGTGTCGGAAAGTGTCTGAAAGCAACTGCTCGCCCGCCAACTGCCGCCAGCTGCTCGCCCGTCGCACCCCGTTCACGCATTCGGCCGGGGTCAGCTGCTTTGCAACCGGCGCCTCGCTACATCCGCTTGACTACTGTAGCATTTCCCAATCCTCCATCGAGAGCAAACATACTCGCCCTCCGATAGCTTATTCGTAAGGGCGCATATCAGCTGCGCCCTTTGCGGGCTTCCCACCCGCGGCGTTTGTCGCCTCAAAGCAAATCAGCAATGCGATGATTTTATGGCCGGAAACCGAGGCTGAGTTCCTCTTTCCGGCGGACTCGCGATCCATACCCAGCATACTGTCTTTTTTGATAACATTGACCTCTGTGCTGGTGTCAAGAAAAGCAGTAGTGGTCGTGCCCTTGCACTCTACATGCTGCTGTAATCATAAAAAAAAACTACGTCGCTCGTTCTCGGAACTTTAATACCCACCATCAGGGTGTCGTCACTGTAAATAGTCTGAGAGATCTCCCTACTCTGCGCGCTGCCGAAAAATCGGTGTTTGTCCACCTCGCCGAACGAACCCTGACCAAACACCAAACCGGAAACGTGTGGCTCTTGCATTTGTAACCTTCCACATACGTTAACCTTCTTTGCTGTCCGCCCCCCCCCCCCCCCCCCCCCCCTTCCTTCTCTAACGTCGTGCCGTCGGTCTGGAAAGGTCTGCCGCGCCGATGCACGCGTAAAGGTGCGAAGCCTGCCAATTCTTTCTCGAATGTCGCCTCCGTCCAGGTCGCTGGTTAGCGTGAGGCTGTTGCCGTAGGCCGCTCAAGCCTGTGGCCGGTACCCAGCGCATTCAGGCTCTTTCTATAATAAGCTTTCTTTTGTCGGACATGTCGAGAACGTCATACATTAAATTGAGCGTCCACATAGCTTGCACCGCCGTCACAGCAGCCGCCATGTTGGCGAACCAGCAGCACTGCGAGAAGGTGCACGTTTTTTAATCCCCTTAATGAAACCTATTCTTGCCTGCACTGCCGAAGCTATACGTAGTTCATCATCAGGCGTCAGTGACGTCATATGCAAGACATGTATACGCGACTAAAGATCGACCTTGACAGCTCGTCCATCCGCGAAGTTAGCCACATGTCCTTTCTTGGTGTCGTTCTTGACTCCCTTCTTCAATGGTGACGTGTTGTAGTCAAAGTTGCTGTCTCGTCACTACTAATTACCCAGTTGAAATGCGAACTAAAGAATCCAGTAGAACAAATGAAAGATCGTCCATCCTCAATGGCTAAACATTGCACAGGTCTGGTACTGAGCCGTATATAACGCACCAGCTGCCTTTAATTCCTCCTCCGAGTCGCAGTTTGATCGTTTTGAAGTGTTGCACTGAACGAGCCTGAGAAAAGCACTTGGTGTGCCGCCAGATTCTCTCATCAATAGAAGGCAGAGATGTAGAGACAGCACACTTCTCCGCCTTCTCGCGTCACGACGGCTATTAAAGGGTCCATGAAACGATATTTAATGAGGTTAGGAAAACAGGCCGAGCGATCGCTATTCCATCACTCGTCACACCACCCCGCGAAAATTTTTAAGCTATAGCTTCACTAAAAATGAAGATATCGGCAATTAAAAATGATGTTCTTCCTTTCCCAGACAGACATTGCGGTATTGTCTGTCTTTATACATGTCTTTCGTCCCGTTTTAATAGCGCAGTTATACCCTCATCATCAGTGGGCCAACTGCCGGCCAGAACGTCCTCTTCCTCTCAACTCATGCATGCCAACGCGTCAAAAAAAATGATAAAGAAAACAGGTCGGTACTACACCCTTCGGCGCATCGTCCCGCCCACGACTTGGGCACGTCCAATGATGATGCTCGTCCAGATTGCCCGCTTTACATTAGCGGGGTCGCGGTGTGGTGTCGTTCTTTTTTGAACATTAAAAAAAAAATGGTAAATTATAGGGTCCACGCAGAGCTTCTAAATGTGACTCGAATACTCACAATGACCACCTCTACAGATCTGTTTCTTTAGAATATTACCATGAAGATTATTTCAGGGTCCCTTCAATGGAGCTTTGACGCCTAGGAGCGACGGATACCAGATTCGCTTGCAGCTGTTTCCGAACGCTCGGCCATCGCCGCAGTATTTATCTCCGCGTGTTAAACTGCCAGCCACTTGCTCTGTGCTTTGGAAATCGTCATCTTCATCGACTTTTGTCCGTGCGTGATGCAGTCCAAACGCAAAAGCAAGCGGGCACTTGCGCGTGCCAGCCCAAGTTCGAACGCGTGGTCGGTTGCGTGCGACTTACAAACGCAATACCACGCGGTTACTTGGACGCGCGAGCTAAAGTTCGAGCGCGTTGCCGGTTTGAGGCCTACGCTTGATGGCACTTGGTCAAACGCTTGATCAAACTGGACATCTCATTTGAACAAATTGGACACGATCCCATATGATTTCAAATAACTGGAAAACATGCCAAGCAGCCCCTCGCGCTGTGGCACTAGTTCGCACAGCAGCGTAGAGAAGGCGCCACAGGTCTGTGGATCACGCGCTAGTATCGCCACTGCGCAAAAAGGGCGCCACAAGTCAGTGTGGATACATGCTTATGCATTCAATTCCGCATCAATCGCATTGATCGCCCGGGAATTTTCGCTTCGGCTCCTCGTAAACTTCCGTTCGGGAATGTTCGCGCCATGCGCGTTTCCGCCTGTCCCCTGCGCCTCGCAGCGACGACAGTAAAGCTGGGACAGACGAGGGACCGGATCGCAGACACAGAGGAGTGACGTTTACATCACGTGGTAGGCGGTCCGCGTGGATCGTCTGATGGGAGCCTCTTTGCGCGCTCGTGACTGTACTCGTGACTCGTCTTGAACGCTGAAACACGCCAACTGCCGCTTTGGCGCTCCTCTACCCTTGCATACCCGCGTGCAGCGACCGCGCAATAGGGGAATCCGGTGGTCGCAAACGCATAAAGTCCTTTAAGGTGGGTTCAGACGAGCGGACCGGATCGCGGATGGTCCGCGCGCGTCAGCGCGGTTATCGTGACGCGTGACCAAGCTCCGGGAGACGGTCCGGACGTCGAGCATTCACACGAACGCAGCGGACAATCCGCGCGTCCTCTCGCCGACGGCGTGCTTGCGCTGTCTGCGTGGCTTCGAAAACTCAGCTGCCGAGAGTTTCAACATGAACGCCGAGCGAAAACGTCGTCTCGCCGCACTGGCTGTAGCCATTGAAGAGTCTGAGGACGAGGAGGAAGCTTTCGTGGCTAAAAACTGTTATGTTGGGCAAAGTCATGGTTGGAAAAAAAGTGCTTGGGCATGCAGGACCTGCTGTATGAGGGCCTACTTGAATGCGACCCGGAGAGTACAAACGCTTGCTGCGGCTGAGTCCAGAGCAGTTTTTCCAGATACTGGCTCACTGAGCGCCTTCTTTCCAAATTCACTCAAATTAGAAGAAACAACAAAGCAAAGCGGGCATTTACGCGCACGCTCAAATACACAGTACGTCTAAGTGCAGCATACGCGGAGTGAACAGCGCAGTGAGCGAAACAAGAAAAGCAGGATACACAATGCCGCACTCGAGCTGCAAATTCGGCGAAAAGCGCGCCAAAACGAAAGCCGCCAGCACGGAGCAAAGCCGACTTCATTCAGGATAGCTAGCCAGACGAGCGCGCCTAGAAGCAAAAAAGAGCAAAAACAATCCCGGTCCGCGGCAGAGGCTCGGTCCGCGCGGACTGAAATAGGCGCTCGCCTTTTTCACTCGGTCCGCGATCCGGGCCCGGAAAAGTCTGCGCCGCCCGCTCAAGGTCACTCAGAGCCGTGACGTTCCCGTCACGTGGCACGCGGAGAGCGCTGACGCGCCCGGACCATCCGCGATCCGGTCCGCTCGTCTGAACCCACCTTTACGGAAGCACGGTCACGGTCCTACCCAAATCCGTTAAACTGGCCCAGGGTTGCCGCACTTCGTTCCTTCTTTCGAGGCGTCGTTCTCCGGGACGCGGCAAACTTTGGTCCGCCTTCCGGTCCCTCTGCGGCCGTGGTAAGCCAAAGCCACCTAGACACTGGTAAGCTCCAGAGCACTGAGGAGGGCCGTGCTACTCCGAATTGGGATCGACTATGGCCATTTTGGTAGGAGAGGCGGCTACACCGCGTTTTGCATAAAGAGGACCGTGCGATCGTTACTGAAAAGTCGAAATTGGGCGAATCACTCTCTACCAGCAACAGAAATTGCAGCTGTAGGACCACGTGCGCCCCTCGAGGCGAACGCATGAAATACGTGGAGGAAGTCCGTCGAACGTATGTTTTCTTCGTATCACCGCTCGTAAGCTTGTCGACTGCAACACCGGAAATTGGTGCGAATTAACGGATGCTTGGAGCTTCACGAGGGACCCGGAGCCTATTTGGAGAAATTTGGGTTTCAACACAAAGGCTCTAAGCCAGAAGCCTTTCCCCGTCGGCGGTCTGACAAGAACGGGGATTTCAGGGATGCGTCGCGATTTATGTACGTGGCCCACAAGGTCGCGGGCATACACCCTTTCCCAAACTATAGCCAGACGTGGGAAGACCTGTCAGCGTGTGAAAGGGCGGGGCTTCGAGTGCCGAGACCATGTGCCATGTGATCTTTTGACATGTCGAACTTTTCCTCCTTGGTAATGATGGGCTTTCTTGGGCGCGGTGGAAACATATAAAACCTGTTTACGGAGCTCCAATTTTTATTTCTGGCGCGAGAATAAACCGCTGTTTTTCTCATCCTCGGGCCGTCTGTGCCTCGGCGATCATCCCAATATCCGAGTCCCACAGGTCCGGCGCCTCGCGCGGTCAATGCTGCCTTTGGGGTCTACTCTCTCCGTAGAGCCAACGCAACAACTGTGTTCCACATCAGGGGTCCCCGCAACACGGCCTCCGTCTTTTTCCTGTTACCAGCAACCACACCTGCCGACGGCGTCTACGTCCCACACCCCGTGAATCTCTGTTGACAAAGAGGGAAATCACCAACGTGAAGTGAACAACGTGAAGTGGACGATGCTACGGATCGAACCTTGCCGCTCCACAGCGCTTCATGCACGTCAACAAGATCTAGACGCGCGGAGTGGTGCCTAAAAAACGCTCTACAAAGCAACCCTACGCGTCTACATTGTGCTGCCACGACACACGAAAGTCGGGAGCTCGACCGATAGGCAGGGCTTCCCACACGGAAGGGAGAGCATGGGGAGGCAGCCACGACCGTCGCGAGCGCTTAAAGGATCTATGAAGCGGTTTTGAGGATTGCCGGTAAATTTGTTCAGTGCGTAGAACGAATGCTTTTGACCATTCACACAAAGTATGAGTCTTTGGAAAGAGCCGGTGATATTACTTTTAAAGGCCGTGATTTTTAAAATCCGCGGGCTGATTGATACGCGTAGTGACGTTTTTGGAACTATTTTTTCTTAATTTACGCGTCACTAGTACAGGTGATATGGCGAGTGACAGTAAGGCTGGCGCTGCCATTCGCTGCAAGCATGATGACGTCACAGCTACATTTTCGGTAGGGGGTAGAGGGTGGGGGCTGAGGGACGCATGCCTAACTAGAGCACTACCAGTAGCCACCCGAGCACTGTCAAGCTTGATTTCGACGGGGGGAGGGGGGGGGGGGGCGACTACTCGTGCCCTCCATGGATACGTGCCCGGGTAAGGGAATTAAGGGGCGGTCCATCTTTACAACCTACTTAAGCTTTTTCATCAAAAAAGAAAAATTCTATGAGCTTTAATGTCCCAAAGTGCCTCAGGCTATGAAGGACGCCGTAGTGGAGGGCTCCGGGCAATTTAGACCACCTGGGCACTAACATCGTACAGCACACGCGCCTTTAGCGTTTCACCTTCTTCAAAATGCGACCGCCGCTTCCGGTACTGAACACGCCTCTTTCGGGTCATCAAAAAAAAAAAACATTCAACGAGTCAATAATTCAGGACATCCTAAATATAGAGCCCGTCACCATCGAAAGAATTCATAGAAATAATTCATAGAACTAACTCAGTGAAATAATGAGAGCAGGAGGAATCAAATCATTGCAGACTCGTGCTAAACTCGCGCGGCTTAGTCTCGGGTTTCAACTAATTAATCGACATCTAAAACTGGACACTACTAAATATATCTCCATTTCCGAAGCAAGATCAACGGGTCAAAAACATTCACATGCGTTAAGTGAGTATCATTCATACTGACTGCTTCAAATGCTCATTTTTCCCACTTGCAGTTAGAGAAAGGAACAGCTTTAGTCCATCCATTACTAATACTTCATATCACTGACAAAGTTTAGTATTGCTGTTGACACCATGTGGCGGTATTAACTCCCGATTGCTTCTGCTCTGTTGTTATACCCATGGTTACGTAGTTCTCTTTTTATCATGTTGAAACTTTTTATTCCGCCTATGCAGCCCTACAAAAACAACTGGATATACTATGTCAATGTCTTTGCACATGTACGTACGTTCATAATACGAGGTCTGTTAGAAAAGTATCCGACTTTATTTTTTTTTTTGCGAACACCTCATGGATTTGAAACAAGCACGCTTGCACCAGCCTACCTTGAACCTTCGTGCGCATGCACAAATTTTTTCCCGCCTACCGATAGCGTCAGTCACTGGCACGCAGCGTTTTAGTGAGGCAGTGCGCAGTGCTCTCGTCGTTTTTTTATTCCAAGGAAAATGGCGGAGCGACAGGAGCAGCGCTACTGCATCAAATTTTGCCAGAAACTGGGCGACAGCCAAGTGGAAACCATTCGGAATATTCAGGCGGCTTTCGGTGACGATGCTATGAGCAGCACACAGATTAAGCAGTGGTACAATTGGTTTAAAGACGGCCGCACATCGGTGCAGACAGAGCCACGCTCCGATCGGCCATCAACGTGCCGAAATGACCAGGTCATTGCCGAAGTGAACGCTGTGGTGATGCGGGACCGTCGTGTGACTATCCGAGAAATTGCGGAAGAGGTGGACATCACCAATTTTTCTGCCCATTCCATTATCACCGAAGATTTGGCGATGGAGAGAGATGCGGCGAAATTCGTGCCGAAGCTGCTCACGGTGGAGCAAAAGCAGCTTCATGTTGAAGTCTCACAGGATATGCTGGATTACACAAACAGTGACCCCGACTTCATCAACACCATAATCGCTGGTGACGAGTCTTGGGTGTACAGGTACGACCCGGAAACCAAATCCCAGTCGTCACAATGGAAGCATTCCACGTCACCAAGACCAAAGAAGGCCCGCCAAGAGCGCAGCAATGTGAAAGTCATGCTGGCTGCTTTCTTTACACTCCCTCTGTGTGGTACGCGTACGCACCCCACAGGGTCAAACAATGACCAAAGAGTACTACAGGGATTTCCTCCGTCGCCTGCGTGGTGCTGTGCAGCGCAAGAGACCGGAGTTGAGGTCAACAGGAAAGTGGCGCATCAATCACGACAATGCTCCTGCACATTCCTCGCACTAAATTCACACTTTTTTCGCGAAAAACCAGACTGCTGTAGTTCAGCAGACTCCTTACTCTCCTGATATGGCCTCCTGTGACTTCTGGATGTTTCCCAAAATCAAGAGGCCATTGAAAAGAGCGCGATTTCAGACAAGAGAGGACATTATGGCTGCAACGACAGCTGAGCTAAACTTCATTCCGAAAGGGGCCTTTTCGGAATACTTCCAACAATGGCAGCACCGCTGGGAGAAGTATGTGGAGTCCCAAGATGACTACTTTGAAGGTTATTAGGTTTCCAACGCTCCAGTTATGCCAGTTTTTTTTTCTTCGGCAAAAGGTCGGATACTTTTCTAACAGACCTCGTATTTCTTGTTTACTTATTAATGCGAAAGTATTAGCTAGCTCACTTTCAAGGTCATGTCCGCAAAAGTATCCGCAAGAAAAGGTACCATATGTGATGTCACGAGCCGACGAGTCACGTGTAAAGAGGATGACATCACATCATTATTTACGCTAATTAACGTTATTAGGTAACGTCAAGACTAGTTAGTACAATTAATGATGATATCATATCAAGTCACGTGACAACGATGTAATGCGACGTCATATACCAGGTCATGGAACAACTATCTAATATGATGTCACATCAAGTCACGTTACAATGACGTAAAGTGACGTCATACCTAGTCACATGACAACTATGTAATGTGACGTCATAGAATTCATGAAAGTGTAGATGAAATCCCGGCGATGGCATCACTGGCTGACCTCAATGGGGTGGCAGCATTGCCAAGTATATATTCGTATCACAATTTTAAGCAACCGTTGGCATCATTTTCTACATTTTTGTTATTCTTTGTATAATGCTACCGACAATAGCCTTAATTATTTCATGTTCTATTTCATTGTTTACGTCATAGCTTTGTTGCATTTGCGTCGTACCATTTGTTGTTTTTTCTTAACATGTTGACCAGTTGAATGTTCTCATCAATACTAGACCGCTTTCTTGCTGACTTAAAAATAAATAAATAAATTGCCGAGCACCGCTACGGCTAAAAAAAGAGAAAAATAGCGACTAATCTGCTCCGCCACGAAAGATTTCACGCTTTGGAAGGGAGGGGTGGAGGGGGTAAGCATTCTGTGCGATACCGGTCCTCCACTACAGCACCTCTTTATCTCTTCCTTCTTTCACTCCCACCTTCTTCCCTTTCCTCACGGTGCGGTTGAAGTAGTTGAGGTGTCCACCGAAAAGTAAAACAATTACTACACCATTTCTTTTCCTCAAAAACCACTAATTCAAGAGATTATTTTTTTTTTATCCGTCGCGCTGGCTCAGTGGTTATGGTGCTCGGTTGCCGACCCGAAAGACGCGGTTTCGATACCGGCTGCTATGACAACGACGACAACCTCCCTGGAATCCACCCCTGTTCAAGGCCCCTTTAATCTTCCTTATCTATCCACTAACGTCCGCTAACGGAGTTCCAGATTCTTGGACACTGGCCGCGGCGATCGTCGGCGGTGAGGGCCTGCAGGCCCTCCTGCGGTTCTTGTGAGTGTCGGGCCTCCACCACAGGCTGTGACTTAGCCAAAGCTTTTTCACCTTCTGCTTTTTCTCTCTCCCGTTCCTCCCTCACCTTTATATCCCGTCATCCTTTTCCCCAGTGCAGGGTAGAAAACTGGTTTCATCTACAGCTTAACCTCCCGCCTTTACTCCTCCTCCTGTTGATCCCTGCCGCGGAGATCGAATTTCGATGGAGGCGAAATTCTAGAGGCCCGTGTACTGTGCGATGTCAGTGCCCCAAGTGGTCGAAATTTCCGGAGCTCTTCACTACGGCGTCCCTCATAGCCAGAGTCGCTTTGGTACGTTAAACCCCACAAACCAAACCAAACCTAATCTTCAGCACCCTGCCCCCAAGAGAGAAATTTTACATAGGCAAACCATGCTGAGCCAATTTTTTTAGATGAGAGAGGGAGAACCTTATTTTCAGAAAGGTTGGGGTCACGAAAAGGGGTAGTCCTCCCATCTCCATGATGGGCCTCTTCCTAGGCCGGACGCCATGTGGCCGACCGGTGATGCTGGCCGCGGCGACCTCTTCGGCCCTTCTCGTGGCCCGGAGTTGAACTTCCGGGTCCGAAATGAGTAGCGCGGCCTCCCACAGGGGTTGGCCGGATTGTTGCAGGCCCTCCGGCAGTTTTTCTCGATTGCACAAGTATAAAGTGAGTGGAGTATTTTTTTTTTCGGGTCCCCGCAGTGAAAATGTGCAGGAAATACATGGTCCAAAAGAGCGCCCCCCCCCCCCCCCCCCCACCCCGCCAACAACTTCCCGCTCCAAGAGTGAATGAAAATAGTATATGTGGCTTATACCCCAGGGGGACATTAGCCGCACAACCCTGACCATGTGAACTTCGTCTTTCACACAGAGCACACCAACAACCACCGGCTAAATGCGTCTAGGCAATGCAGAAGGAATAAGACAAGCGTACTACGTACAATTTCTGTGCCTCATATCGGTATAATATGAACATATCACCCCGCTTCGTTAGGATACCTCCACAGTCGCAACTATGTAATTATAGTAGTGGAGATATAATAGCAGCTCCTTTCTGGCACGCGTAATGTAAATTATGCATTCTTAGAAGCGTACGTAAATTTTGAATAAAACATAGCCTGTCTTTCTGCAGTGCATAGTTAATATGTATTATAAATCACGAGTTCTCATTTTAATGCTCTGTTCAGCACTCGGCACGTGACCATACAGTGCACGTGTTCTTCATCATCACAGTAGATCGGGTAGAATCTCCAGGAGGGCTTCTGGACTGCCGCCGTCCGTATCGCTACCAATTGGAACAATGGTGTCAAAGGTATGTGTGTTAGGAGCAACACGCCACGGCCTGTTGCTACACGATTCGATCTATATGTAATACGTGAGTGTCACAGCATTGTGGAATAACGTCTTGTGGTTTCAGAGTGCACTATGGTACTGCCTATTCATTACTGGCTCCTGCATCATTGCGAACGGGACGGGAAGTTGGAATAGCTGGCTTTAAACTATCGCGGATAATGTTCACGACAGTTCAGCGTCGGGTGAGCTGTGGACTGGATGGAAGAAATTGATATCGTGGGCACCGTCTCGAGGAAAACTTGAGCACTCCAGCGGGCGAAATGCATGCCGAGTAATGATTATAGGAGCAGCATTCTGCGTCAGTTGATGCAATGCGTGAAGAAACCCGTAGATGGAGCGTCATACCATGCATTACGTCAACGATTTTCAGCTGTTATAGTCACATCTACAGCGCCAAGGCACCGTTCATGTCGCAAAACCTAGTGGAACATCGAACATGCACAATAGTGAATGCTCACCCCTTCTCCACTATAATAGTGGTAGATTCATATAAAATTAAGTACCTAACCTCCAAATATGAGCACTGCATGACACAGTGCGCGTCTTTATTCCCGAGAGATGGCGGTCACAGATACAGCTATTTCAAGAAGTCTGCGGAGAGTTCGTTAGTACGGCCCGTCAACTAACCTTCAAACTCGAAACAAGGGCCACTGCAGCAGTCAGAACGGTTAGGGTTCTCTGCTCGTCTTCGGTCACTACCTGATAACATGTATGGTTTAGAAAAAAATTTAGCTTCGCTGTTCGTTGTCTTCTAGAGTTCAGTCATATTCCTCGGTAGATCACATCTAGCGACAGCCGATATAGCTGCGTTGGTAACATTGACAAAGCTTTTCCCAGCAGGCATCGCTCTTACGGACGGCAACACGTCGGCGGCGTCATCATTCCGCTCCGTGCCACTCCGGATTGTCTACCATGGCGTCGAAACGCGTTCAGGATGCCGGTGACACGTCAGGTGCTGAGAAAGAAGCTGAGAAGCCGATCAAAATTGACAAGTGGGACGGATCTGCTGTGCGAAATGCTCTGGACGACGCGGTAAAGAAGGTGCTCACCGAGAAATACGGCTACGTGGAGAACCACCGCCTTACCGACGGCCGGCTGGCCATCTGCAGCATCGCTGTCGGGGCTGCAATGTTTGCTCTTCTGTGGGACTTCTTGTACCCGTTTCCCGAGTCGAGAACGGTCCTCATCGCCTGCGTGCTCTCCTACTTTTTCCTCATGGGCGTCCTGACGCTTTACACTACGTTCCTCGAGAAAGGCATATTTCTTGTGGCGCTGCAAAAAGACAAAACCGGCTTCGACCCCGACAGTGTCTGGACGGTGAGTTCATCGCTGAAGCGTTTCGACCACATCTATCACCTGCAGATTCATTACAAGGATGGAAAAACGAAGAAAACACGCGAGGCCAAGCTGGAGAAGTCCATTGCCAGCTGGTTCGACGAAAACGGCACACTCATAGCCGACCTTTTTGATCCTGAAGTGTGCAAGCTACACAACAGCCTCTTGAGCGAGAAAAAGGAGAAGTGAACTGTTGTCCATATCTGATGCACTGTTACTGTTCCCTGTGGTGTCTGGGTGAATCAGGGTCCGGGATCTTAATTTTTTTTTCCTTTTTCCTAAGCCACCAATAAAGTAACCGTCATAACATGTTAGCGGTCTCGACCGTGCACCGAGTTGCGACATATACTTTTGTTTTCAAGGTAGCAAAGTGCGCCACTGTCTCATGTGGGCAACGTGTGCATCCGTTGCGGATGTATCCTTTTGTTTTCAAGGTAGCAAAGTGCGCCACTGTCTCATGTGGGCTACGTGTGCATCCGTTGCGGATGTCCGTGCTGTGCTTGATGGTTATTGCATTTATAGCCTTGTGTAAGTATCGCCTTACACCAACTCAACTTTTGTGTCTCATGCGTTTGTGCCTTTCAATCAGGTGACGTGTACTTACTATCGTCTAGAACAGGCATATGTTTTTACTTGCATGAGGTGATGTACTGAATGTTCAAAGTTAACGGAACTTGCATCTATGAGCCAGCTGGTTGAGGCTATAGCAGCTGCTTCACGTTCTAGAGTAATGTTTTGCTGCCATACTGGTATTCCTACCAATGAACACTGAACTAAAGTGATCACAGCAAAATTTCGATGGAGGCGAAATTCTAGAGGCCTGTGTACTGTGCGATGTCAGTGCACGTTAAAGAACCCCAGGTGGTCGAAATTTCCGAAGACCTTCACTACGGCGTCCATCATAGCCTAAGTCGCTTTGGGACGTGAAACCCCATAAACCAAACTAAACCAAACCATAGTTAGCCGGATTTGAAGCTTGCATTACGGATTTATAATGCAAGGATAGAAGGAAAGAGTTTGAACTCTGCTATTGTTAGCCCTCCCTTCTCTGTGCTTTTTGTACTGCGGTTACTGGTTAAGCAACAAGCATGACTGAGCTTGTGCACTTCTTTATTGTCCTTGACTCCTCTTCAAATAACTGAGTTGGTGAATATTTCAGCCTGCACTACTGTACTGGTTTGGCGTCAAGAGAAAGCCATGTTACTGTTGTGTGCGCTTGTTGTGTGCAAAGATAGACAGGTACAGGTAGAAAAGAGCAAAATTGATGGCCAGTAAAACAGTAGAGACTGGTACAACAGAGTGGCTAGATATGGAGACCACTGACAAGAGGGAGGGTGATAGAAAAACTTAGGGATGCAACATAAATGTGAGGGCACAAAACACTATGGCTTTAGTGTTTTTGCCTTTCCCTTGCCACTGTTGTAACAGTGCAGATAATCCGCATTAGAAGTGAGCACCAAGTGTTTGTCATTTGGTACGGTTGTAGAGGTAGGTGTACTTGAGGTGATAATAGTTCATGACCATTAATTTGCATGTTCTCATATGTTATGAGGTGGTGGCTATGCCACATAGTTACACTGTTGGCAATATCTTGAGTTGAGAATGCTTTTACTGCAACTGATTTCCTGAAAACCATGACTACTTTGTATTTCTGCCAGTATTGGATCGCGGGTAGGTGCAGCAATGCTACTCATGGCAAAGAATCCAAAAAGCAGAATGGCTTTCCAATAAGGGTCACCCAGGCTTCGCCATATTGCTTGCTGGACTCTTGTGTGCACCGGGCACTAGTGCAGTGGAAGTGACAGTGGAAGCTGCAGCAGAACCGATTAGAAACAGTCCAAAGAGGAGGTGTTTCGACATCATCCTCACCCAGTGGAAACGTATGTTGGAAGTAAATGTGTGTTTTGTTGCTCCCTGGACACAGTTGCTAAGCATTTTCATATAATAGCCTGTTAGCGTGAGGTATGGTACATGTCGACTGAGTTGCACCCTGTCTTAGTATTAGCACTTGCGTTTCAGCAAATTGTGTGCTGAACACAAGAGAGTAAGAACTGAATTCCTGTAATGCTTGGTTTAGCTTAGAGGACCTGGATAACTCTTTATTGTGAGTACAGTTTGTCTCCAAATGTTTCCTTGTCATTACTAGTGTGCCAGCAGGTATTGGAGACGAGTCTGCAGCGCACATGCTGGACACTAATTGGTCAACTATGTGTTAATGTTATGTTCTGCCCACTTCTATGTTGTCACCCAAATTCTTTTGTGTTAGATGTCAGTGTTATTGTGCTATGCCCTTCCTCTTGTCTTAATAGAAAATGTTTGTGAATGCCTTTTTTTTTCACCGTTCGAGAACAGAAACTGGCCAATGGTGCTACATTAATCTCAGTGACACAATAAACCATCAATGGTAAGTAATCGAAAGAGATGCTGGAATGAGCCAAGAAGTGCATTTCAGAATTCCATCAAAATGACTTAATATTGGCATATTGGCTTAATCAATGGCTAATGCTATTAGCTAAGCCAACATGACCATGCTGAAGAAAGTAGGTGGCTTTTATTTCTGAAAATACTGCCCAAATATGAACAGCCTTGCACAGGGCTGCATTTTTTCTTGAAAAAAAAAAAAAAAGCACCTAGAAGGACAAAATGGTATGAATGCATTCTTAACTCTTTGCCGTGTTTTGTGATGGCAAGCAAACAGGAGACCGCATGCTGCAAATATCTGAGGCACTGCAACAGCAAAAACTATGCTACAGCCTTGCAAGTACTTGAGGTGGTCCACTGAAAACCTGCCATACCTGATAGTTCAAAGGAACTTGAAAGTGAAATTTTTGTGATGGGGCATTGTGAACTTCCATTCATTACAGGGTATCAGAATAACGCACAGTATTAAAACAATCGTTCTACACTTAAATACAAGGTGGCTTTCTTGTGCCACTAATTATTCTCGGCAGTCTTCAATCGCCTTGCGTTCTTATGCTCGACACTTTAACATTGCTCCTCCATAGTAGTTTGGATTATGTGAAAGCCTACCTATGACCTTCCTTTTTATCTACTCCCCTTCTTTTCCCCTCCCTGTCCCTTTTATTTCCGCTAGCCACAGCTCAGGTGCTTCAAGCTTCGTTAGCTAGCAGGCTAGTAACAACTTTTCCTTCAGTTTTATATTGTTTTCAATAAACCACTAATCATAACCATGTCAAAAATCAATGTCTAGTACCTATCCCTTCTGTTTAGCTTCCAAGTATCAGGCATTCAACTGTGAACATCATGCACAACAAATTTTCGAGACAAAAAGAAAAAAGCTTTGACTGAATACGCCTCAGTCATTGAAGTGTTGTTGCTGCTTCGGCACGTATTTCTTTTTGGTAGGAACCAACGAGCTGCACTACAGACTTGTACAAATAGCATTTACTCAAGAGTGTTTCCAAGCAGCATTTCGTATAAAAAGGAACACAAGTACCAAGGCAAAAATGGCTTTTCACGGTTTCGTTGTTGATTTGAAACATGTGTCTCCTACATACCTTGCAGCACATACCCAAGATGAGAAAATGGAAGGAACACGCTGTACACGGATTGTACACAACTAGTTGTGATTTTTAATAGCAAGTCCTCAACATGTATTCATACATCTGTACAATTGTGTAAAAGCACGCATGCATCTTACAAAATGTGCACATGCTTTGGAAGTACACAGCAACTGTTCTTCACTGCAAAAATGGGTGCTGGTAGATGAGTGCCTGACAATCTAACATCAACTCTACCCAATGAGTAATTGCTCCATTCAAGGCAGTTAGGGACAGAGGACACACTATGCAGCACAAGTGTGTGCTAAACACCCCTGAGCCTCTCCAACAAATAAAGAACGACATATGGATGAAGTGAGTCGCATGCTCCGAGTATATAGGCCTCTCTTCCCAAATGCTTGGGTACCAGCTGACTTCGTTGAAAATTCTGCAACTGTTAGTTCGCCCACCTTGCTAATCGGCTCCGATAGTGGGTTTGGTCACACCACCACAGAAGGCAAAACATCTGTGGCATCTGCAGTGTCTTTGCTAACATGCTGATTGCAGTGGAAAGTTGTAATAAACTTTTAGAGCCCTGTTTATGGCTACAAAGGCACACGGGAGGCACGCTTGCTTTCAACAAGGATGTGCTTCAGTGCTGCAAGCATTTCAATTGATACATTCAGCTTTCCAATGACTTTGCTGTTCCTTGAGTCAAGCACTGAAAAAGAAAAACCCACAACAGCTAAGTTTATCACAAGAATAACTTACCATCCAGTTAAAGCAACATAACCAAGTAAAATATCTTACCATCAACATCTTCTTCAATAATGTCCTTTCCATATTTTACAATCTGTGACACACAAAGCAAAAAAATTGCACCGTGAATACAAGATGCAAAGACTGTAGTTTAAATGATGCAGCATGACTGCTGCATGCTTGAAGCATATAACTTTAAAATTTTCTCCGCTAAAGCCCAGTAATGGAACCTCACTGTAATGAAACCTGTAATGGATCAACATTAACAGTTGATCCAAATTTCAGCACGACATCAGCTATTAGAATGTCCCAGTTAATCGGATACAGTTATGGCCTGAATAATATGGAGCATACTTCAGAATCCTAACTCTTTCCTTGCTTCCACTAGCGGAAATAGGGTGGTTTGTCGTGTTTATGCGCACACATAAAAGGGGCACTTATTTGCATAAGCAGCAAACATTTTTTACAGGTAACAGGTGAGAGGAGTTCAATCGCCAAAGTGTGCTCCATATTCTGTCCACGACTGTGCACACAATGCACTGCATTTTGGGATGAAGCGAACAGTTTCCCAACCACTGAAGAATAATATCAATGGACAACACAAGAAGTGACCGCCAGTGGGCATTTGTGTCCAGCCACAGCAAAGCGTAGTGAAATGTCCCATGAACCAGTGTGTACATGTCATGAGAACATGTAACTATAGCTGCCATCTCAAACTTCAGCAAAACTCACAAGTGTGGATTTTTAAGCCATCGTGGCAGAGCAAATGGTGGTAAAGTGCTGACCAATGAAAATTGGGAAGAATTCATGGTTTAAGCATCTGTGCACTGCTCTACTGCCAGTGACAGCTATGTCACCTGGGCAGTTAGGATCGTTGGTGACATCACTGACAAAGTACTAACGTTGAAAGGACCTAACAGGATTAAAGGAGTAGCTGCACCAATGGTTAAAATGCCATATACCCTCCGTGTTCATCAATGAACTGTTAGCTTCAACAATGTTAATGTCGTTGTGAGCATGAATTTTAGGATGTCATTAAACAGTCTATTTGGTAAGATACAAAACTCACATTAGCGTCATGCATTTCCTCTCCCCTGTCCTTTCTTGCTATCGCTCCCCTCTATATACTCTCCTCACTATCCTCTCCTTCTCCCTTTCATTTCCGCCGGCCGCAGCTCGGGTGCTTAAGATATTAGCAATTGCCGCGGCCGGCAACACTCTTTTGCTTCACCTTTTTTATTTTTAAAAATAAACCACTACCACCACCATCATGCATTTCACAGCAAAGAAGTAAATAGTAAAAAAAAAACTAATATATGTTCTTTACCTTGGTACTCACATTCAGATTTGTTCTGTTATATGAATTTTTGAAGGCACAAATATGTTCTGGTGCTCTGTAAAATTCATATCACCAGGATTTTCCTACAACATGCCTGATTATAGGCTTTATAATGCTCATTACCTATTAAAATTATCCACTACTAGTCTTTGGTGCTACTTAGTTCATAAACATTCCATAGGTTGTGATGTACTGCGCATCAAGCTTGAGTACAATGACATTAATCCATAACCTTACATACATTATGCTTCCATTTACTGCTGATACAAAGTGACACTGAGTGAAGACTTGACTGTCTAAAGACCAACTGTATAAAAAACATCTTCAAAGTGCCTAAACCTAACCGAAAGTCAAGATAACAATGCTGCAGCTACTAATGAAAATACAGTGGCGTGCCTTGAAACACACAAACTGTCTCTACTAGCCTGAAAACAGTTTTGCAGAATTCAATGCTGCTTGCCTGTTTCAAATCAGTGACGGCAAAGCCAACATCCTGGCACTCGGCATCCTTGTTCTTGCCCAGAGGTTCACTCACCACTGTAAATTTGATGCTAAAAAGAGAGATTTTGCCAAGAACCATTGTACAAAGCAGGCCAGCTTGAAAAAAGGAATGACACATTAAGGAAATATCATCAACCATGCTTTGAAAACATTTTTGTAGCTGCTCAGGAGTAGCATGTAATGACTTCGATCAGTGATGTATTCACATGAAAACAAGCCACCTTTATGAACTACTAACAATAACATGCACATCTGGGATAAGTACCAATGCAGCCTGAAAGTTACATTTATGTGTTTTATTGCTTATTAAAGATTATATTTATAGATTAGATGACAAGGCTGCTTGGTGAACTTGCACAAAAACATGGAATGATCACTAAAAAATGGGTACTGCTGCTTTGCTTTCCATTAACCCTCTAAACACCAACCATGAGCTGTACTACTCATGGAATTTTGTACCAATATAGCCCGTGACTAGTCATACTCGCCTCGCCCGATGTTGCGCTGCTCCCACCACCAAAGACAAGTTACGACCAGCAATTATGTACTTGCAATTTTCAATACTAGAGGGCAGTAGTTGTCCAAGAAAAAAAACTCGTTTTGCACTTTTAGCATGTTTTAAGCTTCACAAAAGTCATTTCATAATGGCATCACACATAAAGAATGCCGGTGGTGGCGATGTCCCGAGAAAAAGAGCTGCTTCTTGGAGCAATTCTGATAGCAGCGTTGCTGATGATTTGGAATTTGTTTCTGGCAGCGATTGTGACTTCGTTTGCGAGCTGGAGACATCTTCAGATGACGACAAGAGCTTACTATGATACGTTTTGAGAAAAAGCTGCCCTCAAGAGTAGCTTTCTTTTATTAAAATTTTCATGTTAATTCTACCAATGAAGTAATATATGTTTTCAGGATCAGAATTACATGGAAAAATTATGACTACTTGAAAAAATTTGGCAATTTTAATATGTTTTTGGGGAATTAATTTGGCAGTTAAAGGGTTAACTGACATAACCTTGTTACAAAGTGCAATGTTCTTCAGGCCCATTACTTTGTCACGTAGGTTATAGAGCTTCATCTTTGGCACAGGCAACACAAAATTATGTTAATCTGAATAGGGCTACACAATAAACAACATTTCAGGAAACAGCAAAATAGTACAGTACTTTTGTGGCAGTGATAACAACGATACCTACAGCCATTGAAAATTGTTCTGTTACATATAGCATTAAAATCAGAATCTTCCTCCTAAAAGCTAGTCTACCTTAACCTTGGTGCTGCTTACAATAGGGAACCATACAACGGTACTAACATGGCACTGTTGGGGTTTTTAGATGACAGCATTGAGGCCAAGGCTTCCCTCCTTTCTTGATGGCGAGTGGCATCAAGATGAACAACTGCAAGCCATGATGACATAGATGAAACGCTTGAGTCCCAATGTAATGACATGCAGCATAATCAACCACAGAAGTTTCAAATCGGTGATAAGATGGCATGTAAACTCAAGAAAACAAGCACGAGGGAGTAAAACTTTTGAAAATGTGTTTGAAAAAAAATAAAAAAAATAAAACCAGTATTCAATTTATGCAGTTTCAGGTGAGCATGACTGGTGTCAACAAATGAACAATTTTATCTTCATGAACTGATAAGTATTAATTTCTCTTCTCTACAGTATCACTGATGCTACGAAAGCAAAACTTAAAAGCTCACCCTTCCTAAAGTTGAAGGCAATTCGTTGTGGAGGTTTGGGTTTTGGCAAAGCAACTGGAGTTTCCAGTTCCTCGGGAGAACAGTCAAGAAACTGGAACTCAACAAAGACCATCTCAACTGACTTGTCTCTCAAGACTGCTGCACCAGGCAGAAATCCCAGATTATTCACTGAGAAAACCGCCACATCTGAAACCTGAGGAATAAGCAAAAAAGGTAATTTCAGTAACATTTCTGTTATCACTGGCAACTTTCAATCTGCAAAAACAACCTGCAAGCTCGTCTAGAAGCTCTGCAATTAGTGCTGCATGGAAATGTATAAGTGCCCTTTATAGGTACATACTAACTTTGAAATGTCCCTATTAAACCACTCTGAGTCAAGCGAAAGAACTAGTGCTACATGTAATAACACTGAAACAAGTTCAAAACAACAACACGCCAATTGCACTAGCTACACAAAACTACAAGGCATGCAGGGCAAATATCTTAACTTTCTATGAGAGTTTACAATATTTAGAGCATCCCCACAAAACGTTCCGTACTTGTCTCATTCTGTTTAGCACAGTCAAAAAAAGCGACAAATTTGTTAAGGCTGATTGTTCAGACACATTCTTTTTTCCTACAGGCCACTCAATTTCAGCTACGACCATAATGAATTGATTAGTACTACTAGGCTTGAGAAGATATTAGTGCAGCTCTCTTTAGTACAACAAGCATGCCTTGGTACTTCAGCTTGTTGCATCTGTCATATTTCCTTTCACACAACTGTATTTTTAGTGTAAACAGCTTAATTAGCTGCAACACCTGAAATGTAGTTAAAAGCAATGGTTGATCCTGCTGTAAAGAACTAAGGAAGTATAGAAGCTGCACAAAAGGCACTTTCATTTTACAATGTGTGAATTACACCTAATGAGCTATAAATAACATTAGGGTCAAACCAGCAGGCAGCCCTTTCACCCAACATGACAAGCAACTACCACTCATGCTTTAGAGTGTTTCTTTTCTGTCCATTTTTGTGCTACAGCTTTCTCAAGATGTACTATATGATCAATCTATTCACACAATTATCCAGTTACGACCATGTTAGTGTCAGTACACAGTGCAGGAACTCAAAATCAACTGATCTGCACACCACAACCATGAATGGGAAAAGTACCCAACCTTAAATGTGCCACTCCTCTTCAGTGCAGGTGTTTTAACAACCACTACTTGTCCATTGCTGAACTCTTCAATGCTCTGGCTCTCTTCCACAATGCTGCTATTCGCACCAGCAGTACTACTGTCCGCTTCTGGTTTTTGGTCTCCGCTGTCTTCCATTCCTGTGGACAAATTATTCATAATGTCAAGCATAGTACTCACCATGCTCAACAAGCTAAGCATTTTACTTTTAGGGACTATGAACTCAACTCTTGAAAATTCTGCTTCTTTAGTACAATTTAATATTTTTTCCTCATAATTATCTGAGCATTTTTTTTTTGTGTGTGTGGCAACATGTATTTTTGTCCGAGGATTTTATAACTAAAAATCAAATTGGATCCCATATTTTTCCACTACTTTGCATTACGGTTTAAGGGTGACAACAGGAACTGTGATTCATCTAATGTCGCACATCTGTTGAAGAGTCTGCCAATCCAGCTTCTGCCAAAGGCTCTTAAAACAACACGCTGCAAGACATCACACTGTTTCACTTTTATGCGGCTCCAAGGAACGCAACTTAAAATTACGTTTTCCACATCTGAGTCTTTTCTCAGTACCCTGCATACCATATGGTATCATTTCCTGCGATACAACCCTAATAGTCACTCCTTGACCTAGTGTCATATATGATGAATTTTGCAGGCGGTTTTACTGCTAAAGCGGTGTTATTGTACTGCCCCCCCCCCCCCCCCCCCCCCCCACTGTGAACCTGATGTCTGCTAATGTGAAGAGCCACCATCCTTCACTTCCACTCAGAAGCAGCACCACCCCACCCACCTTCACCCTCTAAAAGTGCCATTTACCACCAACCCACCTATCTCCACCTTTTTTGCAACATATGACATAGCAACGTATGACATGGCACGTGCCCTCAAAGTTGCACACATCATTGCGGACTTCTGTAGGAGCAATCCCTTTTTACTTTTAAACATAGCCCATTTTCCTACTGAGCCGACACATCTACTTCATGAACTTGCAAAGAAGGAACAAAAATTTGGACATGCCGTATATTTTGTTGTATACACTACACAGACATCAGTCTTTAATGCTACACATAATCAAAATTGTAACACAATTACAAATGGGGCAGAGGTAGAGCGTGGTTATCAACTCTTGTATCTTGTTTTATCATGCATCGAATATTGCTGTCACAACCATTCTATAAAGCTCAATCAATCAAATCACTTCTAGTTAAGGGAGGTCTGCTTCTGCTGAAATATGGAGATTTTTAACCCCAAAAAGGTAATTCGTAAATCAAGTTGTTTTGGAGGATAGTCAGTCCCTCTAGGCATGTCTAAACAGGCCCAAGGAAAAAAAAAAAAAAAGCTTGCTGAAAAAAAGCCAGGCCTTTCCAACAGATTGAATCACTGAAAGGCACAAGAAAATTTTTGTGCTCAAATAACCACTAACCATACCTTAACACACTTCAGGCTCTCATCTCAAGAGGCGTTTTTTCTTCACATGCTATGTTGCTATATTTGCTGCAATTTCATTTTATTTATGCTCCAGCTTTTTTTTTCTTTATGCCTTGCACCATCCATAATGCAATGACACGCTAGAAGTTTGAAAATATGTTTCTCTACTTACTTATTAACAGCAGTACACACTGTTCTTAAACTTAAATAACTGGCATTCTGCATATTACACAACAACCTGTTTTCACACATTCTACCCTATATACTCACGTACTCAACCCACTTGCATAATGAACCCACTCCCCTACTTTTGCTGTCCAGGATTTGCTTTTCTTTTTTTAACCTTTAGCTTTCTGTAGCGGGTTTATCAGTTTTTGCGGACAGCTGTCCGCAGATGCAGACCTTGGCAGCGCGCCAAGATGCTGCCCACCCATAACATCACAGCACAGCATTATGGCCATAGAGTTGTGGCGTGCTTGTTTATCTTTTGAGGAGAGCTCCCGCCAGAGGGGTGTGGGGGGGGGGGGGGAGAGATTCCCGCTCGGCACGTTGTGCCCCTAAGCCAAGGCTTCAACATTCTTATTACACACTTATTACACATTACTACGTACAAAAAGCGCATTTGACCTTCAGGACCGGTGTTCAGCAAGTTTGCTTTATCTGGCGCCACTGGCCGGCGCAGCCCAGTACCACAAGATTGTCAGATTGCATCAAAGTGATCAAAGTGAATGATGCTAAACTCCAGCGACACAAACACGTCTGACCGCCCACATTTGCTGATGGAAGGATGGGCGGCCCTATATGAAATTCCTACCCTCCCAAAAAAATCTCTTGAAACTTTTTTTTTTCCTGTCTAATGAACCCTCCCACCAAACTGATGTCAACTTTTCTGGAAAAAAAGTAGGCTCATTATGCAAGCATATACGGTACATAAAATTTGAACTGCATGACAAAAAGTTAGCACAGATTTCACCAACTGTTTGAAATAAATGTTCCGGTTCAAAACAAGCTTCCATGAACTTTGAGTGCCAGACCTTTACTCTCATTTGACACAAAAGGTTTCAGCAAATTATCTGAAATTTAGGCGCTCAAGACATACCGGTGTAGTTTCATTCAGTTGCACAATTAACTTGCATGAGAAAAGTGTGCACTCATATAAACCTGCCAAAAACAACATACACTACAACTTTCAAAAGCGCAGCTCGAAGGCCAGTCAGTGAGATATGTGAACACAGTAAACTGTGCTGAAAGACAATATGAATGAGAGGTGAAGTAAGGACAAGTGCTCTCCTATGCTAATCCACCTTCATTTTGTCCTTCAATGCAGTTTCCTTTGTTAATCTGGAAAGTGCCTAGCAAGCTTCATATCATCTGACTGATCACCAACATTTACTGCAATAAATACACTTTACATCAAAGAAACTTATAATCTTTACTGCAGTAATACACTTTACATCACAGAATCTTATAATCTTTAGATGACTCTAAATTTGTTTCTTTCACTGATTCATTGACTGATTAATTATTTTGCACCAGTGGAGTCCAAGGTGCACCATGGAGGTGGACTCTGTACCACCTGGAATTCTCTAATGTGCATCAAAATTTCAGTACACAGGCATCTTTGAATTGCACTATCTCTAATGCAGCTGCCTTGAGATGCAGCTGTGCTATTTGTGTGGTAAAAGCACACTCCATACTAACCTCGGGTGCCATTAGCTGCACCTGCAGATGACAGGCTGGACACAGATGTCAAAGAGCTGCTCTCAGTGGGTTCAGCACTCTCCCGGTTTCCTTTTCGTGAGCTCTATAAAAGAAAAGGATCAGAAACACATTAAGAAAAAATATATTTTCTTGGTGACAATAACATGGGTATGACCACTGCACCCCTTCTTGCATAAGCAATGCCTGAAACTGAGTTCATTCCCATCATGCATACAGGGTGCAAGTTCCACCACTGGAGGTACTGGCACAGCAGTGGTGTGATACTGTATTAAGCATATTATGTGACACCGCCTCATTAGAGCAAGGGCATGCACAGATAGGCGGTCATCTAATCATGTAATTTTGGTGCATTGCCTTTATTCTCTTGCTGAGAAACACTGTCTCCTACCATTAACCATTATTTACTACAGTGAACCACATTGTTAACTGTCATCACAATGCAAAGGTTACTCATTTCTCTTAAGAAATGCCATACTGTGGAAAAGTATACACACCAGATGGACTGAAAGTCACAAAATGATGCGACACTCTTCCAGATATGAAGTGGCACAGGGAGTTGGAAGGCAAATAGTAATGCAAAAAAACTGAAAATTGGTTTCTGAGAAAAGGAAATGGCGCAGTAATTGGCTCACATCTCGGTGGACACCCGAACAGCGCTGTGAGGAAAGGGAGGAAGGTGGGAGTGAAAGAAAATAAAAAAGAGAAAGAGGTGCCGTGGTGGAGAGCTCCGGAATAATTTTGACCACTGGGGGATTTTTAACGTGCACTGACATCGTACCGCACAGGCCATAGAGTTTCTTACTATTACCTAGAGGGAAAGCTGACAACCCGTCTATGAGAAGAGTTTGCATGGAGGCCCCTCGAGACCACTTCAGCCACCATGGGCGCTCAAAGCATCATGGGGCGGTGAGCTACCAACTGCAGAACTACACCTTTTGGCCAAAAAATAATAGAAAAATAAAGCTGTTAGATAACTACGAATGTCCTAACATTCAATATCCTGCCTGTAAATTGCAACAAACAAGCAGAAAAGCATTTAAGTGCAAAGTTCGCCCAAAATAAGGGATGGCTAGCTCTCCTATTGGCCAAGTAATGAACACTACAAAAACTAATATTTCGTGATTAACAGGCGCACTTTTAAAAGTAAATACGTTTAAAAAAAAAATGTTGCTGCGTAAACACTATAAGAGGTTTTTAATGGCATTTCAGAAAGGTGGCGTCGTGTGTCGTCGAGTTTTCGCTACTATGACTTTTACACATTGCGTTCGCGCGAAAGTCGTCGGCGCACACACGAACAGCGTTTTCGGAATGAAACATCTTAGTAGTGCCACTCCGTGTTCCCGAAAAATTACGACTGTGCCGCAACAAGTAGCTCACCGCCCCATGATGCTTTGAGTGTCCATGGTGGCTGAAGTGCAGCGCCGCCAGCTTTCCCTCTAGGTAGTAGTAAGAAACTCTATGGCACAGGCGCACCTTTTGCGTCCCGCCTCCATCCAAACCCGGGTGCCGTGGCCGGGTTCGAACCCAGGAACTCCGGCTTAGTAGCCGAGTGCCCTAATCACTGGGCCACCGCAGCTCTGAGCTGTTATTAATGCTTCTTTTCTTTAGCATCCAAACCTAATTGCCTCAAAGCAGTGATAAGACAGCAATAAATCTTTGAAGCTGCAATCGTCAGGGTTTAGTTTTCTTGTACTGCAGGATACTAATGCTTTATACTGAAGTCCATGTTTCTACTAACATCATTGTCACTGATATAACCACACTGTTCACATCAACCACTGCAATTAGCTACTTCCTCAGAACACATACCAATATCTTCTTGCGTTCATTCATAGCAGATCTTCTTGGCTTCTGAGGAACTTGCGAGTCTTTTGACTGGCCACTGGTCGTTGGCGAGAAGTGTAATGTGGCAGCTCGCTGCCGAGCTGATGGTACTTTTTTTGGTTGGTGAATTGCATCCCTCTAAAATCAACACAAATACACAGATCAACACATACTGTCAGTGAACAGTCCTGTTGGGCTGTGAACAAAAGTATGTTCCATTTGATCTGCAACACACAATTAAGCTTGCTTTACAATGTAGTTCATGCCCTGGGGTGCTAAA